>NW_024340849.1:21880735-22436049 GCF_902729225.1 Pteropus medius
ACACTTAAAAATGGTTAAAAGGGTAAATTTTATGTCATGCATATTTTATAATAGAAAATAACTTGAGGTGACCATCACGTGTAAATTCCATAGATAAATGGTAGAACAGCAAGAAGATAAAAGAGAATTTGAGGAACTGGTATTTGAAGAATATAATATCTCTATTTGGATTTTTGTTTTGAAATTTTTTATTTTTTAATACAGGAGGTAAAGCAACATGGCAGTTTTGAAAGAGAGAGCTAAAGGAAAAAGAATTTTAAAATCCTAATTTTTTAACATGTTAAATTTTAAATATATACGAAGGCCTACTGTGTACATGCACAAGGCTAAGTAATATTATAGATACAAATACAGAATGTTTTTATCCCTGTCCTCAAGTAATTTATAATCTTACAGGAAGACACAGCCATGAGTAACTTGGAGACAACAAAACTGTGCTAAGGGATGTACATGAATTATAAATACAGAACTCTGGGAGTATGGGGAAAGAAGATAGTAAGTCTGATCGAGGATCCATTTCCTCTTCTTTATACCTACCCCAGTTCTTCCATCCTAGAGCGTCACAATAAGCCTCACTGCCTAGAGAATTCATCCCTGACTGTTCTAACCCACTGTGGTCCAACTTTTGAATTCTTACTACAATTCCACTCTAGTAACTATTCAGATCCTTGCCCTTTCTCTCTATGGTTTTAGGTAGACATTGAAACATGGCTAACATATATTTTTATGTATTTTCATGTGTTCCCTCTATTTTGTTAGAGGCAGCCATTGCTTTGGAGATGATTTAGATTATTCAAATAAGAATGAAAGGAACAAGGGGGAAATTTGGGTTTCGAGGCCATAGTGCAAAAAGGTATTGAAAGCCAGGTTTAATCAAGAGAGAAAGAGTTTTCTAAATTTCAGAAGCTCCTCTTTTCAGATCAGAAGCCAAGCCTGGGAAACCCAATGGCAGAATTTTACCCTAACTCACAGTGCAGAGAATAGAAATAATAGAGAAGTTCTCACCATGTAAGACAAGAAGAAATCATTCCCAGGTAAGGAAAAGGATGAGGATTTTCTGTGAACACCCCCAGGGTAAGAATACAGGCAGATTCTCTGAGAATCGAGGGCCTGGACTTTCTTGGGCCTTGACTAAAGGTAGGAAGTTAGCTAATAAAAATACTAGCTCTATAGACTGATATTTTCTAGAACACCCATTCTGCTCCTCTGCCTCTCTATACCCGAGGTGGCTAGAGGAAGTCTTAGGTGAGTCTGAGACAGAGAGCTCTGATTCCACAAGATGTGTATATCGTATGCAGGGGTCCCTTAAAATCCCTTGAATTCTCTGTGGACACACAGGTGCTAAGACCCTGCAACACTGGGTTAGATGAGGATAAAAAATGCAGGGACCTCTGTGACACACATATTTGATGACTATATATTTTGATGGTATGAGCAACAACACAACACAGACACACACACAGGTGAGATCAGCCGTGTGGGAAGATAACAGCACAAAGTATTTGGGAACAAGACCAGGCCACCCTCACTCTGGCAGACAGAACTGAGGACAGTGTGTAGGGCAGCCCATCTTATGACCAGAGGGCATGTCAGCTTTCCCTGCATGCATCCAACCATCTTGGGAAGACATATAGCGATGCTTCTTGTAAAAGAGGAAATATGCCTGATTGAGCATTTATACTTCAGGTTCACTAAATATTGTCCACATTAGACCAAATTACACCTAAGTAACTTCTAAAATGAAAAAGATTGAATTGCCTTTAATTGGAAATTTTAAATACACCCTATCAGTATTGGTAGGACAGAGAACAGGTATAAAAATTTATTCCTTTATTTTTCGACCCATCTAATATAGAGTATGTGAATGTTCATAACCTTTCACATGCCTAACACAATAAGCAGATTGTAGTCCCCTGGAGATCTCTGGAATGCTTTATGATATGTATGCAATAAGTACCCCTAAATATATGCGGTACGAAGACACACAAGGAAAAAAATGTGCATTTCATTTCTTCCTTGCCTCTCATTCCACCAAAGCCAAAATAAATTATTTAAAAAAAGAGACTTAAAATAAAAAAGAATGTAAGAGAAATCACAGTGAGATTTCAGGAAAAAGAACTGGTATTAGGAAAGTCACAGGGCTTAGTCCTTAGAATATGAATACTGCTAGCCACAGATGTTCTTCCTGCCAACCTTTCTGTCAATAAGCTGAGGTAAACATCTATCTGAACCAGTAAAGTCCTGCAAAAGTAATAAGCAAAGTTTTCAACCTTCAAAAATGTTTGAACATCTCTCTCTCATAGAGAGAAACTATGGAACTTCTCATAAATGGATATTTCCCTTGGGGGACTAACACCTTCTCTAGGGTTAAACTTGCATTCTGCAGAAGATTCAGTGAGGCAGCTTTACAAGAAAGTCACTTTTTTTTTTTCTATTCTCTTACCTTAAAACCCACTTTGTTTTAAGAAGTCATTGAATATACATTTTTCGCATAGGAACTTCCAATGGGGGAGAAATTTTAGACAAAGCAAAAAACAATCTGAAAAGTTGGCAACCAGGCCAAAGAAGTCTTAATGAGAAAGCAGACTGGCTGGCTTTTCCTTGGTGTGTGTGACGAAGTGCGCAAGGCTGTTAACAATAGAACTCTGCAAAAAGCACTGTGGAAAGCAGGTGAATATTGATTCTCTGTCTTAAGCTCATAAATAATTAATAAGGCAATTGTAGTTTAAAGATATAGGCATTACTTTTTTTTAATCTGGCACAATAGTATTCAGAAACTCACTATATTTAGTATCCTATAAAAATATCCTCTCATCCTTTAAGAAGCCACTCACATTTCATAAAGCCTCCCCTGACCAATCCAGCCCTTACCAATCACTCCCTTCTCTGAACTCCAAGAGCATTTATTGCCTGTAACATTCACTGGGCAGAAGCTGTTAGGTGTTCCAACATAGTCCAATAGATTCTCCAGGGTAGGGATCACTTAAATTCCTTTTATTATCCCTAGTACCTGGCCTAGGGCCTGATCCACTGCCCATAAGTGTTCAATAAATGTTTGCTGTTAATGATGATATGTTGTAGACACATCTGAAACATAATCTGGATAAACACAATACAGGAAAAGTGCAAATCATCATCTAACAAACATGCGAGCCAAGAAATCAATATGAGAGAGCTGTCTGAGCACCAAGTGAAAGACAAAGTAATGCCCTTCTCCCCGCCCCAACATCCAACATGGTGATGGATTATGCTACATAAAATTATCGATAAAGAGCAACGTAGTCACAATGATTTCTAAACAGTAGCAAGAAATATTAGATACAAAATGTAACATTACAACAAAGGCAGCAGAACTGAGAGGCCATACACAGAGTTACAGATAGCTTCAATTGATGAAGAACCTCTTTGTAAATAAGTAACTTCAAGCATAATAAAAACATGGTGCTTTCATTTCCTTCTACTCTATCTTCCCAGCCCAGAGACCGAGATGCAGATTTCCTGAAAGATAGGTCTCATGCGTGTCACTTGCCCCTTAAACAAAGGAGCAGGAAGGCAAACTAGAACATTCGACCTTTGCCAAAACAAACCCAACCCTTTCAAATGAGTTATATTTTCAGAATATGAGTCAAGTTGAGTAAATTCATACAATTTTCATTTATGCTCACAACAATCTACTAACCTCTGGTCTGAATTTCTATCTTCTTCCACAAGATTTGACTTACCGACTTAGTAGTAGAAAACTCAAGCCAAATCCATTATAGCAGTGAACCTCATTTTGCCTTTCTGTCACTCTTACTTACCCTTTCTCTATTTACACCTTTCTTTTATCCTGGAGGTGGGGAACTCTTAAGAAGAAGGTGCTACCATTTTTATTGAATGTATAGGTAGCATACTCAGCACTAGCATTGGTGTAACATGAAGCAAGGAAAAAAATTATCCAGACCAATCCAAATGTCCCTGGGCCCTGGGACTAAGGGAGGAGCAAGTGGGGGCCAGAGATTGATAGTGCCCTCTAACTTATATATCCTTTGATGTTCCATGAACAACCAGAATAGGATGATTAATTTAACTGATCACTTCAGTAGGACATTGAAAATGATTCACCTGATTTTTAGTAGCATTTACTAATTCTTTGGCCTAATTAACCAACCAACAAGATTTGAACTTGTGCATTTACTCTTCATTTCATCCACTACCATGTTTCTCTATCACCTCTAAAATTCTAAATGGATTTAAGAATTTGCAAAATAAGTTCGTTTTATAGACACAGCTCTAACGGCCTGGTTTCTCTCCACTATTATTAGTCTTTTTGATGCATGATTCCACTAGCTAAAGGAAATGAGGATTGAATTCCATGAGTTAATCAACATATAGCAGTAACAATTTCTATAACCAACATGGCTTTCTTCACAAAGGAAGACCAAAATAATCTCATCTCTTTAAAATAATCAGCCTGTGGCATCTTTTTGTGAGCCAAAGTTCTCATCGAACTAAAGAAAGAGTTATACATATATAAAGTATTCCTAAATTTACCGAATGCAGGAAGCTTTCATTTCAGGATATAGAATTTTCCCTCTAGATCCTGCAGACATGAACTTAGAAATGATTTACATACTCACAGTTAGTCACTTCCTGTTGGCACAGTGGACCGAGGTGCTCTATCTAAGCCTTTTCCTTGTCTGTAGGTAGAGGTGGGAAAATCTCAATGAGATGTACTCAGGTCCAGAAATACCCAGAAGGTTAACTGGAAAGAGCCTAAACAGAAATACAGAGGAGCTCATTTAGCACTGTTGTTTCTTGGGATGATGGAAGCAACCTGTAAAATGATGAGTTGGGGCAATGATGGAGTCGGCACAAGGAGACTTATGGGGCAGAAAGTGGGATTCCCCACTAGATGGCACTAGGAGACATCCGTGGCACCCATGGGTACTGCTGCCAAGGCAGAGTAGAGAGATAGGATCAGTAGGCAAGGCCCTATATGCAGCGTTATAGGGATTAAAGTGACTATATGTGGGTACTTCGTACCTCCTTAAATTTAATCCCACCTTGAAGGTATACCTGGGATGGTACATGTGTTATGTTCTTATGAGTATGATTACATGTGTGGGTATGAATATGTGTGTGAACGCACACGTATACACATAATCCATATATGTGTGTACACGAACATACATACCTGTATGTGAGGTTAAGTATGGGTTGATATAGGTATAGGGGAATATTACAAATGGAAATCACATTGGAGGAAGGGGACTAACTTCAGTTGAGTGTGTACTGTGTGTCGGGCCTTTTCATATTCTTTCTCATTTAACTTTCTTAATAGCTGTGAAAGTGGCTATTATTACCCCCCTAAATTCCATAGATTTTGATCATGGTTACCTGTTGATATCCAGATGCAAAATTCATTTTGAATAATGCATCACAAAGCAATTTAAAAAGAGTTCTGGAACATTTCTTATCAATAATAATAGTATAAACAATAATGATAATTGTCTTTTCCTGGTATTTTTATGTTCGTACTATCTCACCTCAGAATACTACCATATCTTTGTAACAGGTCTCTCCAATCCACAACGTTTCCTGTCTGATTGATTCTCTATATTCTTACTACATTCGCCCTCCCTAGATACTTTCACTACGCCCGCTGCCCACTGTCACTCACCAAGATGCTCCACTGTTCTCAGCATAAAATCCAACTTTCAGTCTGGTATTTCAGTCTTTCTCTCTCTAGGTTCTTTCTCCACTACTCTCCAAGGCAAGCCCTTTGGTTTAATCAGCTGGCTCACTCTCTGATCCCGAAATAGGGCACGCACTTTCTCACTTCCCCCACATTTGTATTCTCCTCTTGCTCCATGTGCACAGGTGTGTTTCTCAATAGATGGCAAGTTCCCTTGAGAGCGGAGGTTGTTACCTGCTCATCATGATTTCCCTCACAGTACCTGGCCCGTGTCTTAGACCAAGATGTTGTAATGATTCTAGGTGTCTGCCTGCACTGCCTCCATTCTCCATCTTATGTCTCTCAAAATGAATGTCCACAAGTAGTCGCATTTTATGATCTGATACTCAGCAATTCATGTTTTATTTTAACTATGGTGACAAAGCTTTATTGTTATAAAAGTTAAAAATACTGAAAAGAACTGCATTTGAGAGGAGGAAGCAATATATATATTTTACTTCTCTCTTTGAAAAAAAAATGTTGAAATTCTAGACCTTAAACCTCAAATGTTGTGTTGGTTGTTAAGAGCTTCCGTCAAGCATGTACTCTGTCCTTCAGGTAGTTCCATCTCTACCTTATAGAAGTAACTTTTTGGAGAGAGATCAATGGATATGAAGACAGAGAGGCTAAGATGGTAGGACAATCTATAGCAAAAGATCTGGCGTTGGGTACTGGTTTTACGGCTGAATCCTGAGTGACCTTGGCAAAAGCCCCTTAACCTCCCTGGGCCGTAGTTCCCTGAGCTGTAAAATAGGAAGTCTAATATTTAAACTCACAGTGTTATTGTGGGAATTAACTGTGGTAATTGCTGTAAAATGCCTTGTAAATTATAAGGGGCTTGCAAATGTTAATTATTATTATGGAACTATTATGGGCATCTCCATATTTTCATTTGTTTGTTTTAGGTAATAAAAGAGGTATTTCCAGTGCTCTAGAATAATTTCTATCATGAAATTTGTGATTTCTCTCATGTCTATATGATTGCTCCACGTTCCAGTTCTAATTCTATTTATATTGGTATTCATCACAGTCAATTTGTTAACAAAAAATTATTTTGACTGTTTGAAGACTGTTGCTTAAGCTACTGTTAGTAACTCAATTAAGCATTATGGCTAAACTTTTAATTTTAGATATTGATCCCAACCTTGGACTTGCAACTATACACACACTCACACACACACACACACACACACACACCCTATCAGATTTATTTTTCCTCCTTTTCTCTCTTCCTCTCTTCTTTCTTCCCTCTTTCCCTCCCTCCCTTCTTATCTCCCTTCATTTCTTTCTTCCTTCCTTTCCTTCCTTCCGACCTTCCTCTGTCCTCCTTTATGCTTCCATCTCTTCCTTTTTTCTCTTTCCTCCAGTAAGTCTGAAAATATTCACATCAGAAAATGCCACATGAGTCTTTGCCTTGAGGGCCTATTTGTCCTTCTCCCCTGTCTAAGTCTGCTTGATAGACACTATTAGGTACAATGTACCTGACTGTGTGTTATTTACCATTTAGGTCTCAGTGCAGGATCTCAAGTTAATGCATATTTACTATGCAGGATACTCGGTTACTGAAGAACATTCCCCAGGCATTCCACAGCCTATAGGGGCAACACATTTTCTATGATATGATGGGAATTATTGACTTGCTGGATCAGAACACTCTCGGAGATCACATAAAGACTCGTATTTCCACAATGGATTGAAAAGCCGACGGACTCTGATTTCCTGCATATTCACAGTTCTCAGATTATTGATCTCATAATGAGTTAACTCTGCATCCTCTGGGTGTCCTTAGCCGAATGTATGTGCAACCCCTCTATAGGAGGTCCAAGTTGCAGAATGCCCCAAACCAGCACCGGCACAGCAGCTGTTTATAGTGCTCAATCGCTCAGATTATTTTTGTCTTCAAAGTATAATATTTTAGCCTTCTTGAAAACATACAAGGTCAGGGAAAGTAATACACCTTAGGAAATAAGAAGTAAATTGCCATAGACACACACTTATAAATGAGAAAGGCCTATAAAAATATAATCATAGAACTTTCAAGCTGAAATTAAATACAATGAAATTGTTTACAACTCACTGCATATTAAGGCTAGCCTTGGTGAGTTAAAGACAGCAATCTTTTTTAAATTAAGAGTGTGAGTGTGAGTGTGTGTGTGTGTGTGTGTGTGTGTGTGCATTGATTTTCCTGAAGGGTGCTTATTTAATCAAATACCCTTATGTCACATAGCCTCTCAAGAAAGTGTGTTCTCCAGTGACTAATATAAGTTACATGAGAGCTACATTGGGACATTTTGGGAAAATGGTCAGAACTTAATCTTACCCTCATCTAGTCTATTAGAAAAATTATTTTCTAAATTTCAATATAAAGATCAACTCTGCTTTTGAATGACCACTTTCTCACATATGCAGATGAAACTACACACTTTACTCCTGTATTTTGATGGTCTTTCTATCCCCACCAGCCTCTCCAAATCATCATTCCATCTCATACGCTAATGGAGATCCTCCTGCTTCAAGCGAACTCCAAATCAGAACCCACAACCTGAACCATCACTCTTTCTCTCTCTCTCTTCTCGCTTTGAAGCCCCCTCTTCTCCCAGGCTCGTCTTTATCTCCTGGAGGGGTTCCACAGCGGATTCCTTTGTTGAGACCTCAGGGATTCACATATATGAAGTGCTCACTCTATGTTTGTTGAACAAAAGAATGGATGGAGTCCAGAATGGGTCCAACCAGGAATCCACTACAGAAGGCCTTCTCCCTGATGTGCCCATGTTCTACAGGATCTTCACATTTTTAATATGTGAAACATTGAAAAGATCTCTAAACTCTAGAATTGGTTTTCTAGTGAAAAGAGTTTAGCTTCAATGCAAGCAGTGAAGTCTTCAGTTGTATATCTTTGAATTGTTCCTACTTGATCTATTTTCCATCAAGAGCTCATAAGCACCACAGACACAATGGTTTTTTCCCCGTTTCTGTGTTTAGCCCCCAACAGTTCTCATTATATCTCTCTGTTCAACAAATGCTGATGTCCAGTTCTTTCTACTTCTTCCATTCCCAGATAATTTAGAGGTGACTATAATAAAATGTTTTGCAACTTACTGCATGAAGTTTTTAAAGGTCCTCTGTCAGGTAATTAATAAAAGAACATTTCAGCCTGTCCTTAACATCCACTGGCTTGAAGTTCATGCAGTAAGTATTTGTATGCATTATACCTAAGCCAGCTTTGGCCCACTGATTTGAGGGTTTCATCCATCAGCGGATGAATGGTAGTGCTGATCTCTGGCCCTGTGCGCTGCCTGGTAGCTGGTGCTGCAGGGGAAAGTCCAGGCCCCCACTGCTGCTGGGATGCTTGGATGCTGGAAGAAAAGGATCTCCGCATGCTCAGCACCAATGGATCACCTAGATCCGTATCATGGTGAGGGCTATAATTGTGCCTCAATACCTACATCTCCTATCAAGGTATTCTAAGCAAAACTGAGAGAGCTGTTACCAAAGACAGGTAAACTACTCCTTACTTACCATTCCTCCTCATCTCATGACATTCTCTCTTCATACAAAATTTATATAGATAGAGTGCAAAGTAGAGGAGGGTTTCTGGCAAGCAGTTGGGTAGGTACCTTATCTAGAAAGGTTTCTTTAAACTTCTAGTGGAGATTTAAAAATTGGAAGCTGCTTCTATTTTATGAAAACATATCATTTGGATTTGGCTCACTGATGTAAAATCATAGCTTACTTGTCCGAAAAAAATTTCCTTGACATTAGCAGTTAACCTGAATATAAGGCAATGATTCGTTAACTATCTTTCTTTTATTGACAGTGCCAATTTGCATTCAGCTTTTTAGCCATGATAAATTTACAATATCCAGTTCATTCTTGAGAGTGTTATTGATGAGACAAAATAAGAATACATGCTCACCATCATTGCCTTTAAATCCACTCTTATCCAGAATCTAAACACACCACAGTATAGTGTTCTCAGAGATCATTGAACCCCAACTCTCCATCAGACCAGTTAGAAGTTTCCACAGTCATTGGGGAACCACACACATCAGCTCTACAATAACATGGTGAAGGTAGCACAAACCATCAGGTAGACCAAAAGGTTTCCATTTCATAGTCATTCAATGAGCCCAAATAGTTAGAGTAGATTTTGAAACTTTTTCCCATGTCCACAGATAGATCTATAAATATGTCCTCTTGTTCCACTGACGGGAGCCTCAAGAGATGGATATTTATGTGTTTCAAACTCATTCAAACTCTTGGGGGATTCTCTTTAGCTTTCTTATTACTACTCTAGAATAATATGCAAATAATTAAGTGACAGCATGCCCTTTGAACACGATTAAATATACAACAATTATCCCATATAGTATATTCTATGCCCATACAAGCCCTTTCAGGATAATATATATTCCTAACCCCAGCCAAAAATATATATAAATTGTTAACATTCACTCTTAAAGCTCTGTAAAACCAATTCTCAGATCGTGGCACTAAACACTCTCTGCTTTGGTATCTACACAGGCTAGTTGGAGAATTCATGCTCTATAGTGTTTGACACACTCATTCTCTCAGGTGAAATACTGCAGGCGAAACTGCATAATTTATTAGGCTGGTACAGCAAGGCTGAATAATTAGATCATCTCCTTGTACAAGGCTACATGTTATGATGATCTTTTTAACACTTTAATCTAAATTGGGGTTAGAGCTGAGGCGTGGAGTGGGGCTCAAAATAAACTAATTGAAAGATGTGCTTTATGAAATGACAGCTGTATCATTCCATGGCATCAAAAGTAGGATCCTATCCTCAAAAAGCTTTCAAATTATCCATATTATTGGCAAACACGTATCAAATGTTTTAATACTAGAAAAATGATTATATGTATATACATGTGTGCACATAGATACAATGTTGCATTTTAGTCTTGGTGGGTGAGGAGGAAAAGAGAAGCTTAGAAGTTAATACTTTCCAAATGTTAGCAAAAGAAGACAAAGTCAAAGAAAGAGCTACGTCTTACCCTGCAGTTCCTCTGGAACCTTGAAATGGCAGTTTTGAGAAGAGTAGCCAATGTCACCAAAGAGATAATTCTGAATAAGAATTTTGGATCCTTCGCAGGTGATCAAGGCAAAGAAAGCAGCCAACATGGAGGACACATGGGTGTCCAAGTGTTTGCTACCCTGGCTCGATCAGTCCTTCCTCACTCTTTTTCAGCACCTGAGCACTAAAGTGGGTCCGTCATTTGAGGAGGTTTGCTTTTGAAGTCCCTCACCTTGGGCTCTATCATTATCATCCCATTCTCCTTCAATGGCTAAGTGATACGTGAGCACTGAGTTTTCCTATTGGAGAATTTGCTTCTTATTAAGTAGTCAGACAACCCATCTCAGGGGCCCCAGCAAGAAGCATTGGAAGATCATTCTTCCCGTGGCCACCCTGGTTCTGCTTGATCTCTCCTCTGCCACCTTGCTTCCTCTTATTTTTTTCTTTATAGATTACCGAGAGGTTAAATTTTTACAAATATTATAAGATATTTTGTCTTTGAGCTGATAGGAGATAAGGAGAGCTCATACACCTGGCCTTCCCAGGATGGAAAACTCCACTTGAGAAATGAATTGGCTTTCGTGGAGGTTGGTACATGAGCATTCAGGGCGGAGAGGTCGGTTCAAAGAAAAAGAGAAACCTTCTCATAGGATCTGGTCCGTTTCTCTTTGAGAGAGGACCAGACTAAAGTCCAGTTCCATCACCGTGGTTATTTCTAAACTGAAGAAACTTACAACTTAGGCGCCTAGAACCCCAGCTTTCATCACCTTCATGTCATTCTCCTCTTCATTATTATTATCACAAAAAGAAACAAAAATCATCTTTTATTCCCCAACATCGAGTAGAATGATTTGCACATATTTGTCTTAAGCCTGGGGTAAAAACTAAAGCTGACTCATATTCACTGTTTCCTTTGAACATCACATAATTGGACCCTAGAATTTCCTGAAATCTTAGATTTTATTCTGAAAACCTTATGTGAGCTGTGACTTTATCCTAGGGATCAACTCCCTTTAAGCTTCAGTGTCTATCCCTTGCTTTTGGAAATGAAACTGTTTTTCCAAAGTCTCAGCATGCTGTCCTTCGGGCTTTTGCTTACAAATAGAACCTTACAAATAAAGCTAGGCTTTGGAGTCTGGGCGTACATAAACAGATACATTGCAATAATAAACATTTTAGGTTCTTTGTTTAAACCAGCAACAACAGCTTATTAATAACTGCTGAGGTATTGCCCTTGGTTCTGACTGAAGAAAAGGAATTCTATTTCTTGAAATACAGTACAATTCCAAGTTCATTTATTCTTGCAATAAACACATTTCCACTTAATAATTCAATATTAGACCCATGATTAGAAGATGTGTGAGGTCTCACTTGGAAATTGAATGTGAAGTTCTCTGTTATCTTTGCAGAATGTCCTAATTTTCTCTAGGAGTAGTACATCCCCATTTTGAAAATCATCCCTTTCAAAGAAATCTAATGTCTTTATGAGGTCATTCACGCTGATTTCAGTATTTCTGTGAGACTGACAGAACAAGTACCAAATATTTTAAAAGTGGGAATGAATAAAGAAAATAATGTCTAATCATATTGGATTCAATGCAACATTTCCTTTTAGTCAATGATCTCCTTACTGAAAGGAACCAGGACTCCATAGAAAAATGGACAGGAAATATATAAGATAAGCCTAGAGAATCTTACAACATCAAAAGTAAAAAAGTGTTTAAATACACACACACACACACACACACACGGCAGAAATATCAAAGAAACACAAGAGGAAAGAGCTCTCAATAGCCAAAGCTGAAATGATTTGGACAACAAAATAAAGTAGTAAAATAAAATAAATATCCATGAGTCTGTAGGGGAGGGAAAATTTCCTTCTGCTCTGTTAGGTTTTGCAGCTGTGGCTAAAATTAAACTGATATAAGACAGATTAACAGAAGAAAAGCACACAAATTTTATTTAATATTTTCAAATGTACACAGAAGTCTTCAGAAGGAAAATGAAGACCTGAAGAAGCCGTTAGGCACCAAAGCTTATATACCTTTCTGAACAAAGAAAAATAAATTGTAGGGATCTGACGAGAGAAAGGAGTTTGGATCAGGAGTAGCAAATAGTAGGACAGTGACTAGGAAATAGATGGAGAAAACTAATGGAAGATCACGGTTATTTTGATAGGCTTGTTTTCCCAGGTCCATGTTGAAGTTGATTTTTCAGTCTCTGGCGATAAGAATGTTACTCTCATCCTGTTACAGAGAGGGCACCTTTCTTATCAAAAATTTTAGGATCCGGTCTTAGAAAAGGAGAGTCAGAGAGCTCTTTCTCAAGTTTCTTCAGGTCAAAATAATCTATATACCAGTCACATATTTTGAGGTGGCATGTTCTGAGCCCCTTGAAATATATTGCTGACATAAGCAAGTAAATAAATAGAATAGTCTGGAAGAGGACAGATCTCCCAAGCAGAACAACTTCAAATAACTTCTGTAGATAATTAGCCCTTGAGAAGGTGCAACATAATGACTCCTCACTCTCTAAGTATGGACTGTTCATAGGACTTCCTTCCAAATAGATTGCATACAGTATAGACAAGGGGAGAGTAACTTTCCAGTGGATAAACATTACCTCAAACATAGAAAATGATGTCTCTGGATAGCATGGACCCTTGATAAGAAATGAAGCGAATGGCACTTTACCTCTGTGATCTTCCTCAAAAAAAGCCATGATGATATTCTGATTGTGAGAAAAAACATTAGACAAATCCTATTTGAGGACATTCTACCTAATACCTGACCAGTAGCCCTCAAAACCATCAAGGTTATCTAAAAATGAAGAGTCTGACTTTTAGTCACAGCAAGACGAGTCTAAGGAGACATAATAACTAAATGTAATGTGGTATCCTCAATTGGGATCATAGAATAAAAACAGGTAAGGACTAAGGAAATCTAAATAAAAGTATAAAAATGTATCAATATTGGTTCTTATAATATTGGTGACATTATGACAAGTGTACCCTACTGATGTAAGATGTTAATGATAGCAGAAAATGGGTATAGTAGGGTAAATGAGAATTCTATCTTTGCAATTTTTCTACAAATCTAAAGTTTTCTATAAATCTGAAATAAAAAGTTTGTTTCTTAAAAAATAAATCTAGTTACACATCCCAGGCAAAACTTAAGTGCATGGACACATTTGTATTCAACAAACGTTTGCTGAATGTATGAAAATGAATTTGTTCTTTAGTTTCTGTGAGTTGACCCTAGTATTCTACTTTCTATCTAAGAGGTATTATTTTATTTAATATAAAAAATGACATAGAGGGTATAAATGGTATGTGAAAAAAGCCAGTTCTACAATGGAAAAAATCAGAAGTAATTTCTTATCAATGAGAGTAAATATTGACATCCCTTATAACCTCCATCACGATAGAACTTTAAAAATGATATTGCTAATAAAAGACTAAGCTTTTTACTTTTAAAATACTTTCACATTTATTTGCAATGTCAATTCCTGCAATTCTCAATAATGAATTGAGAAAGGCAAGGTAGACATTAAGTTCTCATTTTGAATGTCAAAAATCTTGAGGTAAAGAGACAATGTACAGTGTGTTTTAGGCAGAGAAGTGCTTCATAATCTACATATAGGCACTCCCTGTCTTACTGTGCTTCACTTTATTGCACTTTGCAGAAACTGCATTTTTTATAAATTGGAAGTTTGTGGTAACCCTAAGCTGAGCAAGTCTATTGGCGTAATTTTTCCAACAGGATCAGATGATGGTTAGCATTTTTTTAGCAATAAAGTACTTTTTAATTAAAATATATACATTTGTTTTAGAAAGATGCTCTGTATACTTACTAGACTATAGTACACTGTAAACATAACTTTTATATGCACTGAGAAACCAAAAATATTCTATGACTTGCTTTAATGCAATATTCGCTTTATTGTGGTGGTCTGGAACTGAACCTGCAACACATCCAAGGTACGCCCGTATTTGCAATAATAAGGTGGAGGCTTGGGAAAGCTGTCTCACTTTTCTGGGGTTGAGTTTCCCTGTCTGAAAAATGAAGGGTACTTTCACAGTAGAGGAAAGTTTGTGAATAATATACTCTTCTAACTCCAAACACATACACTATAATGCATTTATTTACTTATTTTAAAATAAATACAGAACTGCAACAAATATTACACAAAAAAACCCAAAGACCAAAAAGGAATGGAAATTATAGGTAAAGGCATAGACTGAAGCCCTATGGTCACCAAGGGGAAGAATGATCTAGCTGGGGTCCTCAAACGGGAATGTATAGGCTCCAAAGTGGGCACAGACTGTGCTTCGTATAGATTAGAACATCCCCTCTTGTCTGCCCAGGTGGCTTTTAGGAAGATGGTGCTTTCACAAAGCTTATAGCTTAAGTCAATGCTCTCACATGAGCTTGGTTCTCAGGCTATTGTAGGTATGTGTACTGAGAATGGAGCTGAGCTACTAACATAAGGCCTCTTGTGGGTCCAGATACCAAGAGGAATGGGCTGAGGCAATCACAAAATGGCCTTCCAGTGAACTACTCAAGAAATGAGTGAAATCAAAGAAATGAAAGACTTCTCATTCAAGAAATAGAAATAATGGGAAAATCTGAAATGATGTTTAAAAAATCAGTATCTTTGAAACTCTCAAAGAAATACAGGAGGGAAATGAGAAACTCCATAGTGGGCTAAATATTAGGCCAACACAATCAAAGAATATACAAAAAGAAAGAACTGAGAAATTTTCCTAGGATAAAAACAGAAAAGCAAAGAAATTGACATGGAGGCTGAGAAATACCAGCATGCCTAATGAGAATTGCAAAAGGAAAATAATATATGAAGAATAAGGGAGAAGGTCTAAAAATTAGATAATGGTTGAAAACTTTCCAGAATTAGAGAGATAGAATTTTTCAGATGAGGGAAACTCACTGTAAGTGCAGCAAGAGAAATAAAAATATACCCACACATAGACATTTCAAGGGAGAGAAAACTGTCAGACCCAACCAGAGGAGACAAATTACCTAAGAAGAATAGCAGTCTAGTTGACAGCTCATTTTTTCATTAATAAAAGAAATAGTTCAAAGTACTGTGAGAAAATAATTGTGAATGTAGAATTTCATGCCTTCAAGACTAAATGTTAAATGAAGATATCTTCAGATAGTTAAGAAATAAGTTTAGAATGATCAGATACTCACTGCAAGAACTATTAAAAGATATAATTCATCAAAAAGGAAAAAAAGTCTAGAAGTTCGGAGTGAGATTCAAGAAAGTTGGTGAGCAAAGAAACTGAATATAGTGATGATAAAAATACTTGGAGTTTATTGTAAATATTAAAGAAAATAGGCTTCTCTTGTGTTTAAAGCATGTTGAAAGTGAAATTCTAGACAGCAGTAGCATGAACACTTAGAGTGAAGAGATCTAAGGAGTATGAGGTATAGTAAGGTCCTTTCTTCTATACTTTGTTAGAAAATTAGTAATGGAATATGTATATTGAAAATTCGAGGGGAACTACTAAAAGAGTGGAAATAAAATGCATAACTTACAAACCAGTATAAGAGGAAAATAAAACAAAAAAAGAGAAAATGATATCAATTCACTAAAGACTGCTAATGAGGAAAAAAAAAACTAAAGCAAAAGTAACATGAAAAAACACAGAAAATAAGGTGGTAGAAATAAATTCAAATGTACATGGGGAAGCAAGTTTATAGTAATACTTTATATATAGATTCAATGCCTATTATGTAAAATTTTTAAGTTCCTAATAAAATAATTATAATGGACATATACATACATGTAATCTACTCTATAGAACGTTTTAAACAGACAGAATCAAACTCATGATAGTGGTTGCATATAGGGTGACGAGTATGAGAAGCCTTACTTTATCCATAATATATTAGTAATCTGTATATTTAAAAAGACACAACACAAATAAGTAAAATATTCCAGCTTATTAATTAGGGTGATCAAAACCAGGTATTAGTAGATTTCATATGCCTTATATTTTTCTATTTTTTTACAAAAAAAATTTAAGCTGTTATTCCTTCTATGTCTAAAAATGTGCATATCTCTGAATTACCCAAAAGCACCCAAGTATCTACAGGCAGAATCAGGACTAGCACCAAGGTTTCCTAATTTCAAGTTCATGGTTCTTTCTTTTATATCAATATTCTAGGTGGTTTAGTTATAAGCAATGTTAGCTGCTCTCTGGGGTCCTTAAAGATGACTTTTGAAGTTTGTACAAGCTTTAGGTTTTCATCACTTTTTCTTCTATTCTCAATGCCTAGATTGGCACCAATTTACCCTGGAGAGGTTCTTATGAGCTTTAATTGAGGACCACAAAAGATAGCAAGATCTTTGAGTAGCTCTGAATAATTTCCCCAAGCAGATCACTCTGCGTAATTTCATTTTCAACATGAATGGTCACACTTCAAGCGATGAATGAGACACATTGTTCAGGGGGAAATGACGTACTCTATTCTGTAGTGCTGCTCAGCGGTCCCAGAGCAACTTAGCAGTGCGTCAGCATTTTCATTATAAACCCGTCAGCGGCATGTAAGTGCCCAGAGGCTGCCTCTGGAATCCATCTGCTGAGTCACTGCTGAGAAGGGTTGACCAGATAGGACCCACAAGACTGTCACAAACATAAACATCAACCTCTTCTGAGATGCCTCCCCTGACTTATATTAGTCCTCTCATGACCTCTTTATGACCTTGAATTTTTTCCTTGTTTGTTATTGGCTCATATCTTTAGTCTCTCACTTCTCTTAGTGGGTCACATTTTCCCCCCACAAATTAACAAAATTTGAGGGTATATGGAAAATCTTTTGTTTGTCATGTAGCTCCTTACAGGACCAAGTTATTGCTGCATGTCACAGGATTTAGAGATAGAACAGCTGAATGAGAAAGATAATCAATAATCTAATATGTGATCATGCATTTAGATATAATTAAAACTCTCTCTTCGTGGCACTGGAATAACTCCCAGATTAGAGAATTAGTTGGAGCACATAATAGGCTGCTTCTTCTAGAGTATGTACATGATGAAGGACAAAGCCCAGGTAATATATCCAAATCCATGAACCATTGTCTTCTGACCCTGGAAGGTCCCTATCTTTTCCACTGTTTTTCTGAAGTCGATCTATCCTTCATGATTAGTCCAGTCTACCTCGGAGAAGGCTTCCCATTTGTTCATCCCTTTTGAGTTGCCTCTGAACTCCTTTGGTACTGATGTTATATGCAGCTTAGCTTCTGGTCTGTGAGTTATTTCAGACCAGAGATTTTTGTTCTGTTTGCCAAGTAAATGGAGGGCCTCCTGAGAGCAGTCTCTTTTTTCAGGGGCCGAAATACAGTTTGAGAATAGTGTCGACAACTTACAAGGCACTGGAGCATTAACTACATGTTGCTTGATTGTTTTGTGGCAAGTCACACAGCCTGGACTCCTCCACTGCTGAAAAAAGATACCAGCTCCACTCCTGTGAATCAGCCTCCTTCAAAGTCACAATGTTAGTGGAATGAGTTGGGGCACAGAGCATCCTCAGATTGTCTGTACTCAGATTGTCATGCTTCCCCATTGTTTTGTAAAGGTAGCAGTCCATTTTAAGAAATCTTGCTCAATGTTACTTTAAAGGTGGCAAACTCAAAGCAGATTGTGACTTAGAGGCAGAACCTACAGGATTATCAGCAACAGCTGTAATGTCTTCTGCCACTGCAGAGAATCACAGCTTTTCGGTATGAGAGTCTTTTAACTCAGCAGCTTCAAAATTTTCCAACTGCCATCTACAGTAAGGACTCCATTTTATATTGCAGCATAATACCTACATGTGAATGAATGAGAGAGGAAGAGAATGACCCTGAAAAAAAAGTTTCAGGAAACTCTGTGTGCTGCACTTGATAATAGAGATTCTATCCTATCATATCCTAATTCATTCAAAAAGATGTTGGGTATGAGCAGCTATATTAAGTTTATGACTTTGATATAGAAACTACTTTCCCCACATTCCAGATAAGAGTTTCTTATTCTCATATGGTTCAGTATCTACGTCAACCTTTTTAGTGACCTTGTAATCAATAAGAAGTTCTTTGGAATATTTGATAAGATCTTTTTTTCTCTGTAACTTCTGAACCCAGATTTTTGGGGGAGTTTTTCCTGTTGCCCTGGATTATGACTAAGGTCAAAGTTCCTACTCACGTGAAATGTTGCAGCTAGACCCATTCCTTTCAAGGCTTTCCGAGAGGCCACTGATGGCTTCCCCTCAATAAGCCACGACCTCTTCTTCCCCTCTCCAGTCTCATACAGGAAAAGGTGAGCTTTTAGGGAAGCACAATGTTAATGAAGAAAGTTTAGTCCTTGCCTATTCACACCTATGTCAGGTAAGGGAGATACCCAAAGGTATTACACATAGATATTCACAATGTCTGTAAGACATAAGCACAGAGAGGCTTTATAAGAAAAAAATTACATACCAAAATTCCTTATAAACATAGATGAAAAATTATAACAATTTAGTACATTAAATCTCACAATAAATGAAAAAGAGTACTTCATGATTAAGTGGGGTTTACTTGGGAATGCAAGGTTGGTTTAACATTTGAGTCAATGTAATTTACCAAATTTTTTAAAAAACTAAAATCTAAAATAAAAATAACCCACATGATCATTTCATTAAATCTCATTTCATGATCATTTCAATATCATTTTAGAAAAAGCATTTAACAAAATTCAATATCTGTTTCTGATAAATATTCACAAACTAAAAATAAAAGGAGACATTCTAAACCATATACAGCACATCTACGAAAGTAGCTAATTTTATACTCATTGGTCAAGGACTGGACGCTTTCCCCTTAAAATCAAGAGCAAGGCAAGTTTGTCTGTTCTCATTATTTCTACTCAGCATTGTACTGGAGGTTCCAGTCAGTGTAATCAGGAAAGAAAAGGAAATAAAGCCATTCAGCTTGAAAAGGGAGAAAGAAATTTTCTTTATTCAATGATTTTATGATCATTTATAGAGGAAATCTGACAGAATCTACCCAAAAAAAGCTATTATAACTAATAAGGGGTTAAATAATGTTATAGGATATAAAATCAATATACAAAAATCACATGTATTTTTACATATGATCAAATAAAAATTGCAAATTGAAATTTAAAAAGCACCACTTAAAATAATATAAGAAAATATGAAATATTGAGAGAAAATTTAAAAATATATACACAAAATATACACATTGAAAATGATAAAACAGTACTGAGAGAAATTAAAGAAAGTCTAAATAAACATGGTCATGGAGTAGAAGACTCAATATTGTTAAGATGTCAGTTTTTCTCAAATGAATTTCTAGATCCAATTAAAAGCAGCAGGTGTTTTGATAAAAACTGACAAACAGATTCTAAAATTCTTATGGAAATATAGAGAACCTAGAAGAAACAAAATGACTTTGAAAAAGAAGGAAAAAGTTCAATAACTAACATAACTTGACTTCAAGCATATTATAAAGCCACAGCAATTAAAACAGTGTGCTATTGGCATAAAAATAGACAAATATAACAACGACTAGAATAGAGTCTAGAAATAGATCACCACACATATGGAAAACTTATTTTCTACAAAGGTGCAAAATTCAGTGTATAAAGACAATCTTTCTTGCAAAAGGTGCTGGAACAATTAGATATGCACACGCATAAAAGTAAACTTGGATGCATATCCATGCCATATGCAAATATTAACTCAAAATGGATTCTAGTCTAAATGTAATTCCTAAAGCAATAAAACTTATAGAAGAAAATTGAAGGAAAACTTTGTGTCCCCGCCTTAGGCAACAAATTCTTAGATATGACACCAAAAGCATGATCCATAAAAAGAGGAAATTGATAAATTGGACTTTCTCAAATTTAAAAATGATGCTCTTCAAAAGACACTGTTAAGAGAATGAAAATACAAATTACAGACAAGGAGAAAATATTGACCAATTCTATATCTGATAAAGAACTTGTATCCAAAATATATAACGAACTCTCAAAATGTAATAATAGAAAAGAAGCAATCCAATAAAGATATGAGCAAAATGTTTCAACACTTGACCAAAAAAAGATAAAAAATAAAAATAAACACATAAAAAGATATTAATTAGGGAAAGAAAAATAAAAGCCACAATGAGATACCACTATAACCTATTAGAATGGCTAAAATTTAATGGACTCGACCATATCAAGTATTAACAAAGATGTAAAGAAAATGGAACACATGTGTTTCTACACACCCGTGGAGAAACAAAATGACACAAGAATTTAAAAAAAGAATTTAGTGTTTCTTAGAAAGTTAAACAATACCTACACTGTGATCTAGCCATCTCAATCTTAAGTATTTACCCAAGGAAAATAAAAACATATGTTTACATGAAGATTTGTACATGAATGCTTGTATTAGCTCTATTTGTAATATCCAAGAACTGGAAACAACCCATATGTCTATTAACAGGAAAATGGATAAACAAATAGTGTTTTATCTATACAATGGCATACTACACAGCCATAGAAAGAAATAAGCTTTTGCTACACATTACATATGGATGAATCTCAAAATAATTATGTTCAGTAAAAGGAGCTAGACAAAAAAGAGTACATATGTATAATTCCATTTACATAAAATAAGAAATACAAATTAATGCATAGCGACAAAACAGGTCATTGATCGCCTGAGGACAGGGTGAGAAAATAAATGATCATGGAAGAAACAGATTATAAGGGAGCTCAAGAAAATTTTGGAGATGATGAATATATTCACTGCCTTGATCGTGGTAATAGTTTAATGGATATATACATATGTCGAAATGTATCCAATTGTATTATTTAAATATTGAGAGTTCAATAAAAGTAAAATGTTTTAAATGCATGCTTGATACCACATCTTCAAGTACACTTAAGAGGAAGGAGGAGGAGGAGAGAAAAGAAAAAGATAAAAAAGAAAAACTGTACTGAAGTAAATTTCACTAACTGAAAGTGAAAAAAATAATTCTAGAATTAGGATGGCTAATGCTACCTGGTAAGGAGGGATTCAATGAAGCATAGATGAAAGCTGAGACTGGAAAAATACAAAGCTATATCCTATGGATACGCCCATGAATTGAGACTCCTCTATAGGCAAGTTTTATTTATACACACAGATATAATTCCTCCTTTAGGGCTATTCCTTCTTCTTCATGACAGTCCATCAAGTGTACTAAGGCCCTAACTTTTCTCAGGTCTCCTCTTATCTAGAATAAACATCCTCAGTTTCCCCAGAGGCAAGATATGGTTTCCACATCCATTCATGGGCTTTTTACCTTGTTTCTATCTGGTTTCTCCCAGTTGCTACCTAAATTACCCAAAGTGAGTGTGTGGATTTCATGTGTATGCTTGAAGCTTCCATCCCAGAGGTTCAATTTTGAAAAGGAAGGTTAGAGGTGTTTGAACAAAAACCCTAGAATTGTACCCTAAAAGACCTGGCTCATGGGGACAAAAGAGACACTGACTGAGGTCCCCAAGAAGCAACCAGAACTGGGCGTGAAGATGAGCAAATGTTATTTAATTCAGTCCTTAAAATGTATACAATGTCTTTTAGACACACCTTATAAATTGTCTCACTACAAAGGTATTCTAAAACAATTGTGCTAATGGATGTGTACATTTGTATAATTTCCTCCTTAGGCATTCTTATTCTTCTGGGGTCTTTGAAAAGGCTGACAGGTTAAGAGATATCTTTTGCTGGTGATGACTCTCTGGTTCAGATCGGAGACTCCTTAATTCAGAAGCTTCCATTTAATTTATCCTTTCATAGAAGGTATTTCTACTGCATGCAAAGTGTGAATGATACCATGGGTCAGGCAGGAGTGGGTTTTCAGAGGGGAACTGTGAAAAGCATGACTCCAGATAGGTCACAACCCCTGCCTTCAAGGAGCTTGGTCTATTGGGTGAGAGGATTAGGACCAAACAGGAACCTCATAGAGAATGCGCCTTGGAGAGAAACATGCCAAAGGGAGGGAATCTCAGATGAGGCAGATCTGGCTGCCAGCTGGGAGAACAGAGGGGCTGTCCTCCTGCCTCCCCAGTGAGCTGGAAGTCCCTCAGTGCAGGGAGGGTGTTCTCTCTCTATGGCAGTGAAAGCCAAAATGCCCAACCTGGAACAAGGGGAACATGAAGCTTTTCCCTTCTAAAAAGAAGATGCACAGTGTAGCAGAAAGCTCACCTGGTAATCCTGGCCTTGCAGTTCTTAACTATGAGGCCTTGGGAAATTATTCACTCCTTTCAAGTGTTAGTTTTCTCATCTGTAAAACTTGAATAATAACAATACCTTCATTTTCGGTTGATGAATTAAATGATATCCTGCTGAAGGTTTTGTGAAAGTGCCTCTTAGTAGATGTTTTATACAAGGTAGGCTGGCAGGGCGAATGTCCTTTGCATCATGGAATTGGTAAAAAGATGTCTGGTTCTCACTGAGCTGGAGGCAGTGCGGAGACGCTGGCCCAGGGAAAGGGAGCTGTGACTCTTGGGAAACTTTATGGCACATCGCTAACTTGAATCAGGAGTTAGATCAGTTAATCAACTTGGCCATTGATTCACTGGCAGAAATTCCAAAGATATCCAGGTCACTACCTGAAATGCTGATTCTCAAACCCAACTACTTACACTAATAGCCTGGGATGGCTGTCAAAACTGCAGACAATTAGACCCACCCAAGGTTGTTACACTCAGCCTAACATAAGGGCAAGTAAGACATATTATTAATGCCTACTCCAGGAGCCAAAAGCAGCATTTAGAAACCTGTGTCCCCTGAGGTCTGCCGGTTTTAACACACAGTGACAACACTCACTTATTTGTCCCCTAAAAAGAGATTTGCGAACTTTTGTAGTCTGATTCACTGCTTCCCCAAGCAAGATCTAAAAAAAAGAGTTTGTAGAAAAAATTATTATATAAACAAGAAAAATGTTTAGCCTGCTGAAGAAGAAAGGTCAACAAATGGTTCCCAAGCGATTACAAAAACCACTTTGTATACAAACAATGCTGTTAAACAGGGGATGTGCTAATGATGAATTATTCTTATCTCACCGGCAAAGCTTTTCTGGATATTTTAATTTGTATTATAAACCTGTGCCCTGCTCAGAATCCAAGCATCACTGTATCTTGGGGAAAACCAGGGCCATCACCTCAGCCTTTGTGCAATGGGCAATCTTCTGGGGCCAGGAAGTGACATTCCCCAGGGAACATCTGAAAGAAGTTGGTGGAGGGCTCATCTAAATGTGAATTACTAAGGGATGGCACTGCCCAGCTACTTAACACACACCCATGGCTCCCCCTTTATTTGTTGGATTTGTGATTTTGCCTCCATTCTCACCACTAACCAAAGGTCCTCAGCTCCTTATGCCTAGATTAATGTTTCTATTAATGACAATTATTACTTCTTTTTTTCTGGTGCGGTTTTCTTTCTTTATGAAATTTTATTTTATTATGGCAAAACACTTAACATGAGATCTACCCTTTTAATAAAAATTTAAGTGTATAATACATTACTGTTGACTACAGGTACAGTGTTGTAGAGCAGATCTCTAGAGCTTATTCATCGTGCTTAACTGAGACTTTATGCTCATTGATTAGTAATTCCCCATCACCCCATCCCAGCCCCTGGCAACCATCATTCTACTCTGATTCTATAAATTTGACTATTTTATATATCACATATAGTTGAATCATACCAGTATTTCTTTCTCTGTCTGACTTATTTCACTTAGAATAAATTAGAAGAAGAATTTTTTACCTCTTGATGAGCACTTATTAAGTACCTGGGACTGCTTTAAACATTTCACATACTTTGTCTCAATAAATACATGAACCATACATGCCTTACAGATATAGCAAGTCAGGTTTAGAGAGGTTAAATAATATAGCCAATGTCACACAGCTGTTAAGACAACTGAGATCTAAACATAAGACCCGGGCTCTTAATCATGCTAGTCTACTGCCCCAAACCTCTATCTATCTACATTAACACTATTTTAGCTGTTGATGACAGTTTCTCCATAGGCTAAATTCTTTGGCATTTGGCTTACAGATTTACTTTCTATCAACAAGAAAGACTTTATGTCTTTCTTACTATGTGCATTTACTGGCACATAGTAATGTGCCAGGGACACTTCCAAAAGTTTTGTGCATTTATGACATTCGGTTCTCACAAGAACACTGTGAGGCAGTTTATATTATTGTTGTCATTCAATCTCAAAAGAAACTGAGCCTGAGAGTTTTGCTCAGAGTTACAGAGATCACAATTGTTAAGTCTGGATTTGAACTCAAGTTTTCTGACTATAAAACATGAGCATGTAACCTTAAGCAGGCTTCCTGCCCTCTAGATTTGTCAGCAGCTTTTATCACACACCACCTCCAGTTGAATGTACTCATCAGTTTCTTATGTAATGCAAGTGATTCTACCTCAATTATATGGTTTGGCTTTTGCCCTGGAGATTGAGACACAAAGTCTAACCCAAAAGAAGGCGTGTAAAGCCCTCACATACCGCCTTGTACAGAACACAGCTCAAAAACTTTGCAGGATTACCTAATAGGAGGCCTGGGGCCACAGGTATTTCCACCTCCAGCTGCTCTTTGACACACTGTTGTGCGATAGCCATTTCCAGCCTGTCTTTGTTTTGCTTTCTGACACTGTGAAATGTCCTGAACTCTCAACTGCCCAAATGACTTTTGATTCCTGGCACTTACTTGCTATCTACATTTTGGGAACTCCAGATCTGGCTTCCGTGACACTCTACCCCAGGCAGGGTTGCCTGGGTAAAAAAGAGAAGTCTCAAGTATAGGTAAACTCTTTCTGTGGGACCAGCAATCAGGGAGGCTCCAGACCACAGACAGTAAGTCAAGTTTTCAGCATTTTTTAGGAGCAGGAAAATTGATAAAAAGTTAAAGGAAAGATGTCCAGGCAGGCAGGGATTTGGTATCTGAAAGACTCTATGATGGACAATACTAGTCAAGGCAGGTAGCATCAGAGCTTGTAACGATAAGTAGCTAGAATACAGGGACAATAGCAGGAAATTCTACAAACATGCTAGATACAGTCCTAGAGGACCCTGACTTGAAGGGAGGTTACCAAAGCAGGGAATTAGACATAAAGGGAAAAGATGGTAATCCAGTACAAGATATAAAATGTATGTTGGATCAGGATCAGTGGCCAGGATGAATCAGTGAGAACCATCACTGAGCAAGTGATCGAAGATTTTGTAAATTCTCAGCTGTGAGCACTGGCACGGTGTGAAACAGGGGTTAAGGCAAGACTATTTTTGATTGCCATTTGAGCTTTATCTCTCTTGTACCTCTTTCAAATTATACTCTTAGTCTACCAACACTGACTCTTCATTTTCTACCTCCAACTCAACAGTCTATGTCTGTTTATAAGAACCTCTAGACTGCAGCCACATCCAAATATTTAATTTCTCACACCCTTTAAATTATACTCTTCCAACAGGACAACTGGTGTTCCTAGGATATGTATGCATTCTGTGAACCCCGGAGTGAAGCAACTGTCTATGGTGTAGAACTGTCGTTGATCAATTAGGAAACACCCTGTACTGGCACTGACAAAACACTTCCTACAGTAGCCACAGATGCCCTCAAGTCTCATTGTAATGTAGAAAAAAAATGTGACCTACTCTGTCTCATAGACCCTGTAGGAAACTTAACTGACTTAATAATATCCACTGGTATGAGATGATTCAAGCTTGACTCAAAAGAATATTTCACAAAGATAAACATTTTTCACAATATTCTCTAAGGATAAAATCCTCCTATTACTAAAACAACTAGAGATTTTTTGTCTTTGCTTTTTGTTTTTTACTAGAAGCAGAGATTAGGGAAGAAATGAATTATCAGAAGATGCGGCAGAAGTGATCTGGAAATCCTTCTTTTGCCCTCAGCCAGACATGTTTTTCCGCAGGGCCATCATCATCAGGTGACCTTATCTTCTTCTTTGGGGCTCTTGGCGACCATTCATTAATACCAGAAAAGTCCTAGTGATCTAGAGATCTCCCAACAACATAGTGTCAAGACTACCTCCTCCCAGCATCCACTAAACAAGCATATTATTTCATCTAAGAAGAGTATCTTAGGAAATGTAAATCTCAGCTCACAATTTTAGATCCCCAAATAAAAATCTTTATTGTTCCACATCTTAATTTAATTCCAATTGCAAGCTCCACTAAATTGGGGCAGACATCAATCTCAATCGGTTTGGCTTTGCTTCCACCCTTCTTCAAGATTATATTTAAATTTGGGTTGTATATGTAGTCCCAAACATTGGGAAGGCCCCAGTTAAACTTTGAGGCTGATAACCACAGAACCATCGCCAAATCTCTTTTGTCCTCTGTTGTTGGCCCATATAGGTCATGGCTTAGGCTTTTCTTGTTTGTCACAGTTACCAAAGTAGATGAAAACATTTTCAGATAAAAGAGTTAATTTTTTAGAGCAATCCATGCCCTCTAAAAAGGGATTCTTTGGAGCAGCAGCCCAGGGAGTGCTATGGTGGCCAACAGTGATTTTTGAAAACATTCTAAAAGCTTCTCATAAGTGACCACAGGGAATTGTCCCAGCAGAGAAAGTAACTGAGGAACCTTTCAGGTCAAGGACCCTCAGGCTGAAGTCAGAGTCCTGGGTTATGTAAAGTTTCAGCTAGAGGGGACTGATAGGACAGGAGAGGAATCTTTCTCATAGCTTTACCACGAGAACCCGGTAGACTTTCTGAATGGCAAATTCACAGAGTGTGCGGACTCCCCCTAAGACTGCAGCCTCCAGGAGTTTCTTACTCTCACACTAGTTCATATTCAGCCTTCCACAACTTATCAACATTACCATTTAAGTACTCCTATCTGTTTATAGCTCCAGTGGCTTCCGCTCCAGTTAAGCAGATCTCAGCTGAACACTTGGGATGCGCCTGTCTCTATAGATTTTGGAGTAGCAATTTACATTGCAATTTCAGTTCTCTGATGGGTCCAAGAAAAGTGCTTGGTTTTCAGTTTGTCCAGTTTTTCTTGTAGTAATGAAGAGAGTAATGACTTCCAAGTTCTTTACATGCAGGAGCTGAAACTAAAAGTCTCTAAAGATTTTCCCCTATAATTTCCTTCTATAAGTTTTATAGTTTTAGGTTTTATATTTAATCTCCGATACTTCCATCTTGAGTTCATTTTTGTAGTTGATGCAAAGTAGTAATTGAAGTTTTTTCTTTGTTTCCTTTCCTTTTCTTTACATGTGAATATGTAATTGTTCTGGCACCATATATGGGAAAAAAAAACACACTTTCTCCATTAGTTGCCTTTGCACTATTATATTTATAATAGTTTCACAATATATAAACATAGCATTTCTTATGTATTAAGTTGTATTTTATGCCCTTCAGTCAACTTTTTTCCCATCATGTGACTATAACACTTTTTTATACTTGGCTACTTTATTTCTCTTTTTTTGTTGCTTTATATATTTTTGTATCTTTTCAGTATCCTTAAAATATAATCTGCTTTTTAAGATAATATTTTCTAATCTTTCTTGGATTATAGGAAAGATCCTCATTTCTATATATCTTTTCTATATTATCAAATATTCTTGTTGACTTTGGTGGTTTTGAAGTTCATTTTCTTGCTAAATACATTCCATCTTTTTCTATTCTCTGGTACAACAAGAGAATTAATTTATCTTTTCAAAGTTTGAAATAACGTTTTTCAAAGTCGACTGAAGTCTTAGAGGACATCTTTTTTCAATTATTTTTCTCCTTTTTAAATCAATGTGGAAAATATAGTTTTCCAAGAAACTACCCATTTCTTTGCGAATTTGCTTGTGATACATCTGATAAGAGGTTAATATCCAAAATATATAAAGAACTCATACAGTTCAACAACAACAACAACAACAACAAAAATCCAATTAAAAAATAGGCAGAAGACCTGAACAGATATTTCTCCAAAGAGGAAATACAGATGGCCAATAGACATATAAAGATGCTCAAGGTCACTAATCATCAGAGAAATGCAAATTAAAGCTACAATGAGATATCACCTCACACCTGTCAGAATGACTATCCTCAAGTGTTGGTGAGGATGTAGAGAAAAGGAAACTCGCATACACTGTTGGTAGGATTACAAATTGGTACAGCCACTATGGCAAACAGTCTGGAGGTTTCTCAAAAAATTAAAAATAGATATAGCTTTGACCTAGCAATTGCACTTCTGGATATTTATCCAAAGAAAACCAAAACAATAATTCTTAAAGCTCTATGCATCCCTATGTTCATAGCAGCACAATTAACAAGACCCAAGATATGGAAGCAACCTAAATGCCCATCAACAGACAACTGGATAAATAAGTTATGGTTCATATATACAATGGAATATTACTCAGCCTTTAAAACATGAAATCCTACCATTTGCAACGACATGGATTGACCTAGCGGTTATTATGCTGAGTGAAATAAGTCAGACAGAAAAAGATAAATACCATATGATTTCACTTACATGTAGAATCTAAGGAACAAAAAGAACAAACTAGTCGAAAGCAGACTCACAAATATAGAGGACAATCTGGGGACAGCCAGAAGGGAGGGGAATTGGGAGGCTGGGAGAATGGGGTGAAGGGTTAAAGAAGTACAAATTAGTAGTTGATAGATGGTCACAGGGATGGGGAGCACGGCATAGGGAATGCAGTTAGCATTAATGTAATGACTAGTGAAAAACCAGAGGAGAGAAAGAGCAATTAGGGGGATCATTTTATAAACTATATAAATGTTTAACCGATGTACTGTACATTTGAAACTAATAATAAAATAAAATTTTTTTAAAAGAGAGAATTTTAAATATACCTCCATAGGAGCTTATATAGCAGTATGTTACTTTAAAAGTACTATGTATCTTTCTTTTTCCAAATTTTTTATGGTGGTAAAATATATAGAACACAAAATCTACTTTCCAAACCATTTTAACTGTAAAGTTTGGTGATATCAAATACATTCATACTGCTGTGCAATCATCACCACTATCCATTTCTATAATTCTTTTTGTCTTACAAAGCTGCAACTCTATACTCATTAAACAATAGCTTTCCATTTCCCCCTTCCCTAGGCCCTGGAAACCACCATTCATTCCACTTTTGGTCTCTATGATTTTGACTGCTCTAAGTACCTTATATAAGTGGAATCATACAGTACTTGTCTTTTCGTGACTGACTTATTGTATATGTCAGAATTCCCGTCCTTTTTAAAGCTGAATAATACTTCATTGTATGTAAATATATAGCACGCTTTATCCATTCTTCTGTCAGTGGACACTTGGGTTGCTTCCATGTTTTAGCTATTGTGAATAATGCTGCTATGAACATGGGTGTACAAATATCTCTTCGATACCCTGCTTTTAATTTTGTGTACCCAGAAATAAAATTGCTGAATCATATGGTAATTCTATTTTTAATTTTTTGAGGAACCATACTGTCTACTACAGTGGCTGTAACATTTTACATTCCCAGCAATGCACAAAGGTTTCAATTTGTCCACATCCTGACACTTTTTTCTTTTTCTTTTTTTTTTATGGTGGCCATCCTAACAGCTGTGAGGTGATATCTCACTGAGGTTTTTATTTGCATTTCCCTAGTGATTAGTGATATTGAACATCTTCTCATGTGCTTATTGGCCATTTGCATATCTTCTTTGAGAATTATCTATTCAAGTCCTTTATCTATTTTTTAATTATTTTTTTTTTGGCTGTTGAGTTTTAGTTCTCTACATATTCTTGATATTAATGACTTATAAGATATGTGATTTGCAAATATCTTCTCTCTTTCTGTGGATTGTCTCTTTACTCTGTTGATATTATTTTGATGTACTAAAGTTTTAAATTTTCGTAAAGTCCAAATTTTTCAGAAAGTCCACTTTTTCTTGATTGTATTTATTTTTATATTACCCTTTTGATTTTTTATATTATCTTTTAAAATTAGATTTTCCAGAGGTCATTTATTTCGATATTTCCCCTGACTGTACAATATTGTTTTTAAAATACTGGTTATCCAATTTTCCTATTTCATAACTCAATAATTTTTTATTTCATATATACTCTTTTACTCACTTTTTAAAATTAATATGTTAAAAGCTTATTAAGTTGGCTGCTTAATTTATTATTCTCATTCCTTATTGCTTAAAAAAACATATAATGGAGTAAATTCACACAAAGATTCTGTTTTGACCACAAAACATATATTTTGATAAATATGTTCTTGTTTTAGGTACTTTCTAACAAGTTAATAATTATAGTTTTGATTTCCTCTTAAACTCAAGGGATGTTTATGGAAATTGCTTAGTTAAAAAATAAACTCTTGCTTAATATGTATTAATGTGACCTCCTTAATTATTATATTCAAATCTCTTAATTAGTCTACTTTAAACATTAAAGAGTGACATAGATGTATTAAAGTGTCCTGTTTTTTCTACAAATCTCTTTTTTATTTCATATGGGTTTTGAATATATTTTAATATTATTAATTGCTTTGAAAACCTCTTCTTCAGATGACATTGTTTATCAATTAAAAATGACCCGTTGTCTTATTCTACGCAATTCTTTCTTTTTATTTTATCTGCAATTAATATTGTTACAGTTCTCCCTTTTTTGAGACCTGTATTTGTGTATTAAGAACACATACTTGGAATTCGACAGAGTTTTTATAAAAGAGAAGTTATGAAAATTTAGATTCTCTCTGTCTTGTTTGGCCCTCCTTTAGGGTAATTGTAAAGATCTTGCAATGATTCTTTGAGTGATACTACCTCTCTCTGAGAAGCCACAGTACCTACTCTACCCACATCTCCTTCCTAAGGCTTCGTACCTTTGCTGAGCAACGGTAGTAGGACCAGGAATAGGAATAAGAATAGGTAACAGATTGAATAAGAATAGGTAATAGGTAACTGATCTAAAGTGATCCTATGAAGTGGCTAGACTTAAGAACTCAACAAGGCATCATATATAGAGTGACAACTGGACAGTCCAATCACTACTTCACATTACTGAAGTTTGAAAATAAGACAGAAAGAGTCAGCAATTAAGAGAGGTACAAACCCCTGAGGACGCACAGATCATGTACAGAAGTCATGAGGAGGAAAGGAGGGTATGAGAGCGGTTGATCAGTGACATCTGGGGATGCTAGTACAGTGGAGGGGACGAGTGGGGCACTGGTGTGGGAAGCAGGGCACAACCACCAACAGCTGAATGACATTCCAAGTCTCCATCAAGTCTGCTGAGCTGATGACCTTAGCTCCCTTCTTTCCCTGGTCCTCTTCTCTCCCTAGGGAACTCAAGAGTGTCTGAATTTGCAACCAAAGGGCCTCAAATAAAACATTGCTTCCCACTTTCTATTCATTATACTTTCGTGCTCTTTCTTTTATTTTGTTTATATGTTGCCATATGAAATACATGCTCTTAGATTTTATATGCTTCAGAGACTTGAAGGGATTATAGCCTGTTTTGAATTCTAATAGTGACTATTTTTTAGTTTTTTGAAAATGTAATTTTATGAAGTTTAGTTGCTATTTCTATAACTATTAAAATTGTGGAATGGAATCTCTTGAGTTCCAGCTGTACAAGAGAAAGGGTTTAGCATGGTCATATTGCCCTGCCTTGACACTCCTTCTTCCTTTAAAATATAAACTCGGATTTTTATACAGCTTGTTAAATCACCATTCTTTTTATAATATATAGCTTGTCTTTCAAATTCATTGACATTTACATTGCTTTTAAGCAATCTCACAAGAATCATTTCCATCTTTTATTGTAGTAAAATACATATAACATAAATTCTATGTTTTAGTTCTATGTTTAAGTGGCTAAGCTATGTTTAATGTTTATTTCTCAATTGTTCATACCTTAACTTCCACATTCTTTAGTACAATTAGCAAATAACTACATTGTGATTTGTAGGTACCAATAACTCTAAGCACATTAGAATAAAGATTCATATAGTCCTCCTAATAGCCCTATGAGAGGAGTGCTAGCAACCCCATTTTATAGATGAATAAACGGAGACACAGAAATAATAACTTGTCCACAGTCACATGCCTGGTTGTCAACAGAGCCAGAATTTGAAATCCAGGCAGCAAAGTGCCAAGCTCGTCTTATCAGTAACTCTGTTATGCTTCCTCTAATTTGTAAGGTCTTAATTTTAAATAATTTTTTTCTATATGTTCTAGTCACTTGTTAAAAAGGAAACCAATACTTCAGTAGTATATTTTCTGAGTTCTGATATACTTGAGAATTATTCTTTATTCCTTTCGCTTATGAAATACAAATTTGTTTAAATCAACAAGGAACGTATTCTTTAAACAAAAAGAAATTCACCCTCTAAACTTTCTGTGCTGTGTTTTGGTATTCAGTGATACAGAGGAGAGGTGTGATGTCAGCTTTATAACATTTTTTTAAATCTTGATTCTTATTCACAAGGTAGAAGAAACATTCCAGAATAACTGTTGTTGTTTTTATCTTTTTTTCTTTTTCAAAGAGACCATTGATAAGCTGCTAGGGATAGGAGGTGAGATTCCAAGAGCATGTTTCTGAGGCAAAGAAAGCTGGTTAGACTGGTATGGATAAGGCAAGGGTGTGGGGGGCAAAGAGAGATGGGAGAACAGGGCAGGAGAAAGGGAAGCAAGAGCCAGTAAGATGGCCTACGAGCTTATGTCATAGTCTGCAACAGCTCCTTTAGGACCTTTCTGACGTCTCTAAACTCATGGATTGTTATAGATGAGTTGGTGTTATGTTGTGATATGCAACTCTGTGGAAACTGATGAAGGGGTTGGGTCTAGCACACTGATTGGTAAAGGTGAACCAGACAGTGCTTGGGAAGGCAAAAGAAGTAAGCAAAGGGGCTAAAGAGAAGGTAAGCTCTGGGAAGTTTTAGTAATCACTTGGGAAGCCTTCAAACCATCTCAGGCAAAGAAACTGGAGATTAAACAGTTTACTTAGATCTGTCAGGGACAGAAAGGCCCCAGTTGACATCTGTAGCAACTGTCTATTTTATAAAGTTCTCTGGTTATAAACTTGTTGCTGCATTCTAATTATGTATTTTATGGGGAAAGTCATTAATCTCTTATATTTACATGACCAGACATTTTCTTCAGCTCAAAAGATTTTTTTAATTAATCACAGTAATTAGGAGTACAGGTAACAGACTCCAACAGCCAGGGTATGCATCAAATCTTTCTCATGAGTGAGTTGTGGAACCTACAGCAAACTATATTGCCTCTTGGTGCCCAGGTTTCTTCATTTGGAAAACAGAGATAAACACTGCACCCCTCTGTATGTTTTATAAAGCAATAATGATGTGCTGATGATGTAAAGATGCTTTAGCACAGCCCTGGCACAAAGAAAGTGCTCGATAAAAGTTAGCTGTTGTATGGTTGCATATTTGTCTATTAATTCTGTTCCAATTATTCTAGCTCCTTCCTCAGAAATGTCTATAATTCTTTTATCATTTATTTATTTATTCAGAGGCATTTATACTTCTCTTTTTTCATAATTTACTTTGCTTTTACTTCATATTATCGTAAAACATTTCAGGTTTGTCTTCTGAATCACTGGTTTAATTTTTCATTATGTCTTCCTTGTTCCTTAATGCCAATAATGTTGACTTTAATTCTGCTACTATTTTTGGTTTTCTTGCAGTTGTTCCTTATTTACCCATCTTTCATCTCATTCACTGATGTTTTCATCTCATTACTTTCCCTTCCAATATGACTTTCAACTATTCTTTTATGGAGACGAGATCCTATTGTTTCCTACTAAGAATGCAAAAAATGTTTTTAAATATTCTTCTGCTTTCTATATTAAATGATTTTCATAGCAGTTCACTTTTATTATAGTTTCACATAAAATTGCACTATTATTTTAAATGTTTTGTTTTTAGATGGATCTTAATAACAGATTAATTGTTTCTTCTTCTGGGAAGAGAAGTGGAGCCAGATCTTCTGTTGCCCACGGGCAAGCTGTGCTGTTTGCCTGGACTCCTCTCTCTGCCCTCTTAACATAGGTGAAATCTCTGCCTTAGGTTTGCAGCTGACCATTGGGCTGCAACTCTCAGTGTCTAGAAGACTTTTTTTCTAATGTGGTGCTTCTTTATCTTCTTCATATTGGGCTTTGACAGCATGAAGAGATGAAATACATGAAAAACCAGAGGGTATCTCGATATTATGATCTCACCCAGCCTTCATCTACATCTTTACTTTGGGTCTTCACCTTTCACTCACTCATTTATTCATTCATGTAGACAATCACTTAATAACTACATATCTACTCTAAACTGCATATCTACTCTAAACATTAGGGTTTAAAAACCTACTTTATATCATCCCTCAACAAGCACACACAAATAATACCAATAATACCTAATTGCGAATTTATGAATACTGTGAGGAGAAAGAGTAATGACGTAAACATATTTTTCAGAGCAGAAACAAATTCAATCTCGGCAGCAACCAAGGAAGACTTCTCTATGGGACTGACATCTAAGCTGATAACCGAAGGGTGAATTGGAGTTGTTCGAAGGAATTGGAAGAACTGCATTCCAAATAGGGAAAAAATACACTCATGTAAGAGTGAAAGAAAGCCATGGATGAAGCACAAAACGCAAGGGGGAATCATAGTTGGAAAGGAGAGGAAGTGTAGGAAAAAACCCAGACTGGACAATCAACAACTACTAAGTGGAAGTTTTCTGTATGCTGCAAATCCTGTGTTTCAGAATAAGTAAAGGTGAAAGTGGGGGTTGGGGTCGCAGTGGTGGTGATGTGACGAAAGGATCACATGGGCTCTGGGCTTAGACTAGGTTCGAATCCCAGCTCTGCTTCTCCACTAGCTAAGGAATCTTGAGCAAGTTTTCTGTGCCCAGTTTCTCTGTCTGCAAAGTGGAAATATTATTTATCACACGCTGTGGTTGTGAGTTTAATATCTGCAAAGTACTCCTGTCAGTGCCTAGTACTTAGGAACACTCAGTGAGTATTAGCTGTAATTTTCACTTCAAGTGGGCAAGTTTGTTCTCTTTCTAGGCAGTCTGCTTCTTGCTACCATTTTGCCAGGTTGCTAGAATATATTATCTATTATTCTGTTTCTTCATATGAATTTTACAGGGAGGTAACAGAATGTTATTAGTCAGAGACTGTTTTATGCTACAGTTTTAAATTTTTATTTATTTGAACCAGGTACTTGAAGAAGAAGAAATCGGCTCCTCATAATAGACAGAACTACTTGTCACATAGACTATTATGAACTCAGCAAACTGAAAAGACCCTTATGTCTTACTCCTCTGAACAGTGTTCAAGTAGTGTGACCCCTTTTCAAAAGGATATTGTCAGCGCCCTTTACAGCAGCCTCATCAAGGTTGCTAACCCCATGGCCCAATCATAAGTCAACACCACAGAACATTTCGCAATGTTGTAACCCATCACAATGAACAGCTTGCGACGTGACTTAACTGAACCCAAATCTTATTCCTTTCTGCCTGTCACCTTAGAAAACAGCTTCTTCAAGAATTTAGGTCTGTGGTCCTATTTTCCAAGGAGCACGATCCATTCATAAGTCACAAAAGTCAAACAAGTATAGAGTGAAGAGGTATATCTCCCATTCTTCACCTGCCCAGTTACCACACAAAGACCTTGGTACTGTCACAGGCGACCAAAGCTATCACTCTTTCATGACTCATTCAGAGTTGTTGTTGTTTTATGTCATTGTTCCCCCACTCCCATTTATTGAATCATCAAATGAGTATATTATGACAGTTTTTCACCTTCCTTCTTTTTAACTTAATATATCTTGGGGATCTTTCCATATTAGTATCTAGAGAGCTCCCTTCTTATTAAAAGCTGCATTTTTTTTTGTCACTGTATGGATATATGATTATTTATTTTAAAAACCCTTATTGATGGACTAGTGGTTTGTTTCAAATCTTTTGCTATTACAAACAAGGCTGCAATTAATTATCTTGTAGGTAGATCATTTTGCACCTGTGTAAGTATATCTGTGGGATAAATTCCCAGAAGTGATATTACTGGGTCAAAGCATATTTGCATTTGTAATTTTGACAGATATCACCAAATGGCCCTCCATAGGGGTTGTACTAATATAAATTCCTACCAGCAATGTACAAAAGGGCCTGTTTTCCCACAGCCTTGCCAACAGAGTATTTTTTTGATCTTTTGGAATTTTGCCAATCTGATAAGGAAAAAATGGGATCACAGTGTAATTTTAATTTCCATTTATTTTATTATGTATGAGTTGTACATCTTTTCATATAAGAGCATATAAAATGCATTTCCATTTCTGTTACTGTCTATCTATATGCATAAACCATCCATCTATTGGATTGTTCTTTTTCTCAGATATTTTAAACATGTATAACCCCCCTTCCATAATTTTTAACACACCATTCTGGGACTCAATTCTTATGTTTTTGGTCATGGCCTTTTCTTGCTTTAATTCCCTATTAATAAATACGTTAAGTGTGTGTATGTGTTGAAGGGGTACACGAAACTACTATTAGGAGTGGAAAGAAGCAGAGAGGAATGGCAATTTATGACCGACATTCAAACTCTGATTTTTTTTTTTTTAAATGGTGATTCTGGCAGTCGCTCTCAACTTATAGCAGAGTTTTATTTCTTCCCAATTCTAAAAGAAGTGTGCAAATTAGAGAATATGTGCAGCCTTCCTCAGATGGTCCTCCTAGAACAATCACTCTCAAGATAGTAGTTAGGAAAACTATAGAGCACAGATTAGGACTGGGGGAAATTGTCCAGGAAGAATTATCCTTACAATCACTTGTCAGTCGCCTGGAAATCCACTGGCAAAAAACGAAAAATGGCTAAGATCCTGTCGTTGCTTGGGGGAAAGTAGAGTGAGTGTCATTCGTAATGGAGATCCTGACATGGTGTGGGAGATCTGCTGTGACATGCTTGCTACCAGAAAAAAATTCATCCCCTAGGCATACATATAAGGTCTACCCTGTGCTTTAAAAATAGAAATGGTGAGCCCAGTTCAGGAGCTGCTGGAGGTGGGAAAGAAGCATAATCAAAATGCAGGAATTGACCCAGTAATACACACTCATGTGCAGTAATGGCTTACTTCATAATAGTCTTTCAAGTGAAAATCAGAAAATGGTTTGAAATATGACCACCAACCCAACCAAAGTAAAACCAGGACTTTGATTTTAATCTAAGCTCTGTCACGTATTAGCTATACATCTTGAGACAAGTTGTTGAACTACTCTTTAGCTCAGTTTCTTCTTTTATAAAATGTGGGCACGAGTTGGGGCTTCTTAGGACCTTTCGTTAGCTTCATCACACTGTGATTCTCTGAAGGACCATAGAGCCAAGAGATTATCAAACAGGTCAATAAATTTAGTTTCCTAGCATTTAAAAAGTTTTACACTTAAATTGGACTCACCACTAATTGAAAATAACTGACAATTATTTGTGGTCCTCCACCCAGGTTTCAAGACAGTATGTCAGGTTCTGAATCTTCCCAGCTGCCACCCCCGAAAGCCATTATTCTCTTCTCCAGCCCTCCAACTCTCAAACAGCTGGGCTCTCAGCAGACCTATCAGTTTATATTTTCCTGAGCCATCTTCCTACTCCCATCCATGAAGTTCTGCCTTGGTCTCTCTTTCCCTCCTTATAAACACAATCTCAACTCTCATCTGTATGCCAACAAGAGGGAAAACTTAAACTGATATTGGCCTTCCATATTTGAGCAGGTATTATATAATACTTCACTATTGCTGTTATTGTCATTGCTTCTCGACTTAAATAACCAGATATAGATTTTTCTCTAAAATTTCCTAAGCTCAATTATAGAATCTTAGAAATAAATGAAATGTCAAAAAATATCATCCAGTTCTATCTTCCACCAATTTCAAAATTTCTTATGCAGCATCCATGCCAAAGGGCCACCTAGTTCCTTAACATTTTTGATGAAAGGGAACTATTACCTGACAGTCACATTAACATCTATTCACATTAACATCTTAACAATGGCAGTGTATGGCTTTCATTTTGCTCTTTTAGAAGCAGTGTGACATTGATCCACTGCTCTTCATGCCTTTACTCATCCTAAATTAGGAGAGAGCATTTGGGAGTTTGATAGTACCAATTTAGTATTCATTTAATAGTAAAAGTTCCAAATACTAGCTGTGATCTTCAGTAGCTATTTTGTTTTGTTGATACAACTATAATGATTACATTTTATGAAGTTGTTTCTAATAGGGTTCAGGCAACCTATGGGTGAGTCAGGATTGGAAGACAGGAGAATGAGGATTTTGTCACAGTTTTGCTCACAAGTAGTGACTTTAAGGAAAGTTGCTTCTCTTTCTGGTTCTCAATTTTCTAATATGTAAAATGAGAGCAAGAGGACCGACAATTTCTAAGCACCATCCCTCCCCAACTATAACTTTTAATGAAGCCACAACAGTGTTTTTTCCTTGCAAAAGGAAGATACCAAAAATGGTGCATTAATGAATAAATGAATGCATAAATTTCTATGACCAACTGATTATACAGAGAAAGTAGATAATAATCCAGAAGATATAGCTCAGGGTTGCCAGAAGAGCTCCAACTGCCACCAATATCCATGAACATTCAAATAAAATAGGAATTCTAGATCTATGGTGACTCCTGAGATGATATTTTTCCTTAGACTCTTCATTATTTTACTTCATTAATGACACTGGTATCTAATAAAGATCATCCTACCTAAAAAGGGACACTGAATTAACTTTATGAATTATTGGGCTCTTTTCTAGAAATTATTTTGATGATGGATGAACATATTTGTTGGCTTAGGAAAAGGAGAAGGCCACACTGGGGAGGTCACCTGAGCCAAGTCTCCAGAGCCAGCTGAGCATAAGGGTCCCTGAGGGGAATGTAAGACAAAGGTTGAGGAGGAAGTGAAGTAGCTAAGGGAATAATTTTTCCAGTGAAGTCAAGACTTATTTACATGCTCAACCCAAGCTAATCACTGCTTACAACATTGATACACATGGAAGATTATTTTCTGGCACAAACCTGTGTGTGGAGAATTTAGTTATCTGTGGAAAATAACAACTACCAGAACTCTGATGGAAAACTGCCTCTCTAAACTTTTTAGGACATCAGTGTCAATATGCTCCGTGAGCGCTCTCAGATGAAGTTGTGCTCTAGAGAAATCTGAACACCCTAGGAAGGTTTCCAAAGTTGTTCGAGGTTATTTATAAGATTCACAGTGTAACTTAGCAAAGAATTGTATTACCACCATGTCCTAGTAGATTGCTGGTCTGGGTCCATTATTGGTTTAGAACTACTAGTTTATTTTAGAAATAAGAAAAATTAACTAGCATGGTGAAATGGAAAGAATATTGGCATGAGAATGAAGAGATCAGGTTCTGGTCTCAGATCTGTGAATTTGGGCTGTATTTTCTTCATCTGTAAATAAGGGGAGAGATGACTGTAAAAAATAAAGATTATATCTACCTAACTTTTATATCTTCAACTCAGAGGTCATTGGACCTATCAGCTTTAAATTTGCATGTAATTAGAGTGGTGAATTTCTGCTGGCCCATCTTTTTCTTCTATATAAGCTCTCTATTCTAGACTGTTTTATTTATCATCCTTTTGCAAATGATGGCCTCCTTTTAAAATTATATACTTCTTCTTTCCTCTAAAGATCTCATTCTCTCTAAAGGTTTCGCATCCATCTGGCCATAAAATAAAGTAAACTTTTTAAAAGATAAAGTTTCCTGATAAAATCCACTACATCCACTTAAATTTGAATTCAGATAAACAATAGTGTTTTATTATAAATATTTTCTATGCAATATATGGAATATGCTTATGATAAAAATTATTCATTGTTTATCTGAACTTCAAATTTAATTGAACATCTTGTATTTTTATTTGCTAATTTTAGTAACCCTTCCTTTGACCAGAGTTCCCTCTTCCACTCTCAAAGTCTTACAGAACTTCATTTGAACCATTCTATGTGCACTTACATTATTATCCAACATTTTCAGTGTTTGTGTCTATCTGATTTCCCTAACTAGATTACAAATTCTGTGAGAGACACAACTGGATGCTAGATATTTTGTATCTCCTCCTACACCCAAAGCTGCTTTTTATCATTTCATAATTAGCTGATTCCTCTGAGACGCTTTCACAATCCATGTACTTGCTCCCAATTATTAAATCACAGTGTGCCTCTTCCTCAAGTTAATATAATCATGACACATTAGCTCATACCTGCAAAAAAACCAGGATGGAGCTCAATGAAAATTAACACTGAGGTCCATAACAGTTGATCAGTGTTATCAATGACAATGAAAAATATCAATTAATCTAGTTATCTCTAGTGAATTAAAAAGTACTCCATGTTCACTTGCGAAGCTGAAATCTTAGCTTGCCTACTATGTCCTAGCTGCTCTTAACCTACAACCTCCGTTTTGTAGGGCAATGAACCTCCTGGTGTCTTTGAAAATTCTTACAAGGTAGTGAGTTCCCTTTGTGTCCATATGATAACATACCCCTTCCCCAGAAAACCAATCAATCCAATTCTCTCCTCAAGATAAATTCCTTCATTTTAACTTTACTCCTATGCTGAATCTATTCTCTCCCTTTCAAATCTTACCTCCTCCATAGATCACTCATCATTTCCCAAATACCCTCTGAACCTTTGCTTGCTCTTCTGCCTCTGTCTCTAATGCTCACCATCTCTGCCTGTCTAAATCCTGCCCATTCATAGAATCCCGTTTGTGAAGCTGTAGCGTGAAGGGGCTCTAGAAATCTAATGTGACATCACTTTAAATATGAAGCAACGACAGAACCCAGACCTATTCGACAATACCTTGCAGCAGAGTGACAGAGCCAGGACTCAAAAAAACTCCCGAAGTCTTTTATTTCTGCCCTTTTGAAGTTCCTTCTTCAAGAACCACATTCAGCTACCACCTTCTTTTAAAGACTTTCCTTATCAACTCAGCCAGAAATTATCTCTTTCTCTCCTGTAACTGCAGGCAGCATTATATTTGTAGCTCTCTTGAGGTACTTAGTCCTTTTTAGGTCACGTTTTTGCTGTTGGCAAGATTTCAACATAAAACTATTCCCTGTGCTAAAACCAGAGACTAGGTGTGCCGCTAGGGTACTATTTTCCAAACGGCTTGAGGTTACGCTTGGGGAAAAAAAAATGAATAGACAGTGTTGCCCAATTGCTAAACCCCATAACTGAGGCTCTTGTAAGCAAGGGATTGTGGCTGCCCTTCACTCTCTGGACAGTGTTCAGCATGGGGAAGAAACTGTGGCAAAAGGGAGCAAGGGCACCCTGGATTATTTCTGAAGCACAGGTTAAGAGAAGAAATGGCCTTGAGGAGAATTTCTCCACGTCTCACTGTATTCATCAACCTCAGGGTATTCTGTCATAAATTGATTGAGAGACACATGAAAGAGGCATTACTATGCTAGGGACACTGTAAAAACCTAAGGTAACTATGACTCTCCGATTATAGCCTTATTAAAGAGCACTGGAGGTGACACCAGCGCCTCCAGAGCAACCTTAGAAGAGGGATGAATCGTCAAGGAGAGAGAAAGGGCTGAGTGAGAAGCAAGGATGTCATTGTTGGCTATCGCATCAATGATGGGGTCAGACATGTAAGGTGACATATGGCAGTCAAAGGTCTCAATGTCAGAATAACTAGGTCGCCAAATAGTTTCAACGAAAATCCCATACAATACTAGATTAAACTTGGTCAAATTAAACATATTTATTATACTCACACGGAAGGCTTATCATCAACAATCTACCTTGTGGCAAATATTTGACTTTAAATCACGTGGCTTTTTACCAATGACATTTTCTTTCAAAACTTTTTTTTTTCTCAGAACGTTGAAATAAGAGAAATGGATATAAAAACAACCATATATGGTAATTTCTTAGTGACTCAAACTGTCAAACTTTCAGTGGTTGTGTATCTAGTCAACAGATATTCATAGGGCTGCTATTATGTGGCTGGCACTGAGCTGTGGCCCACAGACAGCAATAAATAAAACAGGCATGACCTCTGTCCTCAGTCAACTCAATCCCATGGTCCGAGGCCATAAACACCCCTTTCATATACCACATGACACAGAAATTAAAATATCTAATACGTTTTAATAAATTTAGAGCTGTAGTTTTATGCTGAAAACCCACTTTTTTATTTTTATTTTTAGGGTTGTTCTATCATCAGCTGTGACATCCTGTTCAAAGCACTGCTTCATAAAAAGAGAGCTCTTCCACCAAAACAATACCCTGATTGAAATGCTTCATCAAAAGAAGATTTCTCATGATCAGCCATATTCTAAGCACTTAGAGCACAATATGGTAAATTTTCAAAAGAAAGTCACTTTTACCAAGATGTAAGTGTTCATGTGTATAAGTTCTATGCTTCAAATATAAGTATATCTCAAAAATATTATTATATGCTGTCATTCACTGAGTGCTTCTCAGATGCCTGGTACTGTCCTAGCCATTTTTGTTTGGTTTAAACTTAATCTACACAAAACTATAAGAAGTAAGCACTACTCTTATTAATTCTATCTTACAGATGAGGAAACTGAGGCACCAGGAGGTTAACAACTTTCTCATAGACACAAAGTTAGTATGTGGTTCAGCCAGAATTCAAATCCAAATGTCTGGCTGCAGAGCCCACCTTCTATTAGTTGTACAAACTGGTAAGTAATCTGATTTCACCATAAATACAAATTTTATACTAAAAATCGTATTAGTTTTTTTTCCCCTGGAGAAGTTTAGGAAATAAATTAAAAACTTAAAAGTGAAATAATTCATCTTTTTGCCAATTATATATTAAAAGAAAGTGGCAAGAAATGAGAAAGATAAAGCTTGACAAGAATGACACTGTCATGAACCATAATGATAATAAAAGAGAACTCTTCAGCATTAATAGGAAGTTGCAGATCTGGGGAAACATCGAGATGAGTGAACCCTGCACCAAGCTATTCAACAAACTGGCTGTTTGTTGAGCTAGTCATGCTCAGTAGAGGTGGACCTGCAATGATGCCCCAGCCAGGATCACACTTAATTATGCAAATGGCAAAGCAAGCACAATGGCATGTAGAGGGGACCTGCACAGAAAATAGGAGCTCAAGTGAGTTCGTGACATATAACAGCAGAACTTAATTGGGAAACAACAAATACTTATGTCTCAATTTGTATTTGAGTACTGTCTCAATTTGCTTCCCATGCAGAGAGCTCAAATAACATCCTACCTGGTACAAAACAAGGTAACAACTGGAAACCCTGAGAACAAGCGGTAGCCGAAGTCATCAGACAGGTAGTAGAGTTACTGCCAAAGAGGAAGGCGGAAAAGTGGATCGCCTGGGGCCTTTGAGTGAAAGGTGAGACTTGGGGACAGACAGTCTAGAGTCACCAAGTTTCACTGGCGAGTTCCCAAGCCAGAAACTACCACTTGATAGTCTAGTCACAGACTGGTATATTCTGGAGAATAAGGATTATAGGTTTATTAGTAAATATGCCTCACTACTTCTCTAAAAGCAGTGATGAGGGAGGAAGTACACTGAAGTTAGTGTACATCCCTGATGCTTGACACAGTCTGAGTACAAGTGTCTGTCAGCTCTGTTTTTTTTTTCTGTGCTTTCCTATTTGGAGTTTCTAGGAGGAAGGCAGTAGCTCCCAAATGCTTGGTTCACCTTCCTGTGGTTGTGGTCAGCTCATTGGTTGTAAGAGGAGTGCTCAGTGGCTAATGAGGAAAACTGACATTCAGAGCTGTACTGAACTTGATGTTGACCCAACTGCACATAAGAACAATGAAGGATGGTGATGTCATTCAGTAGTATATGGCATACAGTAAAACTGAAATAGTCAATGCGTTTGAAAGTCATTACATCCCACACTGTCAACGTAAAATATATCAAGTGGCTGATTGAAGTAATAACCTCTTTTTGTGGAGCAGTAGGAAGCGGAAATAAGGATGTTCTCTTTGCAGCTGTCACAATGCAGGAGCAGCTGTGGCTAGCTGAGTTTTCCCTCACTGACCATAACATCCCCCTGGGAACCCTAATGGGCAACCTGGAGTTCCTGACACTAGCTTAATTTACCACATCAAGAGGGTTGTGAGGCCAGAACAGAAAGCAACCAAACCCCTACAGAGTCAGACAGGCTGGTGCTGCCCTCTTTGAGCCTCTAGCCAAATCAGCTCAAGGACAAGACCAAGGCCATGGGCCTCAGAGAACATGAATGAGTAACCACATCTCATCTAGAGGAAACAGGAGTAGCATTTATTGACCGTGTGTTGAGAACGAATCTCCATACTGGGTGCCCACATGCATTAACTCGTTTATTCTTCTCAGTTGTCATGGAATGTTGGCATTACCCTCGCGGCGACTGTGGTGCAGACAGGGCTTGGGAAATTTATGTGAACTGCCCAATGCACAAGCCTGGTGAGTCATGAGATTGGAATTTGATCTCTGTCTGTGGTTATCAGAGCAGATCGGCATCTATAACAGGTCTGGCCACTTGAACTCAAGAATAGAATTTGAGCCAGGGGCAGAAAGATCTTCATGACCCCGTGCTTACGTTGAGCAATGTTTGCATTATAACTTATCATATTTTAAAACACAGTTTACAAGATGAAAAGAAGCAGTGATAGAATACCTGATCATGTATACTGTGAGTCAGATCATAAATCCTATCACCTTCATACTTAGGAACATCTCCTCAAACATGAGCATTATAGCAGGAGTTTGATGTTCTTTAGACTGTGCTCCAACACAGGTAGGAAGAATCAACCCAAGCCAGAGCACACATACCAAATCTGCTTTTAGATTACTTAGCATGGTATTTTCAACTTCTTAGGCAAACCCACTAGACACCTTCCAAAACAAGTACTCTCTCTGCTGCTTGAAGAAACAGGTGGAGTTAGTCTGACAATTCATTTACCTTGTCAGACACTTTTCAGACATATGTATCATCAGATGTATCATCAGATGCTCTGTATTCCAAAATAACTTTTCCCAGCTGACCCAGATCAAGACCTTAGTCAGTAGCTGTTCAACATGCTTTATGGTTTGGGGAATTTAAAGGGCTATGTTTTCAAGGAGCAATACCATTGATTGCCTCTTTTACCTTTCATGCAACTCACTGCAGAAATTCAGTTTCTTACTCAAATTCCCAGATGGAGCTCAGTCCCGCTTTATCTCCTAAAAATATAGCAAATACAGGAGAAGAAAGAGCTAAACTTGGAAAAGAATGATTAGACAGTCTCAAAGCAAGCATGCTGACAAGCCTTCTTTAAGACCTCAATGTTTTCCTTTAGACCAACACTTCCCATTTTAATTCCCTTTCCTCCTCTTTATAAAAATGTATTCCCAACTGGCCTGGCATAAAACATGAATTCTTCCGATGTGGGCCATCCCATCACACCTTCCACATGCTTTGTTTCTACTTTGCATCTGTTTGACCTTCTGGCTCTGAGAACTACTCCTGTGTGTGTTGCTGCTGAGGAAGGATAGGAAGAGAGAGAAGTGAAAAATCTGTTTGGTCATCAGTTTATAACTTCCTCTAGAAATGACCAGGTGAAGGTGTGGACCAAGAAGGAAGGACGAGGCCTATGTGTGCAATGTGCAGACTGACCAGATCCGAATAAGCCTCTATTCAGACACCATTTTATAAGGATGTGGGTCATTGCTGTGTCTACTGGAGCACTGGCAGCTTGCCTCAGAGAGTTAGGCAGGACCATTCTGTATATAACAGGACTCAGAGAGATTATTTATAAGATTTCATTATTTAAGCAAAAAAAGAAGTGTCAAAAATGAACTTAGTGAGAGGTATATTTGCCATTAAAAATTATCTTAAGCTTTGAATAATTAGCCATAAATACTGTCCAGCAGGGTTCTAATATTACCTCCTAGTTTAGCCCCATAAAGGACATGTTGGTAACTTTTTACTAAAACATCCAATAACACTGCTGTCTGCTCTGATACAACCAGCAACACCCCTTCTGCCACATTCCATTTCCGCTAATTCATCACAGCTTTCCTTCACTGGGCTGACTTTTGTTTTCCATTCTGGGGCCCTTATTATTAAGTTTTTAGTCTTTCCATCTGCAAGTGCCCCAACTTCAATGTGAACTTGTGCTTCTAGAGCCCTGGTTTGCTTTTCTAGAGCCATATTTTGCAAAATGCTAGCTGCCTGCTTTGCTCATAAGTTCTAGAAGTGACTTGATGTATCTGCAGTACCCTCTCCAGCTTCAGCATTCTGCCCTGCCCAGATTCTCTCTGATGAGCTCTTGTTCTCTCCTTTCCTGATTTGGAACAGTGCATATACCATTAAGCATCCTCCCTGAAACCATTGATTAAGCAAGTTCTCCATCGCATGTCCAATACCATGAGCTAAATGTCAATGGAACCATGAGATTTCCTCAAGTCAGTTTTTAGGATTATTAATGACTTCCTTAAGTATTATATTTTGTTAAAATATTTAGCATTTTCTAATTACTTTTTCAATATTCTGTCATTACTTTCAAATACTGAATTCATCAAGACTGGTGGAATTTTTATTTTGTAAATGAGTAAACTGAGTCCCAGAGATGTAAATTATGTGTTTAAGTTCAAAATTGATAAGTATCTGAAAAACAAGAACTATTGTCTTCTGAAACTTAGTTCACGATTCAGATGTGCTTATGGAAAACTATTGTGTGAAATTATTTCTGCCATATAAAATCAGTTGGCCCAGGGGAACCTTGCTATTTAAATGAGTCTCATTGTGAATCATTTTATGAAGTAAATATTCTCTAATGCATCCATTTTACAAATCTTGATTTTCAAACAATATATATCTGCTAAAATTGGGGTACACATGAGCCTGCAGGGAGTTATAGGCTGCCTGAGTCTGTAACGTGAATAAAAGGCAGCAGCAGAGGGAGAGAAGTCATCTCTGACAGACCCTTGAGCAAATCTAGCCCCTGAATTTGGCCGTTGGTCAGCTACTTTCCATTTATTGCCCAGGAAGCTGCTCCTAGCAGGACTGCAGACCAAACAGCTGGGCCCTAGTTCACACCCTGCTTTTGTCCATTTTTGCTATTGTTGGGGCTCTATGACCAAACCTTTGCCTCTCTTGTGTCTTACCCTTTCCCTCAACTTTTTTCCTCCTGATCTTGCTAGCTGCAGAGTCCTTAGCTCAGAGAGATCAGTGATTCTCAGCCCTGGCTGTATATTATAATAATTTAGGGAGCTTTAACAAATATTCCAATGCTTCAGCCCACCATAAAAATTCTTATGTAATTGACCTGGTGTGGGGCCTAAAGGTGTTGTTTTTGCTATTTGTATGCTTTTTAAAAAATTTAAGCCACATAGATGATTTTAACATTCAATAAAATGGAGAACCCCTGATCTACTCGATAGCCTGACCTTGACCTTGACCTCTGATTATTCGATGGTCTTTTTTGTAGGCTGAACTGTATTTCCTAAAAATCATATGCTGAATATTTAAGTCCCAGTATCTCAGAATGAGACCTATTTTGGAGATAAGATCTTTACAGAAATAATCAAGTTAAAATGAGGTCATTAGGGTGGACCCTAACCCACTATGACTGTGGTATTTATTAAAAAAGGAAATAGGAAACAGACACATATAGAGAGAGAACACCAGATAACATCTATAAGCCTAGAGACCTGGGACAGACCTTTCCCTAGCATCTTCAACATGGTCCTGCCAACACCTTGATTTCTGTCTTCTAACCTCTATAACTGTGAGACAATCATTTCTGTTGTGAAAGCCCCTCAGTTTGTGGTACTTTATCATGGCAGCCCCAGGAAACCAAAATAGCCTCTAAAACCTCATAGCAGATGCCCTAATTTTGGAGCATAGCTAGAATGAACAATTTACTCCAGTTTGCCCAGGACTTTCCCAGTTTTAGCACTGAAAGACTGCATAATGGTTAAATACGTAGGCTCCAGAACCAGACAATCTGGATTTGAAGTCCATCTCTGCTCATTCTTGGCTGTGTGGCTTTGATCCTCAACATCTTCTGCTGCAAAAGATCTACCTCGTAGTAACATCATATGGATAACATGGGCTAATACATGTAAAACACCTAGAACACTTCCTGGAACAGTGAGTGCTCAGTAAATATTAACTAAGTCAATATTATCATATACAATTAAAATCAGAAAAAGTCATATAAAGATATTTGCTTTCACAATAATAAGATAGTGAAGGGAGCTCGCTTCAAGAACTGAAATAGTCAAGTTCTTTGCCTGCTATTCATTCATTCCAATTCTGTTTTTTCTTCATTATTAACTATAAAGTGGCTTTGACATTTCTCAGCATTTCTGCTCTTCTTGTACAGGGAACATTTACCACAAGAGTTAGGTTACAAAAAAAAAAAAAGGCATTCTCTTAATCATTCTGTGTCTTTCTTTTCTATCTCCTGTAAAACCAAGGAAGAGGCCACCCCCAAGCAATGGGTAAAAGTTATGACCTGGTTCCATGGTGAATCTCCTAACCGGTCATAACCAAATGGTTCATTCAAGAAGGAAGACAGACTTCAAATGAGGAAGCGTTGCTTCTCTGAAGACAGCTAGAGGGGGAGAAAGATTTAAAGAAGGGCTGATACTGAAGCTGGATCTTGAATGAAGCAAAGGGATTCCAGACAGCTATGGAGAGTGGAGGTTAGTTCAGAAAGAGGGAGCAGCATCAGTAAAGGCAAGAGGATGTGAAACTATCTGAAATGTTAGAAAACTAGAAGTTGTTTGGCATCTTCAGAGTACATGACCACGTAGGTGTCCAATAAGAGAATTCAACCAACACTGATTTCTCCTCCTTTAGCATAATCGATATGTGAGTCTTGCCTTCAAAGCCAGATTTTAAATTTACTGAGGACAGTGCAATAATAGTCACTTGTTTACATGCCCCTAGTAAACTTTTGTCATAAGTTATTTACTAGAATGTAGTTAATTTTGTCAAGAATACTTTCCAGAATGAATAGATGTTGTACATACTTGTTTGTGCATTCAATAATTGTTAAATTTATTTCATTTGGAATCTACCTGTCACTCTGCAGAATTTGTTGTGACAAACCGGATCCCAACACCCCTCACACCCTTGGGTTTCCTTGGAATCAGAATCTGTCCAAATCTGCCATTGTACACTCTAGTAAAAACTCCAGACTGACTTCTGTGAGCCTTGGATCCACTACAATGTGAAATATAAACTAGGGCTAACGGGGTAACAGCCCTTATCTAGAATAAAGTTCAGACCTAAGTTCTCATCTCGAGCCATTCTTATTGTCCACCTCATTCCAGCTGACCTCTTATAACTTAACTTTGGATTTTATTTTCTTTCCTTGTGACTTTGACCACTTTTACCTCAACTCTTCTGTACCAATTTGCTCTCCTCCGTATCAACTTGCCCCTGGCAAACTATCCTTATTCAAAAGTATGAGGGGTTCTCAACCTTGGCTGCGCACAAGAATCACATGTAAATCACATGTGATGTCAGCTGCAAGCCTCTGCTCTGGAAACTGATTCAGCAGAAACAGGAAGAGCACAGGTTCCTGTATGAAAAAAAAGAAAAGAAAAGAAAAGAAAAACAGCAAAGAAGAACAGAAGAAAACCCATAGATCATTCTCATGCACGGCCAAAGATGAGAGCACTTAACTGGACATTAAGTCATGGTTTTCTTAGGCCTGCCCTTTCCTATTGCTGCTTAAGTCTAAAATTGCATTTGCCCATTGCAGGATAGCAAGAACAAAAATAGAGGAACCCACATGTCCGCAGGTGCCAGTTGATAGAGCCACTACAATGACTCTAGTCTTTGCACATTTTTGTGCAAAGGCAACATCTGTAGGGAAAGCAGACATAGTCATCTTATATTTCCATCTAGCCCCACTGATCACACCCCCGATAATCGTTAGAAAGTTTGGAATAGGGACCATATAACCCTACTAATATAACCCTAGTAATAACTGTAAACCTTTTTGGAAATCCAGCTTTAATTTTTAGTCTTGTGAGCTGTTATGAAGGTCATTACACATAAATGTTCTTGGAAATCTAGTGCTTTCAATGAAATCCTGAGATTCAAACCTGTTAGGCTTAAAAAAAAAGAAAAGAAACAAAACAATAGGGCGTTATTGGTTATCATGGTGCCTGCAGTGGGGAACACGGGCCAACCACAGGAGGCCATGGTGACCTCGGCTTCAGCCGATATCTCTAGTAAGCACAGCTAATCTCTTCTGCTGCCACTTCCCTTTGGTGTGGATCTTTAATCTGTGAAGTGTGCTGACATTGTTCATTATCCCAGATACCAACAAGATTCAATTCGTTTTTACAGGAATGTCCATTTTACGAAGCTGAATGTGAATGAAAGACCTTGGTGTAAGTGGTGCACTTATCAAACTGAGACTTTACCATGTTATTCATTAGGAAAATAAATTAATGTCAGACCTCCTTATCTACTGGGCCATCAAGGGACAGGCCAGCTCCTTGACAAGATTCTTTTATGAACAGTCATTTGTGTGAGAGAGAAAATCTTGGTGGAAGCCTTAATGAAAGTGCCAGCGACTAAAAGCAAGTTCTGCAGAATAGACACAGTGTCACACGGAAGGGGAGCTGTAAGACCTAAAATTTCCTTTGCTGCCTTGATATATCTGAGGCCCATGAGGCCACAAAGGCCTAACTATGAGTTCCTGTGCTCTCTCCAGGTATGTTCCTCGTCCAGCAGAAAGGCTCCCCACCTAGCTACTTCCCCTATCAGCTGGACAAGCTACACCACTTTCGGTCCTCAGCCTAATGGTTTCACTTCCCTGACAGCCTGCAGAATTGTTCGAATGAGTCAAACACATCCTCCTGCGGGAACCAGCTGTCACCCCACCTTCTCGTTACTATGAATCCTGCTTCCCACAGCCTCTGCTTGTTCACTCTATCTCAAGTGCTGCTCCCATGAGGCCCTACATAGTGCAGTGTTCTCTCTCCTGTCCTTACACACCTCCCAGATTGTGAGTATATGTTACTAAGAAACTGATGTCAGTCTCATCTGTCCAGTGTCAAAGTGTCAGGTCTTCAACTATTTTGTACTATTTCAGGTAGATGATCTCTCCCTCACCAAAGCATTGGTCAGAAAGTAATCAGAACAGGGGCTTGGCCCTCTCTGTGTGTGGCAGAGCTTTGGCGTTGGCAATCACAGTATAGGCAGCCAAGGTCCTGGCTTTCGATCCCAGCATTTTTAATTGGGATGCAACTTAAACCCTCTTAGCCTGTTTTCCTATCTGGCAAAGAACTTCAGTAACATTGGTCTCCATCTGCTTCGAGAGTTTCTGTGACATCAAATAATGATGCTTTAGACATTATAGACACTACAAATCTGTAGGGTTATGCTGTACTTACTGAATTCTGTTTTTAAAATAGTTTTCTTCACTTAGACTAGGATGAATAGAGTTACTGGAGACAACTGAACAGTTCCTTCTGAGTAACGTGAAGCATGCTTCCTCATCCCTCCTACATCTTCCCCTGAGATGCTACCTGGAGGAAGAGGAAGAGAGGGAAGAGGAAAAAGAGGAGAAAGGAAAGATGACAGTGGAACTACCTGAATGCAGAAGAAGCGATAGGGTAGCAATTTTTCTTTGATATGTTTCAAGACAAATATACCTAATTACGCCACCATATTTCTGCATATAGAGCCCTGTTAGAGCACATGGTGTGGGGAGAGGGAGAGGGTAAGAAGGAAGAATTAGAAAGACATGAGCCTTTCTGTTGGATGAGGGACATATCTGGAGAGAGCGAAGGCATTATAACATAACTTGGGTGACAGACAGTTTTAAGTGTCTTATAAAACAACATACGGAGAATTAAAAATTGACATATATTTTTCTTTCTCTATTTCCCAAACTCCTTTATCCTTCCAATCCCAGCTGCTACGTGAAAAGTCTTCCCTGAAGCTCTATTCCTCAACAAGTGCATAGAATAATGGAAGCTTGAGATCGGCATAGACTTTAAAGGTCAGTTATGCCAGCCCTAATCTCCCTCTTCCAAATCCCACAGTGTGGAAATGTTAAGGTGTTTCTGGGTGAGAATAAAGCATCTATATCTGGGGCATGAGAGTGGAGGGGAAGATTATGTGTTGGGTGACCCGGAGGAATTTGCAATATCAAGATATGGGAAAACAGGGCTTTGAGTAGAAAGGAGATCACTCTCAAAGTAAAGGGAGGAAGACAAAGCATAAAGCACGTGCCAAACGGCAAGTCAGGAGATCTGGAGGGTAAAGTCCATATGAAAGGGAGCTTGAAGGTAAGGTGGAAGAATGGCTGATCCTGGAATATTTTATTTCCTTTTTTTTTTAAATTATTTTATATTGAAGATAATGGAGAAGCATTAAAGGATTCAAATGGTGAGTGTTGTATGGTGTGTGTGTGTGTGTGCGCGCGCGCACGTGTGTATGTGTTATGATCAGATCTGTACTTGAAAAAGCTCACAGTGGCTATAAGTGGAATAAGATTGCACTGGCAAATTGAAAGCTAGAAAGAACTATTATACTTCAAGTAAGAACGGAAGAGGGATCAAGCTACAGCTGTGTCAGTGATGAAGGGAAGAAGTAGATTTGGTTTCTGTACTCTCTATGTAAAAGCAACATTCAGTGTATAAAATATATAGAGCCAATGGGTTCCTGCACCAGTTCTTCCACTATGTAGCTGCGTGACCTGAGGCAAGTCCTTTTCTTTCTCTAAGACTCCCTTTCTTCATCTGTAAAATGAGAGAGTTGGACTAGATGCATTACAGTCTGTTCCAGCTCTAACACTCTCTAATACTATGATTCTGGTCCAATTTGAATGGCATCCAAGAAAACTTGGTTAGTGAAATTCCCAAAAGACCTCATTATAAAGTGGTCCCATAGATTACAGCCCTAGGACAGTTATGGCAAGACTTCAGAAGACTGTTATTAAGATAATAATAGCATTTTGTTTTTATACAACACTTTCACACCTATAATCACCTATAATCTGCATTAATCTTCATCATATTATTGTGAGGCAAAGAGGTATAATGATCATTATCTACATTTTAAAGATGAGGAATCAAGTCCTTGAAAGCTTAGAAGACCTGCCTAAGGTCCCAAACAAGTCATGGTGTCGTCTGGACTAGTATCCATGTCTCTGAACTTAGCAGGCAGAGCTCTTCGCATGACCGTGAACCTTCAAGGTACCCTGAAACCTTCCAGGTGCATGCCTAATTAAAACCTCACGCAGTCCACTCCAGTGAGCCCTGAGATTAATAGTCACCTGGACCAACTTCAGTTTGGCTTGTTAGGTTGGCAGGAATGGCTTTGAGTATCTATGACCTACTCATACTAGAGAAATATTACTGAGAAGAGGTTCCAAGTAGATCCATTTTATGAATAAGGGAGCCCTCAGTGTGGTTACATGCAAACAGAATCTGAAATTTTCTCATTTGTTATGTGAATGACAAGTCAAAAATGCAACTTCTAAGCATTTTTTCCAAATAGCTCATAGAACTCGACTGTTTATTTTCAGCCTGGTGTCCTAGTCTGGGAAATGAGATATTATAGGAGAACAATTGTAGAAACCTTTAAGATCAAGGATTATTTTTGCCCTTTCTTCTGCTCCTCCATTATTTTTGTAGCGAGGACCCATCATGGGTCTGTGATGAAAGGAGAGAATAAATTCCTCACAGAATTCTCATTTCTTAACAGATGGACAAGATCATGGTAGATTGTTTTCCTGCCCTGCTGACTCTCTGGACCCAGCCAAATCTATTACTTACTCCACCTCCTCCATCCCCTAACACATGTTCCATATTGGCTGGTTGGAGATTGAGTGGAACAAAGGGTGGGATAAAAGTAGAAAGCAGAAGTATTTATGTATTCATAATATTCGATGAATGTCTGCTCAGTGTGAGACACTGTGTAGTTACTTTACATGTTATCTTTTTCACTCTTTCAATAATCATATGAAGTAAATTGCATTAAGTGAAGTAACTTAAGACTACATGTGTAAAAAGAGAATTTGAACCCAGGAATGCATGGCTCCAAATCTTTTCTCCCTTACGATGCTACTTTCTAGTCCAATTGGTCAGTTTGCTGCTGATCTTAATAGTTTATCCAAGAGGACAACCTCAGTTTCGCACAGTATGGCTAAAACCCAGGAGTCAAAAAATGTATCTAGATAAGAGGTGAGTGGGGTTAAATAAAAATTTCACTAATATTTATATATATTTTTCCGTATTCTTCATATAACCCTATCTATATTTCCCATTCATTATTTCTGATGAGAAAACTGAGGCCAATAAAAGTTATGTGCAACACAACTAGTTCATTTCAGATCCAGAAGTCAAACCCAGGTTTCCCAACCCATATTTTGGAGGCTATTTCCACTCCACCATGTTCTCTCATCTAAGATAACTCTTTATCAACCCATGATAAAAAGACAATGGCAAATACAAGCTTCTTCCATATTTTAATGATTCTAGTGATACTGGCATTCTTGTTTTGTTAAGATTTCTATAAACACTGTCCTTGAAATTGCCCATAGTAAAGGTAATGACTACACAAACTAAGCTGCAGAAGTATATTCATTGGCATTTTTACCAATTTTCTTCTTGTTCCAGAACTGTTCAAATATTATAGGATTAAGAAATGTGTTTTTAGAGTGATTTAGTCCAAAGAATTTCAAAAGGAAATGACAAGAAATGGTTTTCACACTCTAAAATTAAAAATACTCATATTACTCACTTTAAAAGGAAGTGAGGAGGTGGCAAGAGAAGCTATAACAGAGCCTTCATGAAAAAGTCTCAATCCCTTATAATTAATGGGAACCTCTAAAATCAGAAGCCAAGGCCATTAATCATTCAGCCAACTCTCCATGAGGCTGGCATCACCCACTCACCCACACACCTTAATGACTCAATTCACAACAGGCAAACTTGAACTGCAGGGATGGTCCTCAGAGCTGCATTTTAAAACTACTGCCAGTGGAATGTGAATGTTGTCATTAAATCAGTGAGTTTGTTCTCTATTGCATAAATGTGGCTTAAAAAATGTTTTTAAGAGTGGGCTAGGAGGTGTTGCAATTGCTTCCAGGATTGGAGGAGACTTTTCCCTCAATATGTGGTAGAAATTCTTAACTATTAGACCCTAGAAGGGAAAGAGGTATCTTGTCAGGTAGTGAGCTTGAGGCACTGAGGAGTACTGCAGGAGAAAGGACACTTCCTTTGGGTGGAAGGTTGGATTATGTTCTTTCCAACTTGAAAATATTTGTATTCTTTTCTCAGTTATTTTTCTGGAGTGATGTAAGTAATCAAAAAGACACACAATGGAACAAACTCCTCCAGGGAGCTCCCATGTGGACTGTAAAGAGCACAGGGGCTCTCCCATGAGACTACTGGCAGGAATAGTGGTCCTTTCAAATAGATGCTTTCCTAAGCCCTTACACAGCTAGCCCAAGAATTTTGTTCAGGGGGCACCACCATGTCTTCTACACTCTTCACCCTAATTCTCCTGAGTTTTCATTAAACCTTAGTAAGCTAAAGTTCATCTTACTGGAATATTTAATTACATGGATCTTACCGTATGGAATGAACATTTTAATTTTATCAGAAAGGGAAGTACAACATTCTAGATATATTTTTTTTAATATTAAAAATATAGGTTTTCTGGAAGTCAGTACAGACCCAATCTCCTCTTTTTCCAACAGATATTTACAGAGCATGGACTATGAAACAGGATGATGCTAGGTGGTTTCACAGACATGAACATTATAAGGCAGTTCTGATTATTTCCACTTCTACTTTATAGTGGAAGACACTGAGATTCCATGAAGTTGAATGACAATTCCATTTTCTCCACCTCTTCATTAGTGGGGAAAAATAAGTAGTGATACCCTACAGGCTTCAACTACGAGGAAATAATATTATGAAACCACTGAAACTTTCTATTTGTCCTCCAAGTGTACAAAGGATTACATTTACCAGAACTCTTAGTGTTCTAGTATGCCAGGAATTAACTATAACTTTTTATCAGTTCTGTAGATATTATGTTATGGGCTGAATTATGTACCCCCAAAATCCATATGTTGAAGCCCTAAACCCCAATACCTTAGTGATTAAGGTAAAATGTGGTCCTTAGGGTGGGCCCTAATTTAATATGACTCCTGTCCTCTTAAGAAGAGAAAATGTGGACACACAAAGGGAACACCAGGGATGCACACACAGAGTAAAAAGGCCATGTGAAGAGAGTGGCCAATTGCAGGCCAAGGAGAGAGACATCAGAGGAAACCAACCCTGCCAGCACCTTGATTTTGGACTTCTAGCCTCCAGAATTGTGAGGAAATAAATTTCTGTGGTTTTAAGGCACCAAAAGTGGTATTTTGTTATGGCAGCCCCAGCAAACAAAGTCATTATCTTTATAGAAGTGGTTTTCATATTCGGACAAAAATGAATAAATAATAGAGGTAGTTATTATTTCTACTCCCAAAAGATGGAATATGTAAGTCTTTTCCATTACTCTGATCAATCCTGATTCCTGATCTATCAGGACTGGGAAATATTAGGCATAGACAACAGTATAATTGAGACCACTCCAACAGGAATTCTACTAGTGAACAACTCTCAGCTTATTTATATGGATAGAATTTTAGCTAAAGGATCTAAATAAATATATTCAATATGTTACATAACTATATTCTTGCTGGTTTGCTAATGATATTCAATATTGCTACTAAAGAAACTAAGCATTATATGTGAAATTATACACCCACATAAATATAAATACATATTCTTCTAAGGACAAATTCTGTTTAAATCCCTAGAATCTCAAAGATCTAAATAAGTATGCTGTCCAACAGAAATTTCTGTGATGATAAAAATGTTCTATATTTGTGCTGTCCTATACAGTAACCACTATCTATGTGTGGCTATTGAGGACTTGAAATGTGGTTAGTGCTACCAAAAAAACTGACGTTTTAGTTTTATTTTATTTTAATTAAGTTTAAATAGCCATATGTAACTAGTTACTATTATATTAGATAGTGCAGTTCTAGATCATATGGAAAAATTAAACATAGTTTCAGTTTTGTTTGTAAATAAACAGCAAGGCAAAATAGAAACAAACAAAAACTCGGTGTCTTATAATATTTTAGTACATTTTGCTTGGCCAACACTGGTTCAACCATTTTAAGAAATGAAAAACAAAGATGTAAAGCCTATCATTTTTTTCAACATGTAGATATATACCTAAGTGAACTTAAAGAATTATGAAATTTTAGACCTATAGGAGATCTTAGAAACAGGTAGTCTTCTGATCTTAAAAAAGTGGACTGAGCGCTCTATAAAAATCTCTACACCTTGTACTAATCTATCTCAAATATAAGAAAGAGATCGGTTACCTCAAAGCCGTATTCAAAAACAACAAAAACGTCTCTAATATAGACTGCCAGGAGGAGCCACTGCCTTAGTGACAATGAGGCCAGACACCTGCTACTCTGCCACCCCAAAAGGAGGCTCTGGGAGCTAACAAAAATCTATGTGTGAAAGTCATGTGGAAAAAATTTCTTAAAGATAAGCATTTAACCAACAACCACCTATATCTGAGGAAAGTTAACACTATAACAGAGAAATCTGAAAAGAAACAGATAACAGAGAAATCTGAAAAGCTTTTAAAATAATATATTTAAATATCTTCAGGGAGATAATCACATTCTGAAAAAAGAAAAGCTATGAAACAAAGATAGGAGATTATGAAACAAGAGTAGGCAACTATGACCAAAGAAAACAGAAATTTTAAATGAAAAATAAATGGTAAAAAAAAAGACACAGCTGAAGGCTAATCAGAAAGCTAAATATTAAGTTAAATTCATACAGCCAAAATAAACAGAAAATATGAGAAAAAGATTAAGTGATATGGAAACTTGATACGGAAATTCCAAATACATTTGAGTTCTAGAAACAGAAATCGGGGGAAAAAATGAAAAGGCAGTATTTAAAAAAATGAGTAAAAGTGTCCCCAGACTAAGAAAAAAAGACGAGCCCTTGGGTTGTAAGAATTTGAAAATCTGAGAATTACAAACTACAACATACCTGGGCACACAGCTGTAAAATTCAGAAAATAAAGGGACGAGAAATTCCTAAAATCTGCCAGAGAGAAAAGTTAGACCCCCTACGAAGGGATGAGAATAGAGTGACATTAGCTATCTCATTAGGAAATCATAAAGCACATTTGCATTCCAGGTGACAGTTCTTTTCCAGAACAACACAGATGTTAGCCTGAGAACTGAAGGGGTAACCTGGATGTTTCACTTCTCTACAACGTGGAGACAGAATGGTAACCCCTAACACCTGCAGGATGTCTTTAGCAACATCACCCGCCTCACAACTCTTTTTTTCATACCAAAATATCTCCTGAAGCATCAGAGTACCCCCACCCTCCTTTTGGCACTCTCAACATCAAGTCTCTGTTCCAAAAAAGAAAATTTGCTCACTTGCCCTTCACACGCTACACTAACGCTAGCCTTGATGCAGTTCCTCTTACTGCAAAGTTAGGCCAGGTTTGGTTCCAAACCGGTCCCCATACACAGAAGACAGACACAGAAAAGAAGGAAGACGCAGGCCACTCCCGTCTGGGTGATGGCGGTTTTAATAAATGAGAGTACTTACCTACGAGGCTTGTCTTGCTGCCCGCAAGACGGATGAGTACAGCTCCGCACCCACCCGCCAGAACCTTCAAAGTTTACAGAGAGGCCTTAAGGCAGCTCTGTCACGTAACCACCCAGATGGTCTCAATAACACACTGTTCTCAGGGTTGCATCCTTGAAATGGCGCCGGCTATGAAAACGGTGGGCGGAACGTATATTCCGAGCACAGTGGAGCAGGCAAGGAATCTCCGGTTGCCGAGGTCCAGGTCAAGGGTCAACCAGTGGGCACGGTTCTCTGGATGACCTCCAACACTTCACCTGTCCTGACCGACTTTTCCAATCTTACTCGCCCTCCTTATCTGCATTGTGCCCTGAGCGGTCAGTAAAGGGCTCCAGCAACTAGAGGTGGCTTGTCTGGCAGATACGTGGCTATGCTGGAGTAGAATCCCCAGCAGTCAATTAGAGGCACATACAAAAGAAAAAACAAATCAAGATAATGATCCTGAATGTAACCTTTTTTTATTCCACCAAGAGCTCCATGATCTGAACTACTGATTTATTAAATCCCCGATCCTGGATTTAGGATCAGATCTCTCAGGGTGTTCACTTGTGTCAACATGTGACTTAATAAAGATGATACCTTAGCAAATTTGTTAGGTACGAACACGCAATATTCTGTTTGGATAATGGCATAGGTTCCTCCTTGCGAGGCAGCAGTAATGTTCGAGACTGTCCTATTTTGGAAGAAAGCATTTCTCGGTAGAGACGTTTCAGTGTTTAGTAAACACAGGTTTTGTTGACTATCAGGTACTCCTTGCTAGGTAAATTTAGTAAAGGCTTTTATGTTTGCTATAACCTCCTCCAGGCCAATGGAGGAAACAAAGACAGTGGCCAAATGATTGAACCAGTGAAAAACAGAGCATGCCCTCTTGGCCTTGAGGAGAGGGAGGTTGGCCACTTTAGCAACTTGACTTTGCTGTGCCTATCGTACTGATTAGCCAGAGGAGGCAGCACTAGTAGGTACGAGGAGATGGGCTGGGGTCAGGATATGCCAGACCAGAACTCCCACCTTTCCCCTTTCCGTGGTGTATATTCCATTTCAGGTATAGTACATTTCAACAGGTCTGACTTGAAACAAGAAAATGAGATTCCAGTGGAGATTGTGTAGTTCCCTCTCACTCAGGGGTGTGAAGTAACTCGCCCATCCCAATGAAACATCTCATTGCAAATTTCACTAGATAACGCCTCTCCTAGGCCTAATGGAGCTTTACAGGGCTTGCTATTCTCAGCTGTATAGCACGTTGATCTATGGTGAGAGTCCGGGCAATGGCTGCCTTCTTTGACTTTCATACCTTTATATTGTGAGGTGTCTCAGCAGGAGTTCCCAGGCTGGCATATGGGGCAACAAGCCCTACTGGCTGATCATAAAATGTATTAAAGCCTGGGACAGTACTTTAGTCCATCTGTCCAAAGTAATTTTACCTGTTAGTAATTTAATCTGCTGCTTTATTATATTGTATTCTTCCTTTCTACCAACTCTGCTGCCTCCAGGTTATAGGGAAGATAGAACTTCCATTCAGTGTTATGTTCTTTTGCCTAGGCTTGCACATTATGACCTTTGAAATGTTACCCCTGATCATGGTCTATTCAATGAGGCTATCCGTAGATAGTACTTAGCTTCTCTGACTTCCTAATGGTGGTGGCCTTGTTTTCACGGTGACAAGAAAAGCTTGGGTTAGGGCAGAGCATAGCCAGGGGTATGCTAAAAAAAGCATTTTCGAAGTCCAGTACAGCATGGTACATTCCTAGGACTGTACTGGACTTAGCAAGGGGCCAAATGGGGTCTGACATTTACCATATTCTCTGTTCAACAAGCCAACAACGAACCCTTCCTGGAGGAAAGGACGTGTTAGATAATTCGCCAAAGACACAGTTATAGGCTAGTAACTGAGAGAGAATCTAGGTCTTTTTGGGTCCAGGACCCACACTTAACTGTTACACTATATCTCATTTAAAAGATGATATAATGAGGCCCAGAAAAACGAAGTGATTTTTTGAAGTTTACAGAGCTACTGGAATCTGAGCTGCCATTTTAGAATTCCATTGCTCTTTCTGCCACCCTACTTGGGTTGCAGTCCACTTAGGTTTTATTGTACACTGTCTATCATTGTTTTCTGATAATTTCTTGTGTCTCTATCACATACCCACAGTACACTGTGAACTTCTTTAGAGCAAGGAACTTTTCTAATAGTTATTCCAGCAGCATATACCATAAGCTCAGGCATAGAGGAGACTCCAATAGATGTTCCTTAACTTGAATGGAATGCTCCTCATAACGAAGTCCCATAACCCTGTAAGTACCTCTGCAATAGCACTTACTCTTGAGAAAAGCATGTGGTTGTATGGTCTTGAGAAAACACCAACCTGAACTCATCCATGCCACCAGATCCCTGCAAAGAGTTAAGTCTGTCCTACTTAATTTGATATCACTTCCAAACAGAAGCAGCCCTTTCTTGAAGGTATTTTTGGGAAATTTTCTTTATTCATGCTCAATTCCAGCCCAAGTCCATCTTTTTAAAAAAATTTTATTTATTTACTTATTTTTATTTTGGTGACATTGGTTAACAAAATCCAGTAAGCTTCAAGTGTACAATCAAACAGTAAGTCATATATATTTTGCATTGTGTGTTCACTACTTATAGTTAAATTTCTTTCCATCACCACATATTTGACCTCTTTTACCCCATCTACCTCCCCTCTCCCCACCACCCCTTACCTTCTGGTAACCACTAGTCTATTGTCCATGTCCATGAGTCTCTGTTCATCATGTTGTTGCTTTTAGGTTTATATCCAACACATAAGAGATATCATGTAATTTTCAACTTTTTCTGTCTGGCTTATTTCGCTTAGCATGATTATCTCAAGTTTCTACCACATTGTCGCAAGTGGCGGTATTTCATCGCCTCTCCAAGTCCATCTATAAAGCAGTATAAAATGATATGAAGAATGATTGTGGAATCGGGCCTTAGTAATTCCAAGAAAAATAACTTACATATGTCTTGAAAGTTTTTGATGTTAAGATGAACGATGTAAGCTCCAGGAATGTATATGGAGTCAAGAAAAGCAATATTATTTTATATAAATATATATTTCTTAAAAAAATAAATGGAGGGTCTTAGCAGGTCTCATGTCTGAAGTGCTTTAGGTTATGCTTCTAACAAGTAAAGGATCTGAGAATGGGTTCCTGGTCTAGCTAACTCTTAGTTTGGTGATCTTTCCTCTCATCACAACTGCTGTATCCTGGGGGGTGAGGGGAATGTGGTCCCCAAAATGCCATTAAAGGTTACTACCTGAACGTAACTTCAGATACATATGAAGGCTAAGCCAGATAGGCTCCAAGAAGTGTACAAAAGATAAGGCATGTTGGGGAGCTATTCTCATGATTGTCCTTTAGAAAGAAGAAGAGATCATATAGTGGCCAGGTAAAAATTCAATAAAATTTTTCCCACCAGCTAAGAAAGATGATCAAAAATTTCAGCTCTGACCCAGCCCACAGGCAATTGCAGCCAGTCACAAAAGGATCCTGTCTTCCCAGAATAAATGTCTGCTCTACTTGAGTTAAAATTAGACACACATCAATTCCGGCTGTTGACATAAAAGCCTCTGACAAGCAGCGTGGAATCCAGAATCCTCTACAGAAGTGACCAGGCTCCGTAGACATCTTCCAAGACACCTTCATTACTAGTATCTTCTGCCCCTGCTCCAACCAGCTACATCCTGGTGAGCTCCTGGGAAAAAGCAAAAACTGCCTCTCTTTGCAGCTGACATTCTGAATGGAATGGCACAAATATAAGATGGTTTTATTTTTTATAACAATGTTAATTCCTGGGATCTGTAGACTTACCTCAACTCTGTAATATTTATAATTTATCCATTCTTTGAACAAATATTTATTGATCATCTATACTGTGCTATGTTAGGGCAAAAGACAGAGTCCCTGCCCTCAGTGGCACCATGACTAAGGTTTGAAAAATGTTATTATCCTTCCTTTGATTGATAAGAAAATGGACACTCAGAAAGGTCAAGTGACTTCCCAATTGCAGCGTTGGGGTAGGAAAAACACAACTTGCTCCGTCTCCCAGAGGCGTGAATTCCCTTCTATTTTCATTCCTTCCAAAACAGACAAACATCATAGCAGCTCTCAGTCCTTCCTTTTACGTACTGTTTTTATGGTTTTCCCTTGAAGATATTAAAGATATGTGAATACACATAGGAAGGACATTTGTTTTTGGACTTAGAGAAGTAGTTTTTTGTGTGATAAGGAAAGGAAAAACTATACTTTAAGCAAAACTATCTCAAAATTTCATCTGCATAAGCTGTTTGGATATGAAAAAGTACCTGCTGAGACAACTGTTTTAGCTGCATGTTTGTTTACTATGATATCCTGGCCCTCCTCATTCTAGGCCTGTGTTCTTGTGACTAATATTTCTAGACAAGTTTTCTATTTAACTCACTTGCTCAAGGGACTTAATTTTTTTTTTTTTTTGTAAAACACAATCTTCATACAGGATGGAGTTCAAACTCCTTTAGAACATCCAATAATCAGGTCTAATATTCCTATTAAATCAATTCATTAAACAATTGAAAATTTATACTTGGGATTAACAATGTAAAGTCTAAACCCTTATACTCCAAGACCTCCTGGTCTAGCAGTGGAGAAAGAGAACGGGAAATAGATCAGTAAGCAAATAATCATTATACAAGAGGATATTCTCTAGTAGGACCCTGTTGTAGGCAGAAAATAGCTCTTTAGAAGTGATTCACTCAGTGTGAAGATGCATGGTTAAGAAAAGCTTTCTGAAAGAAAAGATGCTTGAACTTCTCTTCAACAAGAGTCCTCCTTTTCAGCCATGTCAGACTTCTCACTGTTCTCTGTACCAACCATGTTCTTCTCTGCCTCCTACTTTGGCTTAATTCAGTGACTACTCCTTATTAAGCGTATACCATATCTCACATACTATGTTAAGGATACAAAGTCTTATCACACTAGCTCTTAAGGAACTTAGAGTTATTAGACAAACTTACTTGTTTCTCCCATATATCTACTCAATATATTTAGAAGACTTCGAGTATGTACAAGATATTGATTTCCAACATCATCATTTTCTTTGTCCAAATATCCTTCTTCAAACACATGTCTCCCATTAATTCATTCTATAATGTCCCAAGACACAGAAACACTATTTCATGCCCAAGACTCCCATGACATACTTTTTTGTTCCACTGTGGTGTTACTTATATAGATTGTGCCTTTGTGCAGTGTTATTGTTCAGTGTTCAGGGGTCCCATAAGAAAAATTTACAAGGAGCATGTGCTGTGCCATTACCTAAATATTTTTGTAAAGAGTGGTGTTTATGCTTTTATTCAGAGTTCTTGTTTTGACGATCCTGAGAGAACTTCCTAGCTGGTGTTAGTACTAGGAGACTTCTGGGTTTCCTCAACAATATATCTGTTTTTACCTGATAAGACACTATATCATTTGAATAATTCATCAGATTTTCCTTTTCACAGAAAACTAAATTATATTTTATGACCAATTTGTGACAAATTCATAGGTAGAATTTGTGGAATGTTTGGCTCCATTTACTTCTCCCTTTCCTTCCTTCCTTTCTTCCTTTATTCCTCTTTGTTTTTTTTCATTCTGCCATTTTGCCATATTTTGCATATACTGGTAAATTACCTTAAGTCTCTTCTAGACTGAACAATTCTTCTAAATAAATAAAAATAGTCATCCAATTCTGTAGCACAGTCTAGCATGGGCCTAGGGTCACATTACAACTTTCAGAGATGAATTTCCTGGGAAAGATTTTCTGTTTTGTTGTTTGATGGATGGTGGGGGAAAGTAAGCAGAGTCACCTGAAGAAACACAGGGATGAAGCTTTTTCTTCCCTTTTTTCTTTCTTTCTTTTTATTTTATTTTTTTATTTTTTTGCTTTATGATCATAACAAATTGAACAAAGCCAAGATGCGAATCTCAAAAACCAATCCTGGATTTCTCAAGTCTGAACAACAAAAAGATAATTTCAGGCTTTGAAATTCTCTTCTACTATAAGACAGGAAATGGACAAAGCTAGCCCTTGCTTATATTCCTGATTTGCCAGTCTGCAATGGTATTCCTTTCCTTAAATTTTATCGATTTCAATAAACTCTGAACTCTGTCTTGCTTAGAGAGAGTCACAGAGGTATAGATTTTTATGTCAAAAAAAATTGTATAATCAACATTTGTTCTTCACTAAAGGCCTGTGGAAGATGTGGAGAGTAAGCTTATTAAAAAAAAAAAAAAGGCTTCAATGGCCAGCATGCAGAAAATCCCAGGAAACCACTGGCTCCAGGAAGCTGGGCTCTAGACAGATTTTAGTGATCTTCTCTGTAGAATGCATTCCGGCCAATTGAAATTCCCAGCCTAGGCCTCGAAGTTATAATGTTGTTCCCGCCCAGGTTTCTGCCTTCTGATTCTTAGTCTACATAGTAAGTTGTTGATCCAGCATCCAATTATTTTTTTCCTATAGCCAACATTGGAGCAAACTGGTCTTCTGGGATAGCTGCTACTTTTCTGTGTAAGAGAGACAGGTCACAACAGAGCTTGGAGGGTCCTTTAGATGAGTCTGTCTTTGTCCCTCTTTCTTCCACAGACTATCTCCTTTAATATTCTGCTGTGAGGGTATGATATGTTATCATAAAGGATTTTTTTAAATTCAAGTGCTTCCATATTTTTATGTCTCTATTTGTCATATGAATGTGTCTTTCTAGAGTGTGTCCTCATAACAGCTTCCTTTCCCAAAACTGGAGGATAATTGCCTTGTTATTAATGAGAACAAGGGAAAAGGCAAGGAAGAAAGACACAGAAAAGATAGTCCAGTCCCAAGATGGCAAACATATGTATGGGAATACATTCCACCTTTGAATCCCCAGGACAATAAAAGAAACTTCAAACCACGTGTGAATTGACTTAAAGGAATCAATTTACTTTATAAAGATCCAACGAAAGAAATACAAACTTCTTCTGGAGGAAGATATCTTTATCCTAAGACTTGAGGAACCTCCACAAATAAATTTTAAAGGGAAATGAGCAGCTTATAGTCACTATAGACAGGGACACAAATAAGTGAATATGTTCACAAATCTTCAGGAAAAACAGATAGCGAAAAATATAGTCATAAAGATTTCATATTTTATAAATATCACGGAAATATTATAAAATAGCTGTTTTTACTATATGTCTAAAAATATTACAGTCTCTTGAAAATATCTCCTGGGAACAAGAGACCGTAAAAAATAGGTTAGCAAATTAAAATATGACAGAACAAATAGCTGGCTTCTGTGTAGGATATAGAAAGCAAAGAAAAAAATCATTTTCACCTTTAGAACAAAAAAAAGCTGAATAATCTATGAAAATATAATTTTTCCTGAAGCTGTCAGAGAGCCAGGGTTGCAGGACAGCTGGTGACCCTAAAACTTATGAAAAAAAGAAATTTTCCAAGGAGAAATAGGACACCAGCATATCATCTGAGGCAGGTGATGAGCATCATACATACTGGTAAGGAGCACTCAGCTAAAATTTGTAACAACTGCTAAAGGATAAGTATGGCAGAATATAAGAACATAGAAACATTGGGATCCACAGACACAAAAGGAATTAGTACCACCCTTAGGCTCTTTTCCATGAACCACACTGGACACTCACAAGTAGGATGAGGGAAGGTGAGAGAGTAGAGAAGCCTTCCGTGTGGTGCAGGATTGGCAGAGGGGAGTAGCAGCAATTTCAGGAGAGGCAAAAAGTCCCACCTAGATTCTGTTCCTCTGGCCCTCCTACAGAACTAAAGGCTAAAATAGCATCGAACCCTGTAATTCTCAAGGCATAAGGTATATAAGTAAAGACATTACAGTTGCGAGAAGAGATCAGAAAAAATCTCTATCTCTGGGGAAAGGAGAGGGACAGAAAAATATCTTGTGTCCAGACAACAGAAATCTCATACCACTGAGACAGAGGCAGGATCATGGATAAAACACCACAAGTGAGATCATGGATGAAGTATCTGCTTGAGACCAAGGCTGATCCAGTACAGCAGAGATTGCCCACTTGCTCCCCCTGCCCTGCCCTCCACCAGGCCAGCAAATATTGAGTAACGACTAAAAGTGGTTTATAGGGACGGGAGGTTCAAGAACAACCAGAGTGAGTCTCTATGTGTCTCAGGCACAAAGGGAAGCCCCAGTGCTAATGGTGAATCAGACACTTGGAAATAACTGACAAAACCAGTCCTTCTCCTATGCACAAGGTAATGCTAGAGGAATTTGACGCCTGAGGTAGAACAAGGGTAAACATAGCAAGAACAAAACAAATCTAGCTAAACTCCAAACTAGATTGATTTAACACTGCCCTCCAGATGCCACCACTAAAGGTATAATAAAAGAAAGTGCATACCTATTTCTAATAAAAAAAAAATACTATTTGTCTTAGTCTCTATTGTCCTGCACAAAATACCCAGCTTTCAACAAAAATTGTGAAGCAAGAGTGGAGACAACAGACAATCAGGAGAAAAAACAGTAAAAAAAAAAAAAAAGGACTTATGATCAGAGTAAAAAAAAAAAAAAAAAAGGACTCAGTTATGATCCAGGTGCTTCAACTACCAGTTAAAAATTTTAAGGTAACTATAACTAATATGCTAAATACTTCAGAAGGAAAAGTAGAGAACATGTATGAAGGTATAAGGAATTTTATAGAGCAGACAGAATAATAGAAATTATAAGAGAGAATCACATAAAAATGCTAAAAAAATTTTTTTAAAAAATAGATAAAAAAGATAAAGAATGCCTTTGATGGATTCATAAGAAGAGTCCACACAGGGGAGAAAAAAAAAATCGGTGAATTTAAAGATAGGTCAACAAAATATACCCAAACTAAAATAGAAAAAAAAATAATTTAAAAAAATATATGTATAAAAGAGCATTCAAGAGCTGTGGAACAATGTCAAATAATTAACATACATGTAACGGAAATCTCAAAAGAAGATTAGGGAAAGAAGGAAAGAAAAAAATTGAAAGAGACAATGACTAAGAATTTTCAAAAATTAATCAAATCAATCAAATTTCAATTCCAAGAAATTCAGAGAACACCCAGCAGACTAAATATCTATACTCAAAATAAAAACATATACACACATAACACACTGTTTCTCCACTGCTACCACTGTTGAACTGCTGAAAATCAAAAATAAAGAGAAAAACTTGAAGGGAGCCAGAAATAGTAAATGACACATCACGTAGAGGAAAAAAACACATAAGAATTATAGCAAATTATGATGCATCAGCAATTATTCAAGCCAGAAGACAATGGAGGACAATTTTAAAGTGAGAAAAAAAGAAGTCAAGTTCTTTGCTCCATGTAAAAAGAACTTTCAAAATTAAAGAGAATATAAATTGTTTTCAGACAAATAAAAACTGAGTGTATAGTGTACATCATCAGCAGATGTACACTATAAGGAATATGTAATAATATAATGTATGATAACTATAACACAACAGATGGGAGGAAAGAATTGAGAATATGGCGTGATATGCTCGTGTTATACATGAAGTGATATACTATCATTTGAAAGCACACTGTGGCTAATTAAATATATATGTCATTAATTCTAGGGTAACTGCTAAAGCAAAAATTTTAAATGAAGCGTAAATAATAAACTGATAGTAGAGATAAAATGGAATCATAAACAACACTCAATTAATCCAAAAAAGAATGAAAAATAAATAAGAGCTAATTAAAAGCAACTAGCAAAGGAGAAAATTAAAAACAATTAGTAAAGAGTATATTAAATCTCATTGCATCAATAATTACATTAAATATAAATGGTCTACACACATCAATTAAATGTCAGAGATTATAAAACTAGATAAGAAAACAAGACCCAACTATATGCAGTCTATAAGATACAAATCCTAAATATAAATATTTACATAGATTAAAAGTTAAAGGATGAAGAAAGATACATCATACAAACAAATTAAAAGAAAAATAGAGCAGCTATATTAATATCAGGAAAAGTAGACTTAAAACAAGGAACATTACTAGAGGTAAAGAGGGATGTTACATAATCTTCAATTGATCAATTCACCAAAAATACTTAACCTTAAAGGTATATTCAGCTTAAAGCAAAGCTTCAAAATACATGGAACAATGTCTGGTAGGACTGAAAGGAGAAAAAAACGAATCCACAACTATAGTTACAGAGTTTAACACCTCTCAGTAATCAGTAGAGCAAGCAGACAGAAAATCAATAAGGTTACATAAAACTATATAGCGAACAATAAACAACCTAGGTATTCATTGATAGATGAACGGATAAAGAAAATGTGGTGCATATATACAATGGACTATTACTCAGCCATGAAAAAGAACGAAATCTTGCCATTTGTGACAACATGTATAGACCTAGAGGGTATTGTGATAAGGAAAGTAAAAAAGTCAGGCAGAGAAAGACAAATGCCATATGATTTCACTTAACTGTAGAATCTAAAAACAAAACAAACAAAGCAAAGCAGAAAGTCTCATAAATGCAGAGAACAAGCTGATGTTTTTCAAACAGGAGGAGAATGGGGGAAAGGAAAAAATAAGAATATAGAAGACCTGAACAGTACTATCAACCAACTTGATCTAATTGATATTTATAAAATTCTTGAGCCAATAACAGTCTATCTATATCTGAAGAAATTGAATTTGTTGTTAACAACTTTCAAACAAAGGAAAATCCAGGCCTAGATTCCTTCATTGCCAAAGATTTTTTGGTGACACCAAAAAGATGATTTGCTGTATCTCAGGCAGAAAAAATATCCCTGATGGAAAGTATGAGAGGCAAGAAAAGAATGATGAATGCAAAGGGAAAATATGTGGTAAATCTAAACAAATTCTATAAAACAATTCACATATCTAATTGTAGGAGAAATGGGCTGAAATTAAAGTGCTGGACAAGAATGGAAAAATCGAGTATAAGTTCAATCGTATTTAAAATATTCTGAGACCCTTATATTTTTCAGGAAGTAGGTAAAAACTTTTAGTCATCAGACTTCATTAAAAATGAATATTCAAATAGTCACAGTAAGCACATGTGCACACACACACACACACACACACACACCCCAGAAAGTTTATAAGCATAATGAAAAAATAACAAAGGGGAAAATAAGAGAAAAACAATCAACCCAACAAAAAGCAAGAAGTCTATGATCTGGTGACATAAATAAGCCCAAATTTATCAGTATAGACAATAATTATAGGTATATTAAACTTTCTAGTTAAAAGACAAAGATTATCAGTATGTTTTATAAACACTAAATCTACTTATTGACTACTTACAAGATGAACATAATAAAGGTATAGAATGATTGAAAGATATATAGAGAAAAAAAGAGATATGTCATGTAATTACTAACCAAAAGACAGCTGATGTAGCAATATTGATAATAAACACAACAGACTTCAAGACAAGGGGTATTATTAGAGATAAAGTCGGTCACAATTTAATGATGAAAAATTCCGTTGACCAAAAAGACAAATAAAAATCTAAATTCTTATGTGTTCAATAATATAGCCTGAAAAGATAGAAAGCAAAATTTTGACAATAAGGAGAAATTGGCAGGTTTATTAGAGATACAGAACATTTCAACACAACTTAGTAATAAGATATCAGATGATAAAATATTAGGTAGGATATTTGTACAGTACAATTAACAACCTTGATCTGATGGATACATATCGAGGATCACACTCCACAATTAGAGAATATACATATTTTCTGCACACATACCTGTTTCTTTTTCAGGTTTGATTATGTTTTCTTTTTCCAGCGTAATGCAATAGGTTAGTTAACACATCCCTCACCTCACATAATTACCATTTGATGTTATTGTTAAAGCTCTACTATCATAGTAACTTTCAAATACACAATACATTATTGTTAACTATAGTCACCATGCTGTACATCCGGTCCCCAGAACTTATTTATCTTATAACTGAAATTTTGTACCTCTTGACCATCTTCTTGTTTACCTCACCCCTCATCCCCTGGCAATCATTTTTCTACTCTCTGTTTCTTCGAGTTTTATGTTTTTAGATTCCATGTGTAAGTGAGATCCTTTAGTACTTTTCTCTCTCTGATTTATTTTACTTAGCATAATGCCCTCATGTTCCATCATTTATGTCATCACAAACATCAGGATTTCCTTTTTTCCTGTGGCTAAAAAATGTTCCAGTGTGTGTGTGTGTGTGTGTGTGTGTACGTGTGTGTGTGTGTGTGTGTAGATCACAATAATTTTCTTTATTGATTCATTCATCAATGGACGCTTAGGTTGTTTCCATGTCTTGGATGTTGTGTCTAATGCTGCAGTGTACATAGGGGTGCAGACGGCTCTTCAAGATACTGATTTCATTACTAGATTTTAAAAAAATAGGGCACGAGATGGACATATGGCAGCTTACTCTAGCATCCTAGAATTAACATTTTTAACCTGCCATACGTTAACATGGCTTTGGCACTTGCCCTGTTCTCTATGAACTCCCACTTCCCTTGTGCCAGCTCTGAAGTCAAGCTTCACATCTCAAAAGCTCTAAGGCCTCCTGAACATCTGTTTCTGCCTTTGACCAACTGACTGCCTCTGTCTCTAAATGCTGAGCCTCGAAAGCTACTTGGCTGTTCTTTCCTGTCACTCTTAGAGACACCATTTCTGCTGCCTCTACATTACCTGATATCCTCCGTCAGAGCCAAGGCTTTCCACTCACATATTTAACTGATTTCCTGCCTAACTACCTTCCTCTGTATATCACCAGCATTTTTGAATGTGATATCATTTGTCCTTTTCGGCCACATCACCATTGCACTACAATAACCTAGTCGCGACAGTTTAAATCCAAAACCACAAGAATACCGGAAGAAGATCAACAAAGGCTTAGGGGAAGCTCAGCAACCCAACAATTTTTAATTATGATGAGATAATAGAAAGTGTAACATGGGATAATTTTGCCATTCCATTTTGCCAGGCCATGTTCGTAGCAGTTCGTGAAGCATGTTTTATACCTAAGTGCTGTTGTTCAAGATGGGCGCATGCATTTCCACAATACATCACACTGCAAGTTGCCTCTGGCTTATCTGGACTTGAAGGAACCAATTTATTATGATTAATATTATTATTACTATTATTGATATTGTTTCTCTCTGCCTTTGCTTTCAACTGTTTCATTGGCATCCTTCGTTAAGGGATCCTTGGGCTTAAAGCAGGCAGACATCCCAGTCACAAGAAGGGCTTTATGCAGGCGCCAGTCTCTTTCTGACAGCACAAAAGCGGAGGTTCAGATAAGGAAACATCAAACATTTTTGTTTTAATTCATAAGGACATGGGGATGCTTTGTGATTGGATAGACAGGAGGACCAACCAGGACTGGTGGCACAATAGGGTTCTCAACCCAGATCAGACTCCTTTATCTGCCATAGTCAAGGCCACTTGCTATATAACTAGCATGCAAAACAAGGGCTATACGCCCAAATGAGCAAAAGCCAGGATGTGAAGAGGGCCTGTGCTTCAGAGAAATTAAAGAGTAAGAAAAAGAGTCTATAAACCAGAGGAGAGAAAGGGTTTCTTAAAGGATCCATGAAGATGAAGAAATTAAACATCCAGAAACCAGGCCACAATGTATAACCAACAGGGTTTTGAATTACAGTGGAAAGAACATTTTTCTAGGATTTAGTTCATTGGGGTTCTAATCCATATTTTGTGCCTACCTTATTGTGTGTCGAGGAGCAATTCACTTCTTCCTCTCTACGGGTTGCAGTTTCTTTACCTGTAAAATTAAGAAGGTGCACCACATGGTTTCTCAGCAATCTCTCTCCGCTCACATGCTGCTAGGCTAGTCTACTGGCTCTTAAAACACTTCTAGTTCATCTCTCTTTCCAGTGCCTTTAAAGCTTGTTTGCCTGCATGGCCATATGCAGACACACACATACACACATGAATACACAAGTACAAAGTGCACATGCATAGCACAGATGAGAAAATTGCTTCAGGGGTACATCTTGTTTATTTATAACCCAAATGGTATTTCCAAGTCTGACTATTCACCTTATTTCCATCTTGGCATCAAGTGGCTTTTAATTTTCTTTAAAAATTAAATCAGATATGGAATCAAATAGCTTTTATTGCAATACTTACTACATGCCAAAATTCTGCCAGGAAGTTTCATTTGTGTCCCCTTTGATCATTCTCATATTATCAAAGACATATGAGGGCAACGACATTATCCCCTATTTAATAGAGGAGGAAAACAATGTTTAATAATCTGCCAAAATTACACAACCACAAAGGATAAATATATTTTAAATAATATTTTCTAACTACAAATTAAAGGGCAAAGACTTAAACACTGATATTTATCAAAATCTTAGAGATATTTTAATCTCCGTCTGAAATTCCATCTCCATTATGACACTCTCCCTGTCTATTCCAGCCTCTACCTCCTTAGAAGTTATTATTCCACTCACTGGGGATTTTACAGAGAGTCTTCTGCTGTCTCATCATCAGATACATGATTCTTATTTGAATGTTAGCTCCTTAATGGCAGAAACCAAGTCTCACAATTTGTCTTGGAGCCCCTAGCACAAATCACAAGACCAAGAAAATAGTAGATACCCAATAAAAGAAGAAATAATTGACCATAATTATTTGAGTGGCTTAGTTGAATATACAGGTCATATAAACTATAATTCTATTCTTTCCCTGTGTACTTAGCATCCATCCATTAAAGATGTAAGTTAAAGTAGAAGTCCCAACATATTCACTGAAAATACATGAGGAAAGATATGAAAAGCAAAGATCCTGATCACCTCTTTCTCTCTGTTAATGGGGTGGTGAAGGACAGAGCACAACATACTGTACTTAATGCAGATTCTGTTCAGTGAAACAATGATTACAATCAATTTGACTACTAATGTGACTTATCTTGTAAATTGCTGGGTCATTAACTTCAACAACATCAATGTGCTGTCACTATCCAATTCCACCAAATTAGTGTCCGAGGTAATAGGAGAACGAATGTATTAGTGTATTATTGGTGTCTAATAGAGACAGCAAGTCTTTAATGTGCTGTAGAGAGCAGCTGAGGCACCAGAGACAAGACCAGGGGAATTGAATGCAAAGTCGGGATTCACTACATGGTGGTGCATTAGGGCTGCTGCAGGCACTTACCCTACCCCTTTGCCTTTGTGCCGTAGGCGACAGTATTGCTGAGTACTAGGGTGATCTTAACCTGTGTCAGGGAAAAGTATGTTCATTGTCTGTTTGTGACAAAGTAGAAACTGCATAGCATTTGAATCATCCAAGAATAGTGGGCCTACCTAAGATTTGTTTCTTTAAGGAGAGTCTTTTCCTGTCAGCCTTGAATTTAGAAAATGTAGGGAAGCACTAACTCTACACACACATGAAGATGGTTCTCATAACCTGAATCTAAAGCTGGGTCAATCTCAAGACCTATCCTGGAAGTTACTTAGAAAATTGCACTCATATTCAATTTTGAAACTCCTTTGATAGTGATTTCTGGAGAAAAAATCTGAAATGTTTGCATCTATATTCTTGAGATATCCGCTGTACCTTCCTTGCCCACTTTTTCTTGTTGAGAAGCTACTATACCCACGGCCTAAGAGGGGCAGCACTCAAACCACATGACTTCATTCCTTGTCACAGCTCATTGAACCGGAGATGAATACCTGGCTGAGGTGGGTCAGGCATGTTTAGTCTCTCAGGAAAATGGAATTAAAGCATGGAGATTGAGCCAGTCAGAGAATGTTAGACATTAAACTGTAACTTCAAAATTGGAGTTGGTGCCAGAACACCAAAGCCATGTTCAAGCCAACACTACAGGGAGTGGAATCTAAGAGCCTTGCAGCTGTTCTAATGCAGAAAGGAGAATGAAAGACTAAATGGAAGTGTAGAGAGAAACTGTCTTAGAGAGATGGAGTAAGAATGGCTGCTTGACAACTTTCCAGGTCCTGGGCATAAAACCCACCGTATATCTCACAATTGGATTGTATGCACTTCTATATCTTTTGCTAAACTGGCTTTAGAAAGTTTCTGTTTCATGCACTCTAACAACCTCTATGATACTCCACTTTCTGACAGTCAACAAACATTTATTGATCATTTGATGTAAGTAGTACACTCCAATATCACTGTTCCCACCATCACTGGCTACCAATGACTATGGGCCCCCTGTGACCTGTCTCTGGGCTCTGTACTCTTTATGGCTACTCCATGAGGTAGTTACTATGAATATACCTATTTTAAAAGGAGGAAACATGGCACAACTAGCAAGCAATAGAACTTGAATTTAAGCCCAACTAGTCTATCTCTAGAGCCTGTCATAAGCTATATTCCCCATCTCTCTTTTTCAAGGTGACCCTTGGCCCTCTTAATCAAACCTAACCAAACCTTCTTAATCAACAAAGAGTCTTATACTAGTAACCTAACTCTTAAGAAAAATTTAAGTCATCATTTATCCCCCCTGTAGGGAGACTTATAGTATGTCTTATTTCTTCATCTGAAAGGAAAAGTGTTATCTTTTAGATATGCGAGTTTGGGCATCAAATAAAGGAAGAGTATGTAAAAGGTAGTATCTTCAAGACAATCCTGAGACCCTGGCCTACAGGCCTGCGAATGAAGATCGCTCTAACAGTTTGCATGCCAAATGAAGCTCTTTAGGAATGATTAGAATATTCTTGCTCTCATATGGATTCATATGAAGTGAATTTCTTGCTTTCATTATGATATGATCAGAGAAACATCTTTGTTGATATCATTTATGTTTAAGTTAGTTTATTTTGGAATGTGCTGTAATATGTTTTCCTCCCTAAAGAAAAGATGCATTAATATGTTGAGGTTGAAAATATGGCTGATATCACTCAATATAACCAATATATATTTCCTATGAACAGTTCTCTCTTGCCAAGACATATTCTACACAAGGTAGTAAGGAGTGAAGCCAGCCATCACAAAGCCTATCACTTAGTCAAGATAACAGATATATCTATCACGTGTGTTATGGCTTTGGGCTTAAACTTCATCCTTAATCGATTTTTCACATCCTACCAAAGAATTACCAACACATAGGCTGCTGCCAGGTAACAGACATGGCTGATACTTGGCATAATGGATTGGACATATAAAAATGATAACACCTACACATACGAAGTTTTTAAAAACTTTGTATTTTGAAATCATTAGATTCACAGGAAGCTGCAAAAAAAAAAAATGCGCAGGGAAGTTGAGTGCACCATTCTCTCATTCTCCCCCAATGTTAAAATCTTACATAACTCTAGTGCATTATTAAAACCAGAGATTTGACATTATCATAATCCGAAAAGTTTATTCAAATTTTACCAGTTATATATGCACTCATTTATATTAAAATCTAACCAATAATATATGCACGCATTTATGTGGGAGTGTGCATATAGTTCTATAATATGTTGTCACATGGGTAGCCTTGCATAACCACCACTACAATAAAGATATTCAACTGTACCATTGCTATAAAGATTTCTTTTATGTCATCTCGTTATAGCCACACCTATTCTTTCCATGCTCTCCTCAACACCCCTAATCCCTGGAAACCACTGACATGTTCTTCATCTCTATACTTGTGTTATCACACAAATGTTACATAAATGAATCTCGAGTTATATATCTTTTTTGAGATTTTTTTTTTCATTCGGCATAATTTCTTTAAGGTTCATTTAAGTTTTGAGTATACCAATAGCTCTTGCTTTGTTATTGCTTAGTCCGTGGCATGGATTGCCACAGTTTATTTAACTAAACACCCATTGAAAGACATATGGGTAGTCTCCAGTTGGGGTTATTACGAATAAATTTTCTATGAACATTTGTGTAATGTTTCTGCATAAAAATAAGGCTTCATTTCTCTGGAATAAATACTCAAAACTGAAATTTCTGGTTGTATATTAAATAGATTTTCAGTTCTGAAAGATACTATTTTCTAAAGTAACTATCATTTTATATTCCAACAGCAATGTGTGAGTAATCCAGTTTCTTAGCATCCTTGCCACCATTTTTCTCACTTAAAATTTTTATTTTAGCTATTTTGATATGAGTATAGTGATATTTCATTATGATTGAAATTTGCATTTCTCTAATAGCAAATGATATTGAACATCTTTTCATGTGTTTATTTGCCATCTGTGTATCTTCTTTAGTGAAATGTCTGTGCATGTTTTTGCCCATTTTCTAGTTGGATTGTTTTTCTTTACGTTGAGTTTTGAGACACACAAGCCTTTTCCACATAACAAACATTTATTTCAAGTGCTGTACTTGGAAGACAAAACATTTTTTGTATTTTACATTGTAGGCAAGATTTAATCTTGACCTGGTTATTCTGCCAAAAGTGATGCACAATAATCAGCATTCAGCTATTTTCCTTTGCATTCATTTAGTAAATACCTTATGAGTATCCCGCCTACTTTTATAAATTAATAAACCATGTGTTCTAAATTACTTTTCCTCTCTAATTGATTAATTACAATCTACCTCATTCTATTTCACAGCTTTGTCATTCACTCACTACTCTGCCCATTGATTCCTATGCTGCAGTCATCCTCACCTTTCAGCTCCTCCTCAAATACTTCGAATCCTTCTTGTCTCTGTGTATGTGTATAAGCTGTTTCCTCAGGCTAGAATATCCCTTGCCCCTTTCTTCATGTAGAAAACTTCTACTCAAGCATCAAGAACCAGTTCAAATACCATTAACTCTATGAAACCTTTTCTAACTTCCCCAGACATTTAGACACTTTTTCCTGTACGCTCCTGCTCCATTTCACTCAACTCTCAATTACTAAACCTACTACCCTAGGAATTCTCTTGACTTTTCACATAATTAATTTTTCACATTAGCTTAGGATTTTCTTCCTCTATAAAACTGCTGACAGGGCATACTGCATGTGTGAGGTTGGTACTGCACAGCTTTGAGCACTCCTATTTTGTTCCCACTATCATTTGAATGGCACACTTCCCAAGAATCAACTGTGTTTGTTCCTGAATTGTTTGCGACAGTTGAACTTTTCATTGTAATTATGCAGCTAAATCGTATATTATTTAAATCAATGAAATTTAAGTGTGAAAGAAAAGCCATTGTTGTTTCTGTGAAAATTAAGATTATTTGTTTGCAAAGACTCGATAAAAGCAAATCAAATTAGGGATGGGTGAAAAATTATAGAAGAGTAGCGGCAAAACACATAAAATTCCAGAGGTGTTCAGGACTTAGATTGTTTTGATGCAAGTATTTTTAACTTTTCATTCTTCAAAACAAAAAGAAAAATAAAATTGGAAATTATATATAATATATTATGGATGTGCTTTATGAATGAAAGACCATGTGAAACTTCAATCATTGAACCCATACACATAAATCCTTGGCCTTACATTAAAATTAGTTAATTTAATTATCAATATAAGCAAAATATGCAATATTTATGGCATTAGCATTTTTTATAGTTCTTTCCTTTAACTTTCCAAACAAATAAAGTACTGGTTTGACTTACATCAGTGGAGAGGGCTTCTATTATGTTTTCTGTTGAAACTTATTCAAAAAACCTTTTAGTTTACAGGCTTTCTCACTAGATTGAGAGCTTCTTAATGTCAGGAACCTGGCATTTTGCCTGACACTTCATGAGTACTCAATAAATTATTGTTGAATGAATGAAATTTATAAAGCAAATTTATAAAAAGCACAAGAAAATTGTATCTTATAATTTTCATGCAATTATTTATTCATTCAAAGAAGTTATCAGCCTCAAATACCAATAGTTAGTTCAAAGGAGTTAATTCTCTCTCTTTACACAACTATACTTGCCCAGCAGAATTTGGGCCTCTTTAATGGTATTCGCTAGTATTGCTAAATGTGTATATATATATATATGTGTGTGTGTGTGTGTGTGTGTGTGAGTGTGTGCTGCAAAAATATATGCATATATTTATACATATATATGTATGTATATATTATGTACACAGATATATATGTGTACACATGTATATAAAATGTGGTCCTCTAAATTTCACTAGATCTCACTGTGCTAAAAATCAGCCTTTCAGCCTGGAGATGTTCTGTCTGTTTCTAAATTATTATTATTTCTACACACAGTTTCTGTAATATGGTCATGATACAGACTAACATAAATACCTAAAATAGATACCCAATTTAACCCTATGAATTTCATGCAGAGTACATTATATTACCCATAAACCAGTTTTTAAATCTAGCATTTTATCTGGGCAGCATTTGTGCGAAATCCAAATTGCTAGAAGAGGTGCTTTTTGGCAAGTGAGTGAGAGACCACCAGGCTCTGAGAGGTCCTCTTAGCACCTCTGTTGGTCCAGTTAACACTGAACAGAAATTTGAGAGGGCTCTTGGAAAGCTCTACTTCTGTGATTAAATTATTCGACTGGTCAATTGTTTTTAGGGCCTCATCCAACAATTACAAAAACAAAAGAGAAGAGTGAATCACCTCCTATATTGTTGGTTACCTTTGGCTTAGCTCCTGTCCCTATTTTCTCACTTTGGAGAACAGGTGACGCAATTCATCTTGGTGAGAATGTCAACCATCTTGTTTTTTGACTGGAAAGCTATAAGTAACAGCTTGGTATATTAAGAGGCCTCTGCCTGAATAAATTGATGTCAAGTTTCATTACACATAAACCAAGTTCAGAGGCACCAGACAAGCACTAAACAACTATGTATTGAACAAACAAATGGTATTCAGCATTATTGCCATTTCTCAAAATAAAGATAGAGAAAGGCAAGGTCTGTGTTTTCCAGAAGGCTAAAGTCCACCAAAGAAGACACACAAACCAAGATACATGATAAGTTTCTTTAGTGTTGAAAAGAACCACTCTCTTGTCCTTATGGGCTGGAGCATGGACAAGGTTCCCCTAAGAAATGCTTTTTGAAGATTTAAAGAAGCAGAGAACTGGAGTAGAGTAAGCAGCTCAGTGAAATGGCTCGTATTCTTAACTTAGTATAAAAGAGAGAAAAACGGGATAGGGAAAAAAAATTTTAAGTAAAAAACATTCCTTAGAACTAAAATAAAAAGATATAAATCAATACCACTAGCACTTTTCAAGTACATATGTAAGTAACTCTGTGTTAGATTCTAGAAAAGTATTTTTTAAACTAAGAGTTGCAACCCAATAGAGAATTGTAAGATTACCATTTTTAACAAAATAATACAGAATAGAAGATATCAAAACACTTCACGTATAGTAAAGGTAGGTGTATATTTGTTTTAGTTGTGAGTATATCGGATATTGAGTCACAACGTAAAAATGTATTACTGTGCACTGCAACAACAATAAAAAAATTTTAATGTTGCCTACTCTAAAAAGTTATTTCCAAACTTGGCTGACAATCAAAACCATCTAGGAGATATAAAAATATACAAATTTCCAAGTCCCATCTTAAGAGAAGGGATCCAAAAACCTGTTGAGGCTGCCTCAGAAAAAGCTGTAGTCCATAAATTATTAACTCCAATTAGAATGAACAGAAGAGAAACATTGAGAAAATGAACAAAAGTGAGAGACTATGGTACGACCTAAACATCAGGACTCAAAAGCAGAGTTAAAGAGTGATGAATGTGGAGAGAAATTTATCTTAGAAGACTGTCAGCGAAGTTTACTCGATATCTGTTATGAATAAGATAGAATAGTACCTCAGGGGTTAAAACTTGAGGGGAAAGAAATATGACACGAAAAAAAGCTTGATGCCTCACGGCCCTGTTCATGTTATAGGTACAAGTAAGTGAAAAAACATGAGCTCTCAGGGTGAAGTCCACCAGGGGAAGACTCATGAAAGAAGTTAGACTTGTGTTGGCTGAGTCCTAAAGAATGACCCAGCAGCCCAAGGCTTCTTAGGAGAGAATGTCTTACTTGCAATGGGCAGCAATTGCTAAGAACATAATAAGTAATGAATGAATAGGGAGATTTAGTGACAGGAAAAAAGGATGAGCCAGAAAGATAGGTTTGGATGTAAGTTCACATGTAAGATCAGCTCCTGCCCCTAATATTTAACAGGCATAAGACAAGTGGTATCAGGCGGAAAAAAAACCTGAGAGGAAAATTAGATTTTTCCATTCATTCTCTTGACCTCTGCAGCAAAGTTATCCAGAAATGTAAAAGAAAGCATTCCAAGATACCCTCTAAAATACTTGAGTATGTTCTTCTGGCTACAAAAAGCTGGATGCTCAGGTTTAAATGACAGATTTTCGATAGAATTTTGCTTGGAGACCACAAGGACAGGTACACAGCCCAGCTTTCACCTCTTCCATTGCAGCTGTGGTTCTTGATCATGGCCGCACATGAGAATAACCTGGGGGCTTTCAAAATTCCTAAGGCTTGGAGTCCTCCCTAAGGAAAAAGGAGTTTTCAGGGGGCGATTCCTGAGAATTCATGCCTTTGGAAAGTGCTCCAGGTACACTCTAACATGTATCCAGGCTTAAGAAACATTGAAATGTGAATCCTGAAATTCACTGCTGAAGCAAAGCACACTTTATACTCTCTTTATTGCTTCTCAACAGAAGAAATCAGACTGACATTTATTTTTTTCTAACCTTGCCCCAGGCTGTAGCCACAATAGAACCATGGACAGCAATGATTCTGTTCCTTAACTCTGTAGGCAAACCAAAGATGAGCTTTTTAAGCAGAAGCTCCTGACAGCTGCTTCTGCTCAGTGCACATTATACTAACCTAGACATCCTCCTCTTGCAGGCACACTTCTGAAATGGCACACCATTGTCAGACTTTCATATTCAAAAATCATCTATGGCCCTCAATTCTTCTCGAGCAAAGCCCAACTCTTCATCCAAGCATTCCCAGCAATTTCTGATCAGTCCTCAACATTATTCAAGCTGGGGTCCCAGGATTCTGGCTGTACTCATGTTGTGCTGTTCCCATGAATCCACATTCTTTCTGGTTTCTACTTTTCCCTCACTCTTGCCCTCAAATGCTATGACAACAGTCCTATTCTTACTCTTACTCCATCCATGTGTGTTACTCAGTGTCAAAGTATAGTTTAAGTCTCTACTCAACTATCAACAGCCTAATACTCTACAACTATGAAACTTCTTCGCACTACTCCCAGCATTGGGAAAGGTGTCAGATTTAATGGCAAAAACCAAACTGTACTTGTTCATCAAAGACAATTCATGATATTTTAATCACTATGCAGCCTATTGATTCTGTGGTCCAGGTGCCTGAGACTAAATTCTACTATTTAATTAATTTATAATTTGACCTCTCTAAGCCTCAGTTTTTCACAAGTAAAATCGGAGAAATAGTTCCTATTTCAGAGGTGGAGAGCTAATCAGATCATTCAGGAAAACTCTTTAGCACAGTGTGTAACCCGTAGTAAATATTCAATAAATTCTAGCTGTTTTTTACTTGTCTTCTATCTGCTCGTGTATTCTGATGAATATACTTTGTCTCTTCAGCAAAATCATAAGATCACTTAAGGACTGACTCTATTTTGCAAACTTTACTACTTGGGTTATAATACTATACTAAAAACAACATCGAGTTTGAAATCAGAGCATTTAATGTCAAGTTTCAGCTCATCCATTTACTTCCTGTATGATTTTGGCATGTTGTTTGACCTGTTGGAACCTCAATCCTCTAATGTCTAAAATGGGAATTATAACAATAATGGTATTTCTCACATTCTGGAGATTAAAAAAATATATACCAGCATGTTCTCTGTTACCTCTCAAGTACTATTCATAAAAGTGTAATTGTACTTATGGTAGAAGGTCTATATGTGTATTGAGTTATTCAATGACATCTAAATTTGAGATTATACATCAATAAATAATTTACTTACTGAAAATATAGGCTGTCTATTTTTCATTTAAAAATTAAAAAGGGGTATAAAACCAATGTCTAAATATCTTTATCTGTAATATAATAATATTAAACAAGAAGGAGATTATTAAGGCCTTTTCTGACTCTAAGTTTCAGATTTTTGGAAATTTTTTATACTTGTATATGAGTTGAGAAAAAGATAAGCAGAGGATTATGTGTATATATCTCTCTAAACATTTTCTTAGTGTATATACTATACATAGATATCTCTGGATAGTAAAATTAGGAGTGATTTAAACATTTTCTACTTTGTGTTTTGTGATCTCAAATTTTCTACAATGAGATTGTAGTAACTTTAGATTATTTTTTAAAAAAACATTTTATTTAAAAAAAATAACCCTTAAGACATAAAGTCTTTCAAAAATGCACGTATGTGTGTATGTGTACAGAACCAGAAACATCTTTGAGGACAAGTGACTGGCAGCATCTTATGATGCTTCTTACCAAATATACATTTTCGCACATTGCTCATTATGCTTAGAAAGTCGAAGGGACAGAATGGATAAAATGGAAGCATACACATGAAGCCTTGTTGGAGACTTTGTAATGAGATTATTACACTCTCATTGTTGAAAATTTGAAAGCACAAAAAATATGAAGTTTAAGAACTTTTCCCAGAGAAGCTTGGCATGTTACAGCGGCACCTACTGGCATGATGTGGTACAGTAACCAAGCTCCCTCAGACATTAAGGCAGGTTGGATTACTACAAATGTGTACCAAAGAGTCCAAAAGGAGTTCAAGGACAAAGGACTTGGGGTTGTTTTTAAAGCACTGAAAAATATGGATGTATTTAAAAAGTAATTACTGTGCTCTTGTAGTTAGAAAAATATCCAACTATATTTCTCTAAATGGGAACATATCTCCCACTATAAAATACAAGCCATAGAAAATATGTGGATAGACTTTAATAAACATTTTAGTTGAAAGCACATATCAGCTACAGCAAATAATATCTGTACGTTGTTGTTCTAGTTTAATTTAGGGACCCTTGAAGATCATATTAGCCTTTTATATAAGCTGTGAATTTACTGAAGGAGCAATACACTCAGATGAACATGAAAGAGTGCAGGTCAGGGGTTCTTAATCAGTGAATTGGGACAGGCAATAAGGGGAAAATATATTCTGTAACTTAAGGTAAAATCTTTCTGGAGAAAGAAACTATGGTTTCCATCCTTTCTCTATGATCCAAAAAGGATATCCAGGACAGCCTTGGCTTATGCCTGTTTATCTGGTATAAGTTTTATTAGCGTCCCTTTTCATTCTCAAAATTGTCCCAGACTAGAAGATAAATTATTTGGTCACTCCATTCAAGGCCCACAGGTCAAGGCAGTGTTTCTATCTTTTTGTGGAAACAGTCATGAATTACTTGACAGGAGAGAGGGCAGCTATGAGAGAAGTTGCATGAAATTCTCTCAACACAAATCATACACACATCATCTTGATTTAAATTCCCTTGTTTTATATTTTGCTTAAATTTAGAAAACATGACAGCTGAATATCTCACCAATGGTTCCACCACCACTTCATAATGTGTCTTTTCACTTTTTTTTTAAGTTGCATTACATCTGCATAAGTACTAGGAATGGCAGGTAAAAAAAGAAAAAAATTTTCTTAGCTTATTCATTCAAGTAGCATTTGTAAGTGTTCACTTAATAATAATTCTGTGGTAGTAGACAGGTCTCATTTATCCCATAGCCTACAATCTGTTTGAGGAGATAAAACACACACTTATTAAAACACAAAACAATTAAAACAACAAAGAGATACCACAGGTACCTATTAGAATGACTAAAATTTAGAACACTGACAACACTAAATGTTGTCGAGGATATGGAGCGACAGGAACTCTCATTTGTTGTTAGTGAGAATGCAAAATGGTACAGCCACCTTGGAATACAACTTGGAGGTTTCATACAAAGCTAAACATAATCTTAAATATTACAACAATTATGCCCCTGGAAATTTACCCAAAGGAGTTGAAAATTCATCCACAAAAATATCTGCACATAGATGTTTATAGCAGCGTTATTGATAATTGCCCAGACTTGGAAGCAATCAAAATGTCTGTCAGTAGGTGAATAAACTGTTATACATCCAGAAATGGAACATTCTTCAGTGTTAAAAAGAAATGAGCTACAAATCCACGAAAAGACATAGAGTGAATTTAAATGGATATTATTACTAAGTGAAAGAAGATAATCCGAAAAGACTGCATACTGTATTATTACTCCAACTATGACATTCTAAACTACAGAGACAGTAAAAAGATCAGTGGTTGGCAGGGACTGGGGAGAGGGATGAATAAGTGCAGCACAGAGAATATTTTGGGGCAGTGAAGATACTTTGTATGATACTATAGTAATGGGTACTATCACAACACAAGAGTGAAACATAATGTAACTACTGACTGGCTGATTATGTTCATCATTTATAACAAATGTACCTTCTGGTGGGGATGTTGAAATGGAGGAGGTTATGCATAGGTGGGAATGGGAGATATATGGGAAATCTCTGTATCTGCCTCTCGATTTTGCTGTGAAGCTAAAACTGTTCTAAAAAAAGTAAAATCTATTTTTAAAAATGCAACTAATGAATGGAAGTTAGATAATTAGTGATCTAAGAGTTTGAAAGGAGAGCTTTCTGTAAGTTAGAATAGTTAGAAGGACTAACTGGGATGAGTTTTTAAAAGACCTTGAATGCCAGCCAGGGCTATGGAGAGAGATTATCCTTTAGACAACGAAACACCTTTGGACATTCTTAAGCAAAAGGTAGAATGTAATAACATAGCTTAAGAAGTGACTTTGAGGCATAACTTCCTGAAAATGAATTAATTCTTTAGATTTCCCAAAGACAGCCACAATAATTTTCAGGCATTATAGGTCCTTCCCAGACCCATAGAACATGTCTGTTGCTTAATCTTTCCATTTTGGCTTTCTGCAGGCAGTTATTTAAGTATATTTTGAATTCACATGGACTTGTTAGTGGTTCTTTTGCCTTTCTTTCTAGGGAAACTCTGCAAAGCCAGGGATGAAGTCTAATTCTATTGTGTACCTTCTCTGCATAATATCTGTTTCTCTCTCTCTTCTCTTCTCTCTCTCTCTTCTTCTCTCTCTCTCCATTTCCCTTCTTCCTCTCACACACATTCATTTGTCCCAAATAGACAGTCCTGACCCTTTGTGCAAGTGGTAGATGAAAGTTTTGGGTTTATTTTAGTAGTCATTTCACATATTCAAATTATCATGGTTATTGATGAGAATCACAATTGTTCATAAGGGAGAAAATGTCAGCTGTGTCACAGTAGAAATTCTAAGTAAAATTTTGTCACCAACTGGATTTACCAGCAGCATTTGGTAGAGGTTACTACTTTTATCATCTTCCTGACCTTTAAATGTTGGAGAACTTTAGGGCTTAGTTTTTGGTCATCTTCTCTACCTTTTCTTACCCAGTGAACTCATTTAGTCTCATGGCTTTAAATATTATCTATATACTGATGATGCTCAAATTTATATATATACCTGTGATCTCTCTCTCTCTGCTTTCCAGACACATGTCTATAACTTGCTACTCCACATCCCTACTTGGATGTCTGATAGGCAACTCAAGTTTTACATGTTTAAATTGGACTCTTGATTCAAAGCCTTCCTACAGTCCTATGCTTTCACTCCATTCTCCATCTCACAAATGGTATCTCCATTCCACCAGTTAGTTGCTCAGACAAAACAAAAACAAAAACACACACAACAATAACAACAACAACAAAAACAGAGTCATCCTTATATGAGTCATCTTTGACATCGGTCTTTCTCTGATGTCACACATCCAATCCAACAGCAGCTTCCGTCAGCCCAACCTTGGAAATACGTTTAGCTTCCAGACCACTTTTCTCCACTTCCATTGTTACTTCCGTAATATGACAACCATCCATTTTCTCTCCAATTCTTTAAATTGCCACCACACAGACCTCTCTGATTCCATCCTTGCCCTTGCATAGCCTACGCTCTGCACAAAGCAGCAGGATAATCCTTCTAAAATGTAAGTCAGATCATGACACTCCACCTCTCAAAGGCCTGCAATGGTTCCCATCTCACTCAGAGTTAAAACCCAAACACTTACCTTTCTCGAAGACACTATCATCTCAGGCCCCGCCACTTGGACATCAGTTTCCACCACTCTCCTCTTTGTTCTCTTGGCTCCAATCACTAGCTTCTTAGTTGTTCCTCAAACATACCAGGTACAATAAAAATAGTCCCTTCTCCATGCCTGATTTCATATCCTTATCCTACTTTGTTTCTTTTTCAGATTCCTTCACCATATTTCACATATTACCTATTTGTTTGTTTGTTGATTCTATGTCACTATTAGAATGTTGGGATATAAATTCCAGGGATACCAGGATTTTCATCCATGTTGTATACAGCTGTATTCCCAATGTCTAAAAGATGTTTATATTTTTGTACACACGTGCACACACACACACACACACACACAGACACATACATTTTTGAGATAGACTTTTATGTCTCAAGGACTATTTTTTTAAATAATAGTTATCATAAATCTATAGTTACTATAATCTCATTCTAGAAAATCTAAAATCACAGTAAGCAGAAAAAGTTTAAATCACCCATAATTGTACCATCCAGAGATAATCACTGATAACATATACTTACATATTTTTATGTATTTTTCTATGTATAGTATATAAATAAAAGTTTAGATATATAAAAACTCATATATATACATATGTATGTATATATATACACATATATATATGATTGTCTTTTTCTCAGTGCATATAAAAGTATAGACACTTTCCAAAAAACTAGAGCTTAGAGTCAGAGAAGACCCTAATGACCTCCTTCTGTTTTAATTCTGCTAACATAAACAACTATCCATGTTTTGTTTGTTTGTTTTCAGAAAGTGTAAGAGTTGGCATGCCTCCTATGATGCCCCCATACTCTCTTAGAACTTAATAATTTAATAATTTTTTCTGTAATCTTTTTCACTGAAAACCATTAAATGATAGAACATGAGGGGTCATTAGAGACCATCTAGTCCAAACGAGCATTTCAGAAGAGAGAACCAAGGCTCAGGTTTATGAAATAACTTGCTCATGTTTATGGAGCTCATTAAAAACAGAGCTTGAGTTAGATTTTGGATCTCTAAATTTTTATGCCTACAGCTTTTTCTATCACCACAAGAATTAGAAATCTCTCTCTCTCTCTCTCTCTATTTCTCTGTCCTTGCTACCATTATTGCTGATGAAAATTTAATAGCAACAGTTTTAAAGAGAGAGTCAGATTTGCAAGTGCATCTAAAGCTCCATGATGATTTCTCAGAGTGCAAGAGGCTGTTGATAAAGTCCCTGCACTTTCACAGAACAGAAGAGGCAGGGATTCATCTGTGGGCATTGGCAGGACGGATGCTTACTGACAAGGCCCCAGAATGGAAATATCCTGCTTGTCCTTTTAACAGGATTTCAGCCAGAGATTTGAGGGAAAAGTACTGCAGCCTAGTGGGCTGTGAATTTGAGTGGAAATGTCAGAGCTATGAATCAGTTAACACATTTTTATTTAGCATCTTCCTGTGAAAGAGGATGAGAAGACATGACTCCTGCACTCAAATCCCTTAGCATTTCAGAGTGGAGTCAAGAATAGTATGAGGGCCTGTTAGATCTTGGAAGTTCTAACACTTAGGATTTGGAAACTGTGACCTGGGTAGCGTGAACTGGGGTGGTTTTCATGGAGTACAAAATTTTGTCCTGAAGGAGAACCGGGAGTTAAGTAAGCGAAGGGAGATTGTGGTACACTGCATTCTTCTGTTCTCTCTGGATTTGAGAAGTACATTCACACCCTCCAGCTCATGGGACCCTCGAACTCTCCATGGAAGGCAAGGGAAGAGGAAAGTATTATTTCCCATTTTGCACAGAGAAATTGGGAATCCAGCCTGTGTAGAAGCCCAGCTTCTCACATTGGGTTCGAGCCAAAGTCCTCAGGACTCCCTCTCAGGACATTTTCTAATAGAATGTCATGCTGTAAGATTGCTCTTCTGTATGTTTTCCTACACTCTGAGGATGCAGATACTTAACCCCATCATGGAAACACTCAGGAAGATCAAACTTGGCTCCTGTCTTAAGCTCTATGACATAATTTTTTTTTTTAAAGTTCAAGGCATCCCAAGGTGTCAGTTTCCTCTTTGCTGTTCATAATCCAAATGTTTTAACAGCCCTGAGGTGCTCTCCACCTAAGGGGCCCTGACTCTGTGAGGCCTATCTGTGGAGGGTACACAGTTGACCTGGCCCTGCTGATGAGAAAAGCACAGATGTCTACCATCTGGTCAGGGGGCCTTGCATGTGTGCCAATTTCCTGTCACTGACAGCCAGCACTTGATTGATGGAATTTGGTACTCCACCTTTTTTTTTTTAATTCTTGGTGCAATATAACCACATGAATTCAGATGGCACTTAGCCAAACTGAGAGTATTTGAACTTGGGCAGGGGTGAAGTTTACCATCAATGAAATGAGGGTCTGTTAAATAAATTACCAATGTAAACAGGATTGTAAAAAGGACGATTTAATCTGCTTACAAGAATAAATTGTTTTTACACACTTAAGTTGCATAAATTTACATATAGTGTGCTAATTACAAATGATTGATAGCTAGTCATCCAAACACATCTGGTAGGAACCCTGTTCTCTAATACTTTGCTAAACACTAGACTGCATTACTTAAAGTACTTAAAAATAGTACAAATATATATATTTCATATATATATAGATATAGATAGATAGATAGATAGATAGATAGATAGATAGATAGATATTCACACACACTCACATAAGACGGTCCTTGTTTTTCATCAAGCCAATTTCCTAGAAACAACACCAGAAAGGGGATTATCAAACTCAGATAACTGAGAGCCAAATCATATTTTCAGTTGGGAACAATGTTATAATTGGAACTGGTGTGCCAGACCCAATCACACCAAGTAAACCATGGATTCAATCAGCCTTATGTTATAACAACACAAACTATAACAATCATAACTGGAGAAGACAACTAATATTTATCGAGGAGTTACTATATCTAAGTGCTTTACATATGTTATCTTAGTTGTCAATACTTGACTATTAGGGAGCTACTGCCTTTGTTTTCTGGAAAATGAAATTGAAGCTCCAAGCAATTAAGTACATTGCCCTAAATCACACAGTTTTAATCAGTAGAGTTAGAAATTAAATCGAGGTCTGATTCCAAATTCTGGTGTTCCCTTTCAAACTGTAACATCTATCTATAATCCTTTAAAATTGTTCATTTGTACATAGTTACGTAAATAAAGTCTATATAATCTATAAAATGGGAATAAATGTTATTCCCATTTTCGATGGCCTGTATAAAATTCTAGTCCTCAATGAAGACTGTTAAAACAAATCGGCTTCCTTGTCTGTAACTATATTGGCCAAACCGTAAAACTTATTTAAATGTAAGGTATTAGTTGAAAATCTATTACAATATCTTCAGCATATGTTACTTTATACATTTTTTTCAATGGTTGGTATACATGTCTTATTTTTTCCAATAGATATTAATCTCATTAAGAGTAGAAATGAATATCACTAATATCTTAGCACCCACCACCATTAATTATTTTACTATCTAGGCAAATCTTAATCAGTAATTGCCTAACTGTGTTTGTTGTGTGAATTAGTAAATGAATGAACTTCATCTTATCATCAATTATAACATACCATAAATTTAAAATCAGTATGTGCCTACAATAAATAGTAGAGTGTAATCTTTAAGTTTACTTTAAATTGTAGAGAATTATCGGTGGTAGTAATGGAGAAAAGAGGGATTAGGGAATGACTTGGAGGTCTAAGGAGTTTGAAAAACAAACTTTTCTTGAAAAAATCTTCTGTAGTTAGCAAATCAGTCCAAAATTAATTCTTTGACTTCAGTTTTCAAAGTAAAAAAATAACGTTTGTACTGCGGTGAGACATACATAACAAAATTGACCATTTTAACCATTTTTAAGTGTACAATTCAGTGACATTAATTAGTCTCACAATGTTGTACAACCACTGCAACTATCTACCTTCAGAACTTTTTCATAATCTCAAACAGAGACTCTGTAATAGTCTCCACTTCCCCTCCTCCCAGCCCCTGTAATTTCTATTATGCCTATTCTAGGTGCCTCATGTAAGTGGAATTATGCAACAATTTTTAACTGCATTTGCTTCATCTAAATATTTGAAAACCTCATTTTCAACTTCAAGATTGATAAATTAGAGGACAGAAATAGCTTGACCTTGGTCCTCTTATTCTTAATATTTTTGTTCTTATCTCCTTGTATTTAATAATATAAAAGGTAAAATTACTGGCGAAGAGTCAGCAAAGGGAGCTGGAAAGAAGTCTATATGTACAAATAGGGACAGTTGCCTTATGCTGGTTGTTCAGGACAACATTTATATTCATCAGTTGATAACATGTGCATGAGAGTGTGTTTAATGCCTACCCTTCTACTTCCTCTTACCCCTTTCCCCCACCTATTGTATTGCCTTATTTAGTTATCATTCGGAACTGACAAATGAACAGACAAAAGTGACAAAACGGGGCGTATTCATTAGGCGATGTTGTATAAAAAACAGGAAAAGTTGATGCCAACATGCCAAGGAATCATCAACATTTCTACTTATTTTGACTATTTTTTTTTTGTTTTACCAGTTCACTCAAACCAACTTAAAAGGTGCTGAATGAACCATTAAAATCACTCATGCAAAAAAAAAAAAAAAAAAAAATCACTCCATGTGCTTTGAGCAGGTCACCAGCCAGTAGAACTTAAAAGTGGAATTCAGCTGCAGCCATAAAGCACCATCTCGTTTTAACTTCTAAATGAAGGAGTCTCCATTTTAAGCGAAGCGTTTGCGTTGCCTGCTCTCCCTACTGAGGAAATGTTCTTTGTGAATGTCATCCCGTTACTCCTCGTCACCTCATCTTGTACAAGGTTGAATAATTCCTGTGCCTCTTTAGGAGGGAAATACTTCAAATATTTATAGGCTGTAACTTGAAAAGTTTTGGGCTAATGAATCACGTTTCTACCTGAGGGACTCCTTCATTTTCCAAAATTACTGCAGGCGCGTAATCTTTAATCCTCCATTATTTCTGATTTCTCCAGGTTAAGCATCTGTGGGTGGCAGCAAATTTAACTGACACCTCCAAGCTGCCTTCTCAAGATAACGACTTTTCTTCCTTACCTTTAATATTTCAGCTTTCAAGAGAACAAATTGGCTCTGTACTTTCTGGCATAGAAAATCTGATTTGGCCAAACAAAACATGAAGAATGAAGAGTTCAAGATGCAGCTGGTTCTTGAACTGGAATACAGGTAACTCTTATTACAAAATATTGCTAAAGCTTCACATTAGTCTGTGAATGAGCAGCTGTGAATCATCGAATGAGAGAATATCTCTGAAAAGCTTTTGCAAAACATAAAACATTATAAAAAATTATATTAGTATTAATATGAATTGTGCCAAGTTCTTTGAATATTTGAAGTTTTATTTAACGCTAAAATATAAAAAAAGTAATCGTGTTGGATATTCATAAAATTTACTGCACAGAACATATTCTTTCATTTATTAGGCTATCACAATAAAAATTATTATTTTAGTAAGAGTAACTCACATTTATCTAAGATTTATTCCATATCAGTATATAGGGTTAATTGTTTAGAAAGATTATATCAATCTCTATAATGTGTCTCAGAAGAAGACTTCATTTTCCTAATGTACAAGTGAACAATTTGAAGCTTACAAAGGTGATTAGCTGAGGTCACTCTTCCAATGTGAACTTGGACTCAGCTTCATTCAATAGCAATGTCTAGGTTCTTATCAGTACCTTCCTCTCCTGTGATATTATGAGGCAGGAGCTGCATTAAGTGGACATCAAACTGGGCTTCTCAGTTTAGGCATTTTATGAATCCATAAAATTCTTATAAACATACTAGAGTTAACTATTTGTTCACTGATTCATTAGTTCCTCAGTTCAGTACACTTTATTAGAAACCTGTGCTGAGGTAGTCACTGTTGTAGAAGTCAAACAGGACAAAAATGGTCACTGGCTTCAAAGAGGGCATTCCCATGGGGAAGGGAAGGCTCAGACCATGAACGCATGAATAACCGAGATCAACTCTGAAGAAAAATGCAGCCTGGGAATGTAATGTAGTGCGACGTGTCATGGGAGCCTCTCTGAGAAGATGACATTGGAGCTAAGTCTTGAATGACAAGAAGGAACAAAGACCAGAGGGAAGAGCTGTTCAGGCACTAAAAACAAAAAGTGAAAAGTTTCCAAGGCAAGAGCAAACTGAGTTTTTTTATGTAACGGAAGTCAGTGCGGCTGCAGGTTGGAGAGGGGAAAGGAGACAGAGACCAGATCACAGAGGGATGTAAGATCCAGACTCCACGTAACAGGAAAATACTGGAGGGTTTTAAGCTGCAAAGAGGCATGGCCTGATTTACATTTTTAAAATGTAAGTTTGACTGCTATATGGTGAATGGGTTTTATTACCACATACAGCTTTATAAGACCTATAAACAGTTTGTGAAACTAAACTTTGATCAGGACACTCATTTTATCTACTCTTTTTTAAAAAATCTCAAAAGATGAGTACTGCAAAGAGTTGCATTTTCTTTTACTTTCACAAAGTCCCTTTGTGTAATTCCCCCTCACTCTGGGCTTGGTAATAGTCTCATCTTCGAGGTGCCTACACCCAGGGCAGAATGGTAGGAGTTTTTGCAACTCTTGTGTTCTCAATTTCTCAGGCAGCTAACTGTGGGGAATCCCTTCAGGAGTGCACGAAGACCTTTCTGCCTCAGCCAAGCCCCAGCTCGATCCTCCTCCTCTTACTCTCTAATGCTAGAAATGTCACTTTAGGAGTTTTGTTTAGTTTAGTTCAAGGTTTAGACTCCTTGTGAAAATGCAAGTATGTCTCCAAGGAGAGTAACTTTTAGCTCATCATCATTGGTCGCTGTCATCTCAAATTGAGAACTGGGAATCAAGGATTAGAGGAGACGATGAGAAGCACATTAAAGGAGCTCTGGACGCTACCATGGCTGGGACAAAACTAGATGTAGAGGGCAAGGGGACATCAAAAATAAAAGCCTCTGAATTGCCAAGTTGCCCAGGACTGCCATTCACTTTTACTTAATTCTGGCCTGTTCTTCTGTCTTAATGTAAGTTCTTTTTGTTCTTCACCTTGCTCAAGTGAACAGTAGCCGCTTTCATTTTTGGAAAGAATGCAAAGAAAGCCTGCTAAAGCTTGCACCTGAAATCAAAGCAGAGGGACAGAGTCGAATCTCCAAGGAGCCACTGGGAACATCCCGATTAGTAGCCACTACTCAGTGCAGCAAGGAACTGTGTCTCCTGGGGAGTGAGGAATACCAGAAAAAAGACTAATTTCTTTTTAAGATAGACAATTTGAAACAGTGAAAGAGCATTGGCTGAGACATCTGGAGACCTGTTCTGGAATGCCAATTTTAACATTTGCCCTGGCGAAACTTTGCTAGAAGGAGAGCCTATTTCAAGGAATTCACAGTAAGGAGTCAATGACCAGTGAATTAACTCTCATGAGACTCTTCAGTTAACTGAATAAATCTCTAATGGACTATCTGGCAGTGGGGAAGCAAACCTCTACCTTCTAATTACCCATAGACAACTCTGAGTATATTAATTAAACCTCAAACATGTGTATGTATGTGTACGGTCATACATGTGTATATGTACAAGTAAACTCATATGTCTGATATATACATACATCACATATATAATATATATATGCATATACACATACACACACACACAAACCTGTATGCATGTATATATATGTATACACACATGTATGGTATGTGAGTATACAAGTAAGCTAGAATATTATGCATGTGTATATATGAGCTTGAACCTTTCTTTAGAAGGGAGACTCCAGCCATAATGATAAAGTAACTGGTGCTAGACTCACCTGCCCACTAAATAACTATAAAATCTGTATAAATTACATCAAATAATTGTTTGCGGATATTGAAGATCTATCAAATGAAATGCTGTTTTCCTTAAGAGAATAAAGGCATAGAAGATGATCCCCACATCCGCTCAGACTTTTTCCCTGAGGATATGTTCTGGGCTCTGATGTAGAGAAGAGAAGCACAGGCAATGAATAGTGATCTTAAAGGGCAAGGAAAGCAAAAATCAGAGTCTGGGCTGGCTAATGTAAGTGGGACTTTGGAGCAGGGTAACAGAGAAGGGTAAACCAAAGAGAGAGCATTTCAAAAATCTTTCTGAAAATATCCCTCAGCACCCAGGCCAACTCCTGGCCTGTGCAAGTGCAGCATGAAATTATAGGAAGCCTAGAAGACAGCAGATGCTGAGACGCTGAGAGATGATTAGTACATACAGAGACCCCACAGGGGACAGCCAGAGTGGAAGTACTTTGGGCAACACCTTGGATAATTAGAGATCCTAAGAAGGGTATATTAAGTAAGAACCATGCCCTGAGAATGAGAAAAATATTGAAATATATCTGCTTTAACAAAGCTTTTATCAAGCCTTAAAAGTATCAAGGTGGTTCACCAGTAATTTAACTACTACCAGAATAAAACCCAACTTCCTATAGAAGATCACATAATCCAAAACCTCTGTAAAACATTATTTTAAATGTCAAGCAGCTATCAAAAGTAACTAGATCTAAAATAAAACAAATAAAAGTGACTGACCAATAGAGATTTGAGACAGTTAACAGAAGCAAATCCACAAATAATGTAGATGTTGGAATTAACAGACAAAAACATCGAAAAGTATATTAAAGAACACATAGGAAAATGTATGGAATGGATAAAAAGATAAAATATGTAAACTGAATTAGAATCTATTTTAAAAAGTAATGAAATGAATATTATAGAAGTAAAAAAGACAGTAGCTGAAATTGGATAGGTTTAACAGCAGGCTGGACACAAAAGAGACAGGATTATTGAATCTTTGCAAACACTATTAGAAAATGTTTGCTGAAGCAAGGAAAGGAAAAAAATACAAATAATAGAATAGAAAGAGACGAATTAAACTATCTAACATATATGTAATTGCAATCCTCAGAGAGGGAAAGAAAAGGAATAGGAAAGAGACAATATTTGAGGGAAAAAATGAGCAAGATTTTTTCAATACTGTTGAAAGACACCAACCCACAGGTTAAAAAGCTCCATGAGCCATAAGTGGGAAAAAGAGAAACATCATATCTAGGCACCATATGGTCAAATTTCTGGAAATAAAACTAATTCAATAGAGGTAAATACTGGTATGTACGAGGAAGTCTGATTTTTTGAATAGCCTTTATATGCTGCCTTACTGAGAGTATTTGGCAAATCCTTTGATAATCTTTAAATGCTTGTTATGATAAAGTGGGAGCGCATATTATATGCCCCTTCGGAAGTTACTCAAGAGCTGCCTCAACTTCACTTCCTCCATGAAGTCTTATCTAACCTTTCCAGCTCCCCCGAGAGCTGGAATAGAGGCCAGTATCTCCATTTTTCTTGTTCTCTCAATGTTTTGTGTCCACACAGATGATGCTTTTTCATCTTAATGCACAGTTCTTTAAGGATGCACGAACATTTCATACAACTCCTTCAAAGCTTGTTACAACGCTACAACAAATTATGCTCTCTTTCTTTCTGTCACCACATTATTTGACCCCCTTTGACCCCATCTACCTGCCTTCATTAACCAATGCCACCATAATAAAAAATAAATAAGTTTAAAAAAATTATACTCTCTATGAAATTTTGTTACATTGAATTAATTAAAATGTATTAGTCCTCATAACAAAAGAGAGTATAAAGTTTGCAGATTTTTATCATTCATATAATACATGCATTATTTTTCTCACTATTTATTATGCCCCTTCTATGTGTGAAGCACTTGCATCTAAAAAACTATTGCCATTGTTCCATAAATTTTCAAAATGTACATAAAACAGACCAAATAAATACCAAATTCAGTATCCTATTAAACATTATTATCCATTTACAATATCTATTACCCTTTTAAAATTTCAGTACCTAAGTCTTCTATAATCAATTGCAACAGCATGAATACACAATAACTTTTTTTTTTTATTAAATCTGAGTTTAAATATTTGTTGTAGAGCCTTAATTTAAAGTCTGACCCTCTTTTGGATGGAATGCCTTTATGAAATTTAATAAAACATGAAGGTCATAAAATGTCTTAAACTATTGTACTTTCCATTTTTAATTCTGAACAGGCAAGATTCAAAGAGAGCCACTTGCTTTCTTACAGTAAGACAAGGCAAATTGTAAGGGAGGATGACTTCTCTTCAAGGTCCTCACCCTCAGGAAAATTCCTATCAACTCTTGTGGGGAAGGCTGAGTACAAAGAGCTGGGGCGGGGGGCGGGGCGTGGATATACCAGATGACCTCCCCAGGACCTTCAAGCCTGAAGATTCCATAACACATTCTCTTGTTGTGCAAATGTGTCCAGAGAAATTTTAACAAATAGTGAGATCCCAGCTGCTTGTGGTTAAAAGACCATCAACAACCATATGAAAGGTCTGTAAGAAACAAATACTGCAACTAGAGCAAGACGACCTCCTTAGAGCACGACTGACTTGTTTATGAGACATTGGATTTTTGGGAGGGACCTTGAGGAGAAAAACTTCATTATTCATTTTAGTCTTTAAACGATGTCTGTTCATTCCTTAATGTCCTCTCTAGCTGATTGTTTTTGGTACAAAGGCGCTTGATAGACAGTGAAGTAGTTAAGTACTAATTGAAGGAATAGATATGCAGCCCTCGTCTGCCACATTTTTCTCATGAATATGATTCAAATTTGAAATGCTTCTGACAACAATTTTGGTCACTTGAAAAACAGTAGTGTATTTTTTTTTTTCTTTCCAACATCATATTAAGAAGTTTACTGAATAGTTTGGTTCTCAAACTTTGGTTATGACCCAAATTAAAGTTGCTGAGGCTCTACAAAATGGCTTGGAAGCAGCCCCAGAAAAAGAAACACTCCACCCTCCCTGCTCCCAGCCTCCAGGCCAACTGCAAAATGGCAAGGAACATGGAGTTTTTACAAGAGGGAATCCTGTTCTAGAATGTTCTCCACTCATACCACACAAATTGTGGTGAAGGGTGGAGAGAGCATAACACCTCTCTTATTAGATAATCACCAGCTGCCCACAGTTGGCTGGCAATACCATCTTTACTTTTGGCCTGAGTTTGAAGACAAAAGACCAAAGAGGAAAGGAAGGAAAAAGTATTAACATATTTGTTCATCAATTATTTATGATGTGACAGCTATTGTTCAGTGGAATTTGAAGATGAGTAAGATACTGCTGTTATTGACCTGAAGGAATTACTTACTCTCTGGCAGAGAATTATACTTGTTAGCTTTTATTTGCCTCTCCTGATTCACCATCCACCCTCTTCAGCATCTCAGAAGACTGAGCCATATGGACTATATCAACAGCATCTCTTGCCCTCCACTTTCTGATTGGTTCAGTGAATCTTGCAAAGAGGCAGTAGACTGAGAATGAAGTGAAATTGGGGATTATTTTTTCCCCTGGCACCCTCCCTGCTTGGTTGCCTGGGTTAGCTGCATCTTTCAACTTACAAACATGAATTCTGTCAGTGATGCTCTCAACCTTCTCTCTCCTTATGTTTCTGAAACTACCCACTACCCTTCCCTTAGGATGAGAGGTGGTAGCACAACTTCTGTCACTAAATTCAGGGTCTTGCACTACCCATTATAGTTCATTACACCTTGCCCACATCTTTGAAAATAGCTTTTTTTTATTTGAGTATCCTCAAATCTTCAGTTTTATTGTGCCATCTGTGACTGATACAAGGATTTTTGCTTATTTGTTGTGTGATCGTCGTCAACTTATCTAACCTCTCTGTGCCTTATCTTCTCGACATGTAAAATGGACATAATGATGTATATAGTATTATATGGTACATACATATTGAGGACTAAAAAAGTATACAAAGCATACTACACAAGGTCACATCCAATTATTTAATTCAGGCATCAGAATTACTAATATTCAACTATATGTATTTAGGGGGGAGAGAGAGAGATTAAGCTACATAATTCAGTGATTTTGTAGCCCATTTCTCTTAATGAGTGCCTGTCTCAAGATTGTCTCAGTTCTCATGTGATCCTTATTCTGTGAGAATCTTACACGTTGATCTGTATTTTGTATTCCACATGACCCCTAAACAAAAGCCAACTACTTCTCTGGTGCTCAGCCAAGGAACAGCTAGCTCTCTGGTGAAAAAAACTGGCTGAGTTGGATTTATTAAGAAGTGTTAAACTGGTCCTCAGTATGGTATTTCTTTAGGGATTTCAAGATAATTTTGATTTTCAATCATGTTTTCTGGCTTTAGAAACCACTCCTCAGATAGGATGGCTCCAGTGTAAGCATTCAAGCACAGGGAGCTGTCAGCCTACCTTTACTGTTTACATGTTGGACTCTACCACCAGATTCCTGTCTCTTCTTTGTTCTAGATCCAATCCCTACCATAGATCCTCATACAAAATATTCAATACACATGAGTAAAAATAGGAAAGAGTAGAGCCAGACCGCGAAATGCTTTACAAGATCATCAATTTCTAGAGAACATTTATTTTCTTTCTCATTTTTTTTTCCTAATGGAGAGCTGAAATGCATGATAGATCCAAGAAAGCCAGCAGCTTATTTGGATGCTCACTTAAAGTCAAAATATGAATGCCTCTGTTCATTGGAGCTCCTAGATGTGAGTTAGAGGTTTGGGGATTCAAAGATATGAATGATTGGTTTTTCTGTACTTCTCGACTATATACACTAGGCAGATTTCATAAAAATAAGCTAGTTGGCCTTTCCAAGTCCTTGATTTGTTATTTGTATTTGGGAGACATGCTGCTATTGCTCGCTTTACTGTTAGCTTCATCTAAGCAGCCTGGGGGTGAGTATTGCCGTGTTGGTACAACTGAGGTGATACAAAAAGCTAGCAATGCAACTCCGGGTCTAACTTACATTTTCTAATCTTCTCGACAGTGACCTATACTTTATTGAGGTGTTTGCAGCTCTACCTTTAGTTACAGGAGCATTTTTCTTGGAATGGAGCAGTCTAAATACCAATTCTGATCCTGAAGCAAAATTCACCTTTTCTCAAATTCCCTTTTGATTCTTCCTGACTCCCTGTGTCATCTCCTAGGGTGGCAAGCAGCTCTTTGGTGCCTGCAGTTTGTAAACAATGCTAACAAGAAAATCCTGTGATAAAAGATTTTTAATTCTTGACTTCTTTATTTGTTCACTTTCTCCTCCCTGCATTTGTGGTAGCTGACTGACATGTTATATGTTAGTCAAGGAGTCTGATGAGACATCAGTGCTAAGTGACCATGATTAAAGAGAATATTCTGCTCTGAAATTGAATAATTGGATCAATAAACTTGGTCTCTCAGTGACCTCAAGACTTTGGGACATAAGTCTCTGTGTTAAGTCGATGCTTTAGCACTTATTTAATTGATGCGACCTCTATCTATCTAGAAAATCAATTCACTTTATCTAGAATATTAAATCTTACTATGTAAATCATCTTAACTAGTTAAATTTCTGACTGCCACGTGTCATTCATTTTATCATTCAGTCATTTATTTAACAAATGTTAATTGAATTATACTTTGTAACACTGCTCTAGGTGCTGGAGATACAACCATGAATAAACCAAACAAAAAAGCAAGCAAAAGGCTTTAGTTTCATAGAGTACACATGCTCTGGGGAACAGGTGAAGAAATAGGTGGCACAAATGAAAAACCATGTAGTAGGAGCTTACGGTCAAGGTGGCAGAATAGATCAACTCTGTGCTCACCTTGTCTCATCGCCACACCAAAATTACAACTAAACCACAGATCAACCATCATTGAGAAGCACCTAAAGTCTAGTTGAACAGAAGTCCTACAACTGAGGGCATACAGAAGAAGCCATGTGGAGATTGGTGGAAGGGGCAGAGATGCAGATTGGGCTGGTCCTGCACCCACATGTGGCAGCTAAAAATTGGGAAGACTATCTTGACTGCTGAGGACCCACCTAAGGAGTGAGGGGTCCCAGCCCTCACTGGATTCCCCAGCCTAGGATTCCAGTGCCAGGAGAGAAGTCTCCATAACTTTTGGTTGTGAAAAACCAGTAGAGATTGTGGCTGAGAGAGGGAAGGCAGCTGGTATCCCAGGTGTTCCTCTTAAAGTGTCCACACACAGACTTACTCACTGATAGACTCACTGGGGCAGTCGTTTGAAAGGTGCCAGGGTCATACAAGGAGTAACTGAAATGTCTAGCTTCTGGGTGAGGGCTGGAGGGGCAGCTTTCTCACAGACAGAAGTGCTGACAGAATCCATTGTTCCTTTGCTGAGCTTTCCTCTGACCCAGCGTGCAGACCTAGGCAGCCACCATATCTGAGTCTCCGTCGACCTGGCTAATGCCCATTTGCCCTAGTGATTCCCTGAGACCCCGCCCCTCCCAACCTGTAGGCCTATCCAAGGCAATTCCAGTGGCTTTTCGATACAAATGATGTGTCTTGGCACATGCTATGAACTTCCCTAAAATATCTCAAAGGTTCACGGACAACAAAAAAGAAGCATCTGGCTTCATTGTGCCCCATGCTTCTTGCTAAGCAGCCCCAAGTTTGGCACCAGCGGTAGCTGGCCTCAGTTCACAGCTTAGCCTCTCCCAGGCATCTCGAACCCAGCACAAGTGGCAACCACCTTCAGATCACTTTGTAGCTCATACCAAGTAGCTGTAGGCAGAGCACCTTGGCCTACACAGAGCCCCTTCCAACAGGCCCCAGAACCAACACACTCAGTGGCCAGCTTCAGACCAAACCAGAGCATCATCAGTCATCTCCACTAATGACATACCCAAAGGGCAGACCGGGAAGGCACCAGAGTCCTGCTAAAGTGAATCTTGATCCATAGGGTCAATCCCTGCACAATAGCTCCTCCACTGTTGTCATGGCCAGTCCTCACAAATAATCAGCCTCAGGGTAAATCCTTCCCACTGACATTCAAACAGCAACCAAGGCTCAACTATAATAGGAGGGCACACACAACCCACACAAGGGGCAGACACACTTAGAGCACCCAGCTCAGGTGAACAGAATGATTGCACCACTGGGCCCCATAGGCTACTCCATTAAGACTAGGAGATACAGCTGTTCTACCTAATATATAGGAATAAACACAGGGAGACAGCTGAACTGGGAAGACAAAGAAACATGTTCCAAATGAAAGAAGAGAACATAGCTCCAGACAAAGAACCAAACAAAATGGAGACAAGCAAACAAGATGCAAAGTCAAAACACTGGCTATAGGGATGCTCAATGGTCTCCGTGAGAACTTCAACAAAGAGATAGGAAACATAAAAACGGGGATAGAAAACATTAAAAATCCAGTCAAAAATGAAGAATACGATAACTGGAATAAAGAATACTAGAGGGAATAAACAGTAGAACAGAAAAAGTAGAGGCTCAAATCAGCAATTTGGAAGATAAGGTAGCATAAATCACTCAGTCAGAACAGCAACGACAACAACAAAAAATCCCAAAATATGAGAATAGTTTAAGGGCACTCTGGGACAACATCAAACATACCAACACTTGCGTCATAGGAGTACCAGAAAGAGAAGAGACAGACCAAAGAAATGAAAACCTATTTCAAGAAATAATGACAGAAAACTTCCCAACCCTGGCAAGGGAAATAGACATACAAGCCTAGGAAGCACAGAGAGTCCTAGATAAAATGAACCCAATGAGGCCCACACCCAGATACATTATCGTTAAAATGCCAAAGGTTGAAGACAAAGAGGGAATCTTAAAAGCAGCAAGAGAAAAACCGTTAATAACCCAGAAGGGAGCTCCCACAAGACTGTCAGCTGATTTTTCAACAGAAACTTTGCAGGCCAGAGGGCTTGGCACAATATATTCAAGGAGATGAAAAGGAAGGGCCTACAACTAAGTTTACTTTACCCAGCAAAGCTACCATTTAGAATCAAGGAGAGATTAAAAAAATCTTCCCATACAAGAAAAAGCTAAAGGAGTTCATTACCACTAAATAGGTATTACAAGAAATGTTAAAGGGACTTCTTTAAGAAGAAAGGGAAAAAAGGCAAAAAATATGAATAATAAAATGGTAATAAGTACATATGTATCAAAAATTACTTTAAATTTAAATGAATTAAATGCTACAACCAAAAGACATAGTGTCACTGAACAGATAAGAAAACATGACCCTTACATATGCTGTCTACAAGAGACTCACTTCCAATCAAAAGACACATCCCTTTACTGAATGTCAAGAGATGAAAAATGATATTCCATAAAAATATAAACAAATAAAAAATCTGGAGTAGCAATACTTATACCAGACAAAATAGATTTTAAAAACAAAGGCTATAACAAGAGGCAAAGAAGGACACTCTAATTCTACTTCTGGGTATTTACCTAAAGAAACCCAGAACACTACTTTGAAGGGACATGTGCATCCATATCTTCATTGCATCATTATTTACAATAGCCAAGATATGGAGGCAACATGGTTGTCCACTAACAGATGAATGGATAAAGGAGAGGTAATACATATATATAATGGAATATTACTCAGCCATAAGAAAGAGTGAAATCTTGCCAGCTGTATCAATATTAATGGATCTGAAGGGTGTTGTGCTGAGTGGAGTAAATCAGACAGAGAAAGACAAATGCCATATGATTTCACTTTACATGAAATCTAAAGAACAAAATAAATGAACAAACAAAACAGAAACAAACTACTAGATACAGAGAACATTTTGATGGTAGCCAGATGGGTGGAGGGTTGGGTAGATGGGTGAAAAAGGGGAAGGGATTAGGAAGAACAAAATGCCAGTTCTAAAAACAATAATGGAGATGTAAAGTATAGCTTAAGTGATTTGGGTGATCACTTCGTAAGTTGTATAAATGTCTAATCACTATGTTGTACACCTGAAACTAATATAATATTGTACATGAACTGTAATTGAAAAAAGACATATTCTAGATGTGAAATGCTATGGTGACAAATAAAGTAGGAAGGAAACAGTGATGGTTTGGGTAGAAGCTTCCATTTAAAAAAGGCAGCACAGGTAAAATGCCCACAGTGGGGTGTGCCTGGCATCTTCATGGCTCTAGGAGGCCAGTGTGTTATGTGAGGAGTGAGGAAGAAAGAACATTGCTAAGGGTGAGGTCAGAGAGGGGACGTCAGATAATGTAGGATTTTGTGGGTCTCTCTATGGAAAATTTTGCTTATCCTCTGAATAAAATGAGAAGGTACTAGGGAGGTTTGGGCAAATGAGTGACATGATTTAATTTATGTTTTTATAGAATTATTCTATTGAAGGTAGGATGAAGGGTCCAAGGTTAGAGGTCAAGGAAGATAGGAGAGACCTTCCTTGATCTGGGCAAGAGATGAAGATATGGTTTAGATTAGGAGGTAGTGAGAAGTGGTCATTTAAACCAAAAGGATTTGCTAACCAATAGGATGTGGGGTGGGAGAAAGTGAGGAGTCAAGGACACTGATGTGCTGGGACTGAACAGTGATAGTATGATGTTATCACTATCTGGCATGGAGACCACTGGAGAAGAGTCCGTCTGGGGACAAGGTCAAGACTTCAGTTTCCGACTTATCAGGATTTTCCCAGTGGGTCCTGTGCTGAGCTGAGAAGGGAGCCTTGGGAGAAACATACCCAAGGATTCTAAACTGTGAACGGGCAGTCATTTCATCCATCAGCCAGTATTTTGAATATCTATTATGTGCTAGGCAATGTTCTAGGCTCTGAGGTTTCAGCAGTGACTAAGACAGACAAATTATCTTCCCTTAAAGGCTTATGTTTTCATAGGAGAATACAGAGGTAAATAATGGATTGCAGAATGAATGGATGAATGGATGGATGAATGGGTAGATAGATTGATAGATATACATGAAACAAATTCAAAAAGTAATGAGTACTATGAATAAAAATAAAACTGGGTAAAAAATAAAAAGGAGATATCATCTGCAGCATTGCAGAAGTTTATTTTAGCCAAGGTGACCGAGAAAGGCCTCTCCAAGGAGATGACATATAAACTGAGATCTGAATGAAAACATCAGCCACAGCAAGATCTTGGAGAAAATATTCCAAGCAGAGAAGACATTAAAGGAAGATGTAGAGCTGATGACAACCTTGGAGTGTTCATGGGAGACAAGACAAACCAGTGAGGCTAGAGGGTTGTGAATCGGGGATGGAGCGGTCAGGAAGTTGGGAGGAAATGAGAAGAGAAGCCTAAGCAAGCGCCCAATCAGGCAGGACCCTGCAAGCCACAGAAGGAGTTTAGATTTTATTCCAAATTTAAATATAAACATAGGAGAGTTTCGAACATAAATTAAAATCTGATTTGTATTTTTAAAGATCTCTCCAGCACTTCTGCGAAGAATGACCTTATGTAAGGCAAGAGAGAAAGCATGGGGAACAGTTGGGTGACAGAGTAGATTTTAGCATAAAGATAGCAAAAATTGTTGAGATTTTGCACTATATACTAGAGCTACTCTATCCAGTATGGTAGTTACTAGAGGGCCACACGTGACTTTTTATATTTGCATTTAAATTCATTAAAATTAAATACAATTACAAATTTAATTCCTTAATCACACTAGCCACATTTTAAGTGCTCAATAGTCACAAACGGCTTGTAGCTTCCTTATCATCAGCACAGCTATCAAACATTTTCATCTTCGACGAAAGTTCTATTGAATAGTGCTGCTATAAAGTTAGAGATTTCATGACCTCCTGGGATAGCCATAGATGAAAACAACACAATGATTTGATGCCAAATAGTTCCTCAGAGAAGCAGAAATGGACCAAATGCACTAGATTCAAAAAGTCTGGAAACTAAGGTAAAAGCTGCTGGTGATGCAATATCTTTCCCTGTTTCTACTAGATTATTGGATTTTCAGACTGATATCTCCTGACCTCTGCATTTCACATTCTTTTTCTAAGTAGCTTTTCATCTTGACATATTCCTAATAAGGATCTATATCTTTATTTTCTCGATATTAGTCAGTTATCCTTTAGTTGTAAAATAAGAAGTCCACCCCCCGCACTAGCTTAAATTTAAGAAAGAGAACTATAAAGATATAAGTACAACTTAGAACCTAGTGGTTACATTCCTGGTGAAATGTCATAGGACCTAGAGAGCTGTAAGGTAGAGCTGTAGTGCCTCATCTCTGTTTCATTTTTCTCTATTATAAATGAGCTTCTTTGTTCATATATCTACCGTGGAAAATGGAGCAGCCCCCAATGTGGCCACTACCCTGAGTTTACACAGCTTTCTAGTTGAAGCACTGAATACTGATTAAATTGATCTGTTTAATCCATGAGTTCTTTTTTTAAAATTCTGAAGAAAGGTATTGTCACAGTTTGACCTGGTGCAGTCAGCCATGGTCAGCCTTGTGGAGCCCTTGATACTTAGGATCAAGTCTTAAGCAAGAGATTCTCTAGGAGGTGGATATGAATGAAGAGGAGGTGACAGGTGAAGTAACTGTCATTTCTAGTAGAGTCTCCTGTTTCTACTCTATATTCGTAGAACCTAACAAAGATCACACCAAAGCTATAACAAGCCAGAGAGTTATCTATTAATTGTACATTCATTTAGCAATAAACTTGGCATTCTGGAAGACATGATTGCTGCAGGAGTTTACCAAATGCTAAGTGTTACTTCAGCAGAATCCTTGGCTTGAGAGGCAGGAATCACCAGGAATGAATAGGATAAGCAGCCCTTTGACCAGTGTTATTATACAGAAAGAGAGAGAGTCCAGCAAACTTGTACCTCCACAAAAGTCTTGAGGGAAATAGCTGTTCTTGTGTCTATCATCAGTCAGCCATTATCAGTCAGACCCTCTTTGTCTCATTGCTAATTCTTTGCAATGAATTCGAGTGGCTTCCTGTTGTTCCTGGACCTCCTGGGGTGGTTTCTTGGTGAGGATGCTCATATCTAGAAGTTTGAAGATAGGGACCACGACCTTTGTAACCTGCATTCCTTAGCACAGTTTCTGGCATAAAGCAGATGTTTCATATATGATAAATGACTGAGTGGATGAATGGATGAACAGATGGATGTATGAATGGATGGATGAATGGATAAATGTATACGTAATGGACGCATGAGTGGATAGATGGATGATAATATAGGGCTTGGTTGAAAAGTTTAGCCTTCCTATGAGCTCTGTTCTGTCTCCTGGAAAGGCCAGATTTTCTTTTTCATCCATGGATCATCTTATTTTACCAGTCTCTTTCAAGAGCAAAGGACATGTATTGGTATTAGGGACTTTGACATTTGTATTACATGGATAGCACCAAAAGACTAACAAAGAGATCGTGCCCGCACGTTGGCCTGGGGTGCTGGACAGTTCTCAGTTTTCAAGATAAAACAAAATGCCTTTTTCTAAGGGTGTAAGTGCATCTTAAATTTTTAAAAATATGGCTTTCATGAGAGGTAGAAGTTAGATTGTTTATAGAAAAAACCAGGAGTCCTAATCTCAGTTTTATTCAGTTACAGCTATTAGGTAGGTTTCTGACCTGTGTCAGACTGTTGCTGAACAATAAGTATATCACGCCACGGCCAGGGAACTGCTAATTAATCCTACAGGAGATTGTAGAGACACATCCAGCAAGGGCTATTTAAGTGCCTGTTGTGAGCATCTGAGTACACTTGGGCTAAAGAGCTCATGGGCTAGGTGTAACAGGAGCACCACAGCCGGCAGGAGCATCATCAGCCCACACCCTGAACGAATCTCCCAGGAAACAACTGTAACTGGCCAAGTTGCAACAGATGCTCCTTTAGCCAGGGAGATTCCCCCCAGTCTGCCCTTTGGGAGGCATCAATTCTAAGCTTAAAACTTGTTCAGTTCATTCTGTGCAGTGTACCATGTGTATCTTCGGCAGCTAAGCTGGCATTTGTTAAGGTAATGTAAGAATGCAGCAAAGAGATGGGAGCGTGCACTTCGGGTCATTGAATCCAAACCGTTTTCACACTTCAGCCTGTTTTCCGCACAGCAGGCCTTGGCTCTAATGACTCTGTTTCTCACTGAACTCCTAAAATAGCAGCAGTCTCAGTTTCCTTTGGTGTCTTGCCTGTCTATGCTTGGGAGAAAATCAGCTCCCAGTGCTTTTCTCATTCTAATAGAGCTCTAAGAGTTGGGAGCAAATGCATCTTGGAGACATGAAGAAGACAGAGTGCAGCCACCTACATAGGGAAGAGGCACCGAAATGTACTGTGGTGATTAATGTTAGATTCTGTTCCGTGAGCATCTATGGATTGCCTAGGTTTGGGACAAGGAAGAGTCGGGGAATAAAGTTCTTTGAGAGCTTACTGCATCCCAGGCACCAAAACAGGAGCAGTACATGGGTCAGCTCATTTCATCCTCCCCACTCGACGAGGACACACTACAGCCTACATTTAAAACACAAGCACTTGAGAGGTTAAGCAATTCACGCAAGTCACACAGCTAGAGGTGGCGCTGAAGCCAGGACTTTCCGTCTACACCAAAGCCTGAGCTTACTCCACTTTTCTAGTCTGTCCGCTGGTGTTTAAAAGGCACAGGTAAGATGCAAGTCAAACCATCAGATAATGAGTGAGCACAATGTAGTTTAACAGAGATAAAGGAGCAGACCATCTCAGTAGGAGCCTAGACACAGGATGGTGGAATAGGAGGGGCCTGAGTTTCAGGTCCAGTTCTGCCACTTACTTGCCCTCTTATAAAGCTGGGCAGGAGTAGCACTGAGCATTCAGTGAACTATCCCTCCTTTCACGTGTCCCCCACCCAACGAGGCCAACTCGTCCCTTAAAGACCTCACAGGTTGTCTGCTCATCTCCAGCTTTTGCATTTTTCAGTTAATTCAGTAAGCATTTATTAAATGCCTACTATGTGCATACTATGCTGCCTCCTGCTTTCAAATATTCATAGCTATTAATGTCAATGTATTTTATTTGCATATAGGAAATAAAATATGTATCAGATTATTCATTGCAGCATTATCATACAGCAAAATAGAGAAATGCTTAAATAAATTATAATGCCTCCATACAAATGACGATTCTACAGCTGTTGCAAAATATGAGGAAAATAATCTTCAAGTTATATCATTAAATGAAAAGCAAGTGACAGAACTATTTAGTATGCTACCATTTTTTTGTGTGTGTAACACTCATACTCACACATATGCATGCATGTTCGTGAACTGTGCAAGGATACACAAAAGACCGGTAACTTTTGTTGCCTCCAAGAGGGATCTGGATGGCTGAAGAATAGAAACAGAAGGAAGACTTTTCACTATACATCAGTGCTTTTCAAACTACCTATTGGAGGAGGCACCGATATTTGTTCTCTCATCCATCACACACCAGTACCTGGTCCTGTTGTGCATGTTTTCACGCAGCTTGCTCTGTGTGTCACTTACCATATGACTCTGACAATATCTGGACTGAACTCTTCCCTTTTCCTGAACTGGAGTCCACTGGTTTCATACTTCTTTGACAACATCACATTGCTATAAAACGTCTTAACTCTTTAATTTTTACTCTTATTTTCTCTTGTGTACCAGAAGAAAACAATTCATGACTGGCACTTCCATACACCTTTCTGTACTTTTGACTCTAGATATAATACCTACCCAAAGAAAGTATGCTTTAAAAAACATTCCGGTGACATACCCTAGCAGAGCAACATCGCAAGGAGTGAGGATAGATGTGCAGATCTTGAATTCTCTTGGATTCTCTCTTCCACCATCCCCTCCTTGCAAAACTGTGAGGTTGTCCAAGTCTGTAGGTGGCTCTTTCACCACCCTGCAATAATTAAGCTTCACAGTCACTCCACCTCCCTTTCTAGGGAACTGTCTTAGAGTTCCTCTGCATTCCCCTCTATGACAGTTACTGTGTCTGACAACGCACTTTTACACAGGAATACAGTCCTAATGCAGACATAAAGTAGTTTCTCTCCCCTGTAAACAGAGGAATTGAAAATAGTTTTCCTGAATGAAGGCAAAAAGGCATCAAGATTGGATAACAGATCACACTTGAGTATTTTTATCTGGCCACCACTTACCACTAGTTACCCCCCAGGTTTAGTGCATGAGGAGAATGAAGAAGGCTAGGAGTGGGAGACGGGATTCTGTAGACTGCTCATGGCAGGTGTGGCAAAGAGTTCACAGAGAGGAGATTCTAAAATGAGAGATTAAGAGAAATGAGACTGACTGTTGCATTCACGTAATTCAACAATTTAGCAATTAGAACGAAATGATGCAATCATCTTAAAGAGCTAAACAATCACCAGGTCAAAATAAATCAGGCTGAACATTTTACCCTGTCCGGAGAGAAAGAATGTGTCTATGAGAAGCGTAACAAAGTGGAGTCCCAGGGGCAGATATTGGCAGTGCCCATCTGAGAGATAATTAACCGAGAGGCATCTAGACTTGAGAACATAACCTACTAGGTCCTGGTGGCAGGGGTGGCTCTACTGCAGAGATGCCAGCATCAGCTTTGACCTACCACTCACCAGCACAGAGCTCGCCCCCTGTTCTCACGACATATGTATCAAGCAATCTGTTAATACAGGTTGCATCGCCATGTGTCTTTGCCCTCAGGGAGGGAATGTGTTGACTTTTCTGATTTATGTCTCATTATAAATTACTAAGTTGGCTTGGTGCTTTATAGTCTAAGCTTTTGTAAACCTAGATAATGTGAGTCTACTCTGGAGATACAGATCCACTTTTTGTCAAGAGGAAAATGCAAGAATATGAAACCATAAAGCTGAAGAACTGGCCACAGAATATGATTATTTCAACATGGCATGGCCACCCTGAGACCTTGTGGCAGCCAGACAGCTAATGGCTGAGGAATCAGCATCACGGTGACTCTCAAATTTTCAGTTCTTTTGGTCAGAGCAGAAGCTCCGGATTATGATTCTCAGGCTTCTGTACTGGTTTTGATTCGGCATGGCTCAGGAATGGAATGGAGTGTGTCTGACATGCAATTACACAGTTACAAAAACTGTATATTTAAAACCGTGTTAAAATGCCCCATGTCGAAACAGCCAAGACAAAGAGCCATATACTTTTAATACCCTGTTTTAAATTTTAAAAAATTTAAGAGACAATTCACATGCATGTTTCAAATATTAAAATGTATTTTAGAAGTTCAGGCAAAAGTTTCCCACCCTTGCCCCATTTGCCTAGTTTTCATTTCTCCTAACAAGTAACTCCTGAGATTAATTTACTGTTCATTCATGCAAATATTTTGGTATATGTAAGCCAATGACAGATCTATTTCTTTTCCTTTCTTTTTCGCAAAGGTAGCATACTCTATGTTCTTTTTTGTATATCTTAGTTATCTTTTTATCGGTATATTTTGGTGATATTTCCATCTTAAAACAAAACATTTTCTCTTTCAGAAAAGTCACATAATTCTTGTGGTAGAGAAGTTAAGAACACAGAATTTGGCATCAGACAGTCTTAACTTTATAACTTACTATCCATTTGCTTTGGGTGGGTTTCCTAACTTTTGTAAAGTTTTAGTTTTTAAATCTATAGTATGGGGCAAAAATACTCATCTACGAAGTTATGATGAGGCCTAAATATATGTATGGACATCACAATTCCTGACTTCAAATTATATTACTAAGCTATAGTTATCAATACAGTATGGTACTGACATAAAAACAAACACATAGATTAACAGAAGAGAATAGAGAGCCCTGAAATAAATGCATACATATACGATCAATTAATTTACCATCAAGGAGCCAAGAATATATAATGGGGAAAGGACAGTCTCTTTAATAAATGGTATTTGAAAAACTGGACAGCCTCATGCAAAAGAATGTAACAGGACTCCCATCTTACACTACATACAGAAGTCAATGAGAAGTGGATTAAATATTTGAACATAGGACCGAAAACCATAAAACTCCTAGAAGAAAACATAGGGGTAAGCTCCTTGCCATAGGTCTTGGCCATGATTTTTTGAATTTAATATCAAAATCAAAGGCAACAAAGGCAAAAATAAACAAGAGGAACTACATCAAACTAAAAAGTGTCTTCACAGCAAAGGAAACCATAAACAAAATGAAAAGACAACCTATGGAGTGGGAGAAAATATTTGCAAGAGGTTAATATCCAAAATATATAAAGAACTCATACAACTCAATAGCGAAACAAACAAACAAACAAAAAACTAAAAAATGTACAGAGAAATTGAATAGACTTTTTCTAAAGGATAAATACAAATGGCCAATAGGTATATGAAAAGGTGCTCAACATCACTAATCATCAGCAAAAAGTGAATCAAAACTACAATGAGATATTACCTGACACCTGTTAGAATGACTATCATCAAAAAGACAAGAATTAACAAATGTCAGCAAGGATATGGAGAAAAGCAAACCCCTGCGCTCTATTGGTAGAAATGTAAATTCGTTCAACCCCTCTGGATATAGGGGTTCTTCAAAAAATTAAAAATTACCATACGATCAAACAATCCAATGTCTGGATATATAAACAAAGGAAATGAAAACAAGATATCAAAGAGACATCTACTCTCCTATCTTCATTGCAGTATTATTCACAATAGCCAACACACACACACACACACACACACACACACAATGGAATATTATTCAACCATGAGAAAGAAAGAAATCCTGCCATTTGCAACAACATGGACATAGCTTAAGGGCATTATGCAAAGTGAAATAAGCCAGACAGAGAAAGACAAATATTGCATGGTATCACTTACGTGTTGTGAGAGTGGGTAGTCAAACTTACAGAAACAGAGAGTAGAAATGTGGTTGCCAAGGGCTAGAGGGAAGGAGAAATAGAGGTTAGAAGAATACAAACTTTCAGAGATATAAATAAATAAATAAACAAACAAACAAACAAATAAATAAATAGTGGAGTCTTTAACACAACATCAGATACGTGACCATTCAGAGGGAGGAGAGGAAGGAAGAAAAGAAGGGAAAGGAAAGGTAGAGGAAGAGGGTAGACTTCCGTATTAGCCTAATTTTCTGTAATTTAGCCAACTGGCCCTAGATCACTTCCCTCCAATGGACTCCAGGTTCCTCATCTCTAAGTGAGAGGACAATTAGCCTGGATGGTTTACAAAGTTTTGCTTGTACGATTAAGTTAGAATTTAGTGCTCTAAAATAATTCCTATAACTTCCAAAGTTTTAAATATTTATTTAACGTGTTTATTGTGTGGCTGCTTTGTACAAAGAGGTCAGGAAGATAAACATGAAGAAGACATGTTTCCTCTCCTCAAAATAATCTACAGATTAGATGTGGGCAAGGAAAATGCAAAGAAGGAGGCCGAGAAAAAGAGAGAGCATACAGATTTTCCTTCAAGTCTTCATTTGAAGGAGATGTATAGAAGATTCCACTAGGAACAATGGGATTGGTCATGAAAGCTGTCCAAGTGGCACAGTCAATGCCAGTTAATCTCCATCGATATGCTGGCAGTAGAGAAGGCCTGGTGAACAACTGTTCATAACTTTTATTTCAGGGATATTGTGGGTAGGAGGGACCATTCTCTTGCATCTAAGGCACTACAAGTAACTGATGAGAATCTGTCTCAGTTCATCTTTGAACTGACAATTCAGTTCAATTTCAGTTGCTATACCTATATTCAGCCCTTACACGTGCTAGCTGTGTAAACTTGGGTTGAGTCACTTATCTTCTCAATGCCTCAATTTCTTCACCTGTAAAATGGGAACAGTGATAGAGCATTCTTGGTCTCAAGGAGAAGGATCCATATGAAGGCTAAAGGGTTTATCATTTAGACTTAACATTTGTCATATTGGCCTCAAGATCACTTAGGTTCTAAGATAAAGTACTCCTGATTTCTCCAGGAAACAACTAACTGTAACTGCTCTCAGGCGATTGGGCTCTCTATATTCTGATGTTAGACAAACTTAAATCCTTCATATTGTATGTTGATCGGCTATTGTCCACAGGAGGTAGAGAAAGCTGATCCACACTTTCTAAATTGACTAAAGAACCACTAGATAAAATGATTAGATGTTCCTTGATTCAATGCCAAAATGCTATTATTGCATCTTGAGAATCCAAGAAGATGAAACACTCGGTATATTCTTTCCAGGATGACACAATCCATACCAAGATGGGCACGGGCCTGGTTCTGCAGTTTTGGGCCATTTGTAAATACCAACCCCACAAGACTGAATGGGGTGGTAGCCATTCTTCTCCAGCAAACATTTTTAAGACTTTATTTTTTTAGAGCAATTTTAGATTCACAGCACAATTAAGAGGACAGCACAGAGATTTCCCATGTGCTCCCACACATGTATAGCCTCCCCCATTATTAGCATCCCCACCAATATGGTACATTCGTTACAACTGAGGAACTTACACTGACACAGCATAATCACCCAAAGTCATAGTTTACATGAGAGTTCACTCTTGGTCTTGCACGTTCTATGAGTTTGGACAAATTATAACAACACGTCTCTATCATTACAATATCATAAGTAGTATTTTCACTGCCTTAAAAATTCTCTGTGCTCTCTTAGGCAAATTTATAATGGAACTTTGTAGATGAAATAAGATAATTTTTAGCCAACTCTAAGACAAATTGCCAATATCTCAACTCACAAACGTTTGTTTTCTTTTGATCTTCAGACTTTTTTCCTAAAAGGAAATAATAAGAAAAATGGATAATTCCATGTTATTTATTCTCTGACCTCCTCCAACTTCTGTCCTCCCCTTAAACCATCAGAAACTCAAGAATGATAGGAGTCAGCAAAACCAGCCAAAAGTGAGTGATTTGCAGTTCAGTATATGGGACCAATTGCTAAGATAAATATTCTTTTAAGTAGCCAGTTCTGCAAAAGATATAGACTGTTTATGTATGATTAATTAAGAAATAATTATCTTTGACTGGAAGAATATGAGACAATAAATGGACCATAAAATCTAAATAAACATTCAGACTGCTGTCTTTAGTTTCAGTTGATGCCATGAATATTTATGACTTGTATAAAAGACATGATAAACTCCCTCCAAATCCACTCACCATTTCCAAAATCCAAAGGCTTTGTGAAATCACTCTTGACACTTTTCTTTGTTTTTTTCCATGTCCTCTGCCTGTGGATGTGTCACATCAAAAGAGTATATTATTGCACAATCATTATGATGCTTTCGTTTCTCATTTGTTGAATGCCATTGTCTTAGAGGCCATCCACAGAGACCTCTTTCACCTCATCTTCATTTCTCTCTTGGCTGTAGAATTGCCCCAGTAAAGATTTAACTGTACCTAGCTCTCTCCATCGCAGTCCATCTTACATATTGCTGCCAGTTACATCTGTCCAAGGCAATGTAACTGGCAGCAAACAAATGCCCCCAAAAGTTCAACATCTATTTTCCTTTTCCTTTTTGTCTAAGGAATAAAATCCAGACTGTTTAGTCTGGCCTTCAAGTCTCTATCTTTCATGAATCCAAGCATTTAGCAATCATTGAATCCTCACATGTGAGAGGTACTGCATTAAGAATGTAAATACAAGTAAAATGTGTTCTTTGATCCACTGACCTTATAGTTCTAGGAGAAAGGGGAAGACATGTAAATAAGCAAACAAATGCAGCAAAGGTGAATTCAAGGAAAGAAATATGTATAGGGCATGGTGGATGCACACACACACAAAGAGCACATAATTGCATTTGGCGGTGGGGAGCCTAGAATGTATTGTTCTAAGGGGTTGAAAATTTCAATGAGAAAGTTGAGCTGAATTATATTGAATGGTGGTGAGAGGTTCCCCAGAATAAAAGAAAAGAAAGGAGACCCCAAGTGGAAGTCTGGTGCAAAATAGGAAAGAAAATTTGGAAGTTGCTAGAAGCTTGATGTGTGGAGTCAATGAGATAAAACAAGAAAATAAGTTGGAGATAAAGGCAGATCATAAAGGAGACTATTTAAAGAGGTAAGAATTATCCTAATGTGGCAAAGGTGATCCAATGACAGCTTTTAAGCTAGGAAGTGATGGGATTGAATTTTCATTTTATGGATACTCTGTGATTGCAGATGTGGAGGAGGGATTAGCAGAGGACAAGGAGAGATTTAGGGAGACTTGTTAGAAAAACTTTGCAAGAGTCCATGTGAAAGATGCTAAGACCCCAAATAGTAAATTACAGCAGTGCATTTGTAGAGCGTTGAGTTAGGAGTTAGATGGACCAGGAAGGCTGCTTAGAAATGTGACCCATGCCAAGTCATTTAGCCTAGCCTTTCCTGAATTTCTACAGCTGTAAAATAGAAATAATGTTGTCTGCTTCCCATGATTGTTGTGAAGATAAACTGAAATGACTTTTAAAAAGATTTTAACATCATGGCTCATATACAAAGGAACTCAATAAATAGTAGCTAGTATAAAGGCTTAGTGATGGGGAAGAAGGATGTGACAGATGCTAAAGAAGCATAATATACTGGATGGGACTTGGTCCCTGATTTCATGTCGAGAGTTAAAGAAAGATGAATCACAGATAATATCTCTTACAAAATTGGATAGGTAGGTAACTAAGTGAGGAGAAATTTGGGAGGGGGCGGGAAATGATGAATTCAAGTGGAAATATCCAGCAGGTGATTTGATAAAAGCATCTGGAATTCCATTTAGGAGTTTGGGTTTATAGTAAAGGTAACAGCATACTGATGGCAATTGAGGTTTCAGAATTGGCTGAGAGTGCCTAAGGAGAGAATGTGAGGTGAAGAGAAAAGATGACCATAGAAATAACTCCAGCATTTAAAAAATTGGGTGTACGAGAGAAGCCCATGAATTGCCATAGGAATGGAAGAAACGCAGAAATAGGGAAGAAATTTAAACCAGGAATGAGAGCATTTGAGGAAGAGGGTGTCATGGATAACATCAAAGGTAGAAAAGGAGATTACAGAAGATAATCATGGATTTGTATTCATTTGGGTTAGAAGCTTAGGAAGTCACTGATGACATTTGCTAGAGAAATTTCCTTGGGTTATTGGGGACCAAAAGCCCTGTTATGGTGACCAAGAAGTGAACACACGAACAATGGTCGAGATGAGTGTAGAATGTTATTTGGAGGAGAATATAAAAAAAAAAACAGAGGTCAAGGATTGAGAGTAGGTTTTAAAAGATGGGAGAAGCTAGGAAAGACTTACAGGCTTTGGGCAATGAACTGTGGGACACAGTTTTAAAATACATGCATAAGAGAAATAACTGATGGATGAAGGCAAGAGAGGAAGAATCCACATTACATATAGGTGAAGGGATTAGCTATGAACAGGTGATGGAACAGCTCTTTATGTTGGAAAATTATGCCTATATACATGCCAATTGCTATAGGCAAAATGATCCCCCAAAAGATGTCCATGCCTTAATCCCTAGAACATGTGATTATGCCATATTACATGGCAAAAGGGATTTTGCAAATGTGATTAACTTTATAGACCTTCAGATAGGGAGACTCTTGGATTATCCAGGTGAGCACAACCTAATCACATGAGCCCTTAAAAGCAGAGAACTTTCTCTGGCTGAAGTGAGAGCCATGTGACAGAAAAAGAAGTTAGAGAAATTTAAAGCATGAAAGGGACTCAACCCATTATTTCTGGAAGGGCCACAGGAAAGAATGAGAAGAAATGTAGGCAGAATTTAGGAGCAAAGACCAGCCTCTGGATGACAGCCAGAAAGGAAACAGAGACCTCAGTGCCAAAATTGCAAGGAACTGAATTTGGCCAGGGCCTCAGAAAGGAACACATACTTGCTGACATTTTAATTTCAGCCTAGTGAGACTAAACAGAAGACCTGAATGAGCCATGCTGTAACCATACTCTAACATACAGAAATGACTGCTAAGATTGTGGTAATTTGTTATGGCAGCGGTAGAAAACTCATAAACCAGCTAATAGCCTAAAAAGATGGCAAAGGTGGCATTGAATACTCGAGGACAATCAGCCCCTTGTACCTATGTTTTAGTTACTTACCCACCAAGGCTTTTGACCTGCCCTGGTGGTTTGGGCTCTTGCTGCAGATTCATGGCACAAAGGTGCACACAATGATTGTCCCAACATTATGCTCGGAGATGCAACAGCAGACTGTAACCTTTCTTTCCAATTTTATCTCTCGTCGCTGCCTGTAGCCATGTACCTCCCAATACACTGGTCTCCCAAGAATTCCTCCCTTGTGGTTGTAACTAGTTCCTGGGATGCACATGAGCTTCTCGTTTCTACAGTTTTTCAAGGGTTGATCTGGGAGAGGGAGCCAAGGACCACTGTATTTCTTTATCTTGGCAGAATGAAATCTTTGGATCTATTCTCTGTGCCTTAAGGACCTTATGATGTCATTTAATCAGTCACTATCTTCATATGATAAATCGTAATATATAAATAATTGCCCAAGAACACACGGTTAGTAGGTGACACAGCCAGTTGGTCCTGGGTGTTCCTGAATATGGAATCTGTTCTCTTAATCAGGGTAGCATGCTGCCACACAAAGATTTGAATTTTTAGTGTTCTCATTTAATGAAGAGAGAGAGATTTTGACCCTGAGTGAAGGCTGACTCTTCAAGTGCTGGAGGTCTTGGAGGGCTAAGGAGGGCTGTTCACATCCTGCTAACAGCTTCCTATTCTGCCAAATCATGGGGCTGGCCAACTGTGTGAAGAGAAAACACTGACAGTTATAATGGGAAAGCCAAAGGAGACTGATTTCTGAAGAATATTTCCTTGCAACAGTAGCTCTGAATGGTTGTGGATGAAAGTTAGAGACAGCTCTCTACTTGGGATGAGGCCCTAGGGTTGAGCCTGTTGGCCAATACCTGTCAGCTGCATGACTGAGCCTAACTCACTTAAACTTCTCTGCCTTAGTTGCCTCATCAGGAACTTGGGGATAATAATGTTTTTCCAGTGACAGATGTTCGGGGGAAAAATTCTCTTAGAGTCCCTTTAGCTCTGTGATATGAAATTCTAATTCTCAATTGAGCCTTACCAAGGCTCTGCTGTAGACAACAGGCTCTGGAACAATGATGCTACAAAAGATCTTCCCAATTAAAAAATAAGCTAACCTTTCTGCATTTTGCATTTGGGTAAATCTGACTTCTTAAAAATGTTTACCCTGCTTCCTCTAGTTTGGCAAGCAGCAACAAACTTCCACATTACCTTCTCGTGAATAATGTCCTATTGCACATCTGCATTGTGGTTGCATGTCAGAGAGAAACTCCATAAAGCTAACATATGACTCAGGTGTCAAAATACCATTTCAGGAAATAACTCAGAAATGAATTTCGATCACCAGGACATAGTTCACCCATTCAGCCCAGGCCCTTAGTGCTTCCTGTGGCTCACTCAGCTCTGAAAATAGCATCCGAAAGCAAATGTGGAGGAAGTAATTAATTGCGTAAAGCAACACAGAGACTTACCCTGAATTACAAAATCACCTTTATCCAAATCCTGTCAGGACTTTTATAAGAGCTATCTTTTCCTTTAGTGAGGAAGTTGAAGCCAGCCATGAAATTGACCACTGGCCAAACTGCTGCTGGCCTAGAGAAGCGCGGGAGGGAGGTCTTAATGAAACACTAAATACAGTTTTTATTTCTTCTCCATTTCCCCCACCACCATGATTTTTGAAGTCTGGAAGAATACTCTCCTTCTTCTTCTTGGCCTCTATCCTTCCTTTTCACTTTTTTTCTTCTCTAGGTTTAAAATTCTTATTCTACTACATCTACCATTGGGTTTATTGACTGAGATCAGATCATTTAAGAGCAGGTTTGGATGGGGAAGATATGGTGGAGGAAAGAAAGACGTTAGTTATCCTTTAGTGAACAAATTAGAGAAAATAGAATGGAAGAAGCATACAAAATGGTAATTATAATTATGAAGTTAACAGGTAATACAGTATTATTTGTATTTGTTAAGAAATTGGTCCTTTCTGACACCGAGACTCTAGGATTCTATAAAGACTATTACTACTAATGCTACTACTGCTGCTACCACCAATCCAAATACTACTATTACTAATAGTAATAATGAAAACACATCTAAATTACTATAACTGGTCATTAGTCAAAGTGCCTTTTTAATTTCATTTGACCCTCACAAGTACATAAGACAAGTAGAAAAGCTATAGTATGATCTCTCACTTGGTTGTCACTGGAAGCAGTGGACCTCATGATGGCACTGATGTTACTCAAATGCATGGTGGAAAACTCAGGACTGAACCCATTTCTCTGGTTCATAATTTGGGCTCATTGCATGATACATCACTCTAAGGCTTATTTAATGATAAGACTCTTAATGAAAACAAATTTTGAGGGCCCATGAAGAGAGAAAACAATGATTAAAGAGGTAGAAGTCTGCAATGGAGCTGGCCCCACCAGAGGCTGCTTCTGCTGGTATATGCTTGTCTGTCTGGGTGTGGGAAAGACCACAGGCCAAACTTCGTAACTATTTCTCCTGGCTCAGCAATTCTTCTGTGTGCTGTAAGCAAAAAAAGAACAGACAGAGGTGATGTTTCCATTGAAAATCAATTTGCCCAAAGCACATGAGAATTCCACAACATGGCACCTAAATGGGCTAATTTCCTGTGATTTTCTGCAGAATTACTCTCTATTCACCTTCACAGTTAACCAAGCTTATCTCTTGGAGAATACAGAGTCCAAGGTGGCTGGTTTCACAACTCTAAAATTTCCTGATGTCATGACAGCTTGTAAGAGACAAGCAGGTAAATGCAGCCTATGCTGGGTATGCTAACCAAAGAGTCTGACATCAAAGCATCTGAAATCTGGTACCGGGTTAGAAAAAAGATAAGTATACCAGGCTTAGATCAGGCTAACTATCAGTTCCCAAGGAGAAAGGTAAAGACTTTGAGGAGAAAAATAATACAAAATAGAACAAAATCAACAAAATTTAGTTCTTCCTTAGGAAAAAAAAATTGTACAATTTTAGGACAGTGCTGGCTGATGCCGTAAGTAGTGGTTTGAAAACCTAGATATCCTTCCGTCAAATCAAAATAATAAGTCATGATGTCTGAATCGTGTTTTAAAGTTTACAAAGAACTTGTACCTGCAAGATTTCATTTGGGTTCCACAATAACCCTAGGAGCAAGACACTTTATCTCCATCTTCTTTGTGAGTAAACTAAAACACAGAGTTTAGATGACTTGTCTAAGGCCACACATGGATTGGTTATGGAGTGAGGCCTCTTGACAACTGTCCAGTGCTCTTTCTCTCCTGCCAATGTCTTGGCTGTCTTGTGTCATGGGAACTAGTTCTTTTCTCAGTTCTTATGATATAGTTCAGTGACCTCTCAAAAGGCACTGAGAAAAGCACTGGCAGGAAGTCACAATTGTTGATTTCCAGGCATTCATTGCCAGACTACAGTACAGGGCACACAGCACTGTTTTAAGAATGCATTCAGACAGAAGGAGGACTAGGGCCTATGATGTATGTATGAGTACTAACCGTATAGAGACAACTCACTCCTCTTGTCAGGTTCGTGTCCACCTATCTCCATTCCTGTTCTCAGAGCTAAATGTCCTCTTGTTTTTCAGATGTGGCCACACTTCTCAATCCCTGAATCTTGAACTTGTGCTTTCTACAGCATCTCTTTTCAATTCAGAGCATACTATCCAGTTTGACTCTTTCAACCTCTCTGTCATTGCTTTTTAAATTTAATTGTCATGCCTATGAAGCTTTGATTTTTTGACTTTGTCCACAGGCCTTCCCCGGACCAGTATTTTTAGCTCTACCGTAGACCTACCACAGTTTCTCTTCTATTCTCCTTGGCTCTTAGTAAATGCCTGACTTTTTTTTAACTGGCTAGACCAGGAACTCTAACTTATTCAATAAATCTTCATAGGACACCTACCAGGTGTAGCTGCACAAGCCAGGCTGTTTCAGAAATGTTTGGAGGGATCATTGTCTTTATTCTTGATCTAGTGAATAGAGAAGCCATTGAGGCATTATATCTTAACATCTTGTCCTACTTCAGTAGTTCCAAGGCACAATAAATGGAGCTGGATAGCATTCCCCATTTGGAAGGATGTTGGTATGACTGCTTAATAGATTCGGGAGGAGGACTCTGTTGCAATTCCTTATTTCCTTTGTCTATTGTTGCAGGTTTTCATTAACCTCGAGGTTGTCTTCATTTTGTGGTTTGCATTTTAAGCATTTTCTGGTTATGAAATTGCCTAGCAAATAATTTCGTTTGACCCAACTGCTTCCCTCAATTATTATTATATTTAACTCTTTTGTAAAATCCCAAACTCCACACCCCAGGATATTTCAAACCATCATCCCACCCATCTGTGGCCCTTATGGTTCAGGGTTTTATTTAGGAACTGAGCTTGCAGTTAAAGAAATGATCCACAAATGCTACACTTTTGCTTCTCTCTTCAGCTAAGCAGTTCCCTTGCTTCTTCTAGTCCTAACTGAAAAGAAGAAAAAATGAAGAAAGGAAAAAAGGAGGAAAAGAAAGAAGGAAGGAAGGGAGAGAAGAAAGATGGATGAATGGACAGAAACTTTGGACATTTGTCATGTGGATGTATAAAAATAATGGCATACATCTCAGTAGTATACATCCTTTCTCTCCACCAATTCTGCTTCACATGCAAATTTCTGCATTGACTATTCAGTTCAGAATGACCTTTAATTCCTTCAGTCATTCAAATACTAGTACTTTGTAAATTTTGCTCATAGATAACCCTGGACTAAAAATATAAATTAGGCAATTTTGTATTATGGTAATGATAAAAGAGTTAACATTTAAGTACTAACTACACGATAGAATTTATATTAAAAAACATTTTTAATGCATTATCTCATTTAATTTTTACTGCAAGAGTATGCAGTAAGTCCGTTATGTCCATCTTACAGAAGAGGAAGCTGTGGTTTTGAGAGAAAATATAAGTTGCCTTCTTAAGGTAGCACCACTAGGAAATGGCAGAACAAGAATGAATCCAGTTCTCTCTGATTCCAGGGTCTTTCTTTTCTCTTAAATATTAAACCACTTATACTCTTTACCTCCAATTCACTTACATCTTCCCCCACTAAGCCCTACCCCATCATCCCACCCACTGCTCATTCCCTCTGTTCTGTAACTTCCTGTCTAAAGAGAAAGTCCTTTGATAAAAATATTTGCACTGACTATATGATTTAGTCATTAATTCAATGAGTTAACGCATCTCACATTCATTTATGGCATACACTATACTAGGCCGTAGAACAAATAAATGTTTCTGGGCTTAATAAATAGGCCCTGGGCTAGGGATAAAAGCAGATCCTCATCAATAACTACAATATAACTTCACGTGTTGAAATAAAAACATGTGCAAGGCATTCAGGGAGCAGAAGAAGAGGTTCACATTCTGTTAGGGGAATTGAGGAAGACACCAGAGAGGGAGGTATATCAGGCATGGATTTTGTAGCATGACTACAGCACTCATACATTCATTCAACACATGACTATTGGGTACCTATTTTATATAAAGCACTATGCTAGATCACGGTTATACACTAGTGGAAGAAAAGTAAACTGAGTCCCTGCCCTCGTGGAGCTTCCATTCTAATGGGGAAGACAGGTATTAAACACATAAATATCTAAAATAAATGTTTAGTTACAAATCAGCAAAATGTATATACTACAAATAAAATTCCTAAGTGCTATAAAAGAAAGTAAGAGGGAAACCCAATTTAGGTATTATGAACAGAGGAGGAAAGGTTTATGTGAGAAATTCTTTCTTGAAAGCTGACTTTGAATGGTGACTCAGAAATAAGTAAGAGTGGAGGTGAGCAAAGCATTTTAGGCAAAGGAACAGCATGTGAAGGCCCCAGAACCAGGACGAGTTCAACACATTCCAGTGTGGCTGGAGAGTGGTTTTTACATGAGGAGAATTGCAGGAAGTGAGGAGGTAGGTGGGGCCTTAGCCAAGTAAAGAGAACAGCTTTTACTCCCCATTGTGATGGGAAGACTTTAGAGGAGGAAAGGGAGAGGAGCAAGGCAGGCTTTGGGAGCAGCTTGTAATGTCAGGCTTTGACAACTGGGAACCCCATGTCAGAGGTGGAAATAAATAAAGACACGCCAAATGAGAAAAGCAAAGGCTATTTATTCCGAGCAGCTACGTGCATTTTAGTAGTGACTCAAAGGCAGGTAGAGGAGTGAGAAAGCTTTATAGTAGAAAAAAGGAAAGGCCTCTGGAGTATCCTGATGGGAGGCTGTTGGAATGGGGAAGTTGTAGGCAGGCTAACTAGGAGCTTGGCATTCTATGTTATTGGATAGGGGTGCGTATTGGGCTTTCTCTAGTTGGCCCCAAATTGGGAGTAGAGACAAAAATTAGGGAAGCTGTAGATTAATAAGTCCTGGACATTTGGGGCAATTGTTACAGTATTTATTGTTTATTTTCCTGGATTGTCACTACAGATAGCAATCTGACTTCCTGCGAATCTGATTTATCACAAGGGGGCTTCCTGATTGTAGAAAAAGAGTTAGTCCTGGGCAGGTTGCTGTGGGTTGTAGGTCAAAGTTCATCGGAATGTGATTGAAGCACAGAGTTCATGTGGGCAGAGAAGACAGGAGACTGGGAAGGTATAGAAGAACAGCTTTGGGAGTTTAGACTTGATCCTTCAGGCCAGTCATCACCAAACATTTCTATTTGCACATCTGTCTGTATAATGTATCTATCTTTGTTCGTATTTAAATTTTGTACAAATTCCATTGCACTTGTACTTTTCTAAGAAAATACAAAAGAGATTTCTAATTACGTTGTTACTAATTTTAGTGTAATTTTGCAAAGACTTGGATTGTCACGTGACTCTAAATTTTGCTAAAGAATTATAGTTTGACATCATATTCTCAAAGTTAATTTCTTCATTTAATATTTTGAAATAGTTAATAGTCACATCGTTCCAAAATCACCACGATTTTAAAAATGTATAAACTGAGAAATCTCTTCCCTACCTCAGCCCCGTTCACTCACTGCCCCTTGCCCTCACACTCAACATTTTTTATTAGTTTTTAATATATCCTTCCAATGTTATTTTATTCAAATAAAAGTTCATGCATATATATATTTATATTCTTATTTATCTACTTTTCTTTGACAAAATGGTGACATATTTTAAATGTGTTGCTAATGTCATATAGTTATTGCATTATGTTTCAAGGCAGTCACATTTGTACGGTGTGGTCTATTGTTAGTTGTGTTGGATGTAAGCTCATGTTTCTAGAAGACTTCTTAATGACTCAAACCATTAGCTTCCTTATCAGATCTCTTTACGTTACTTTCATTACTTAGATTACTACTATTACTTAGGTTATTGCAATTACTTTGTAATAAGGCTGATGACAGGCAAACGCAGGGAAGGTGTCAGTCCTGTCTTACCCTGTTGTTTGCTTCTGTCTGCAAGATGAGGATTATCTTTGATCAACAGATTTTTTTTTTTCTCTTGGGTAGTAAACTGTTAAATCAGCCATCCATCTGTGAAGACTGGCTTAGAAGTTTGGACAGCATAACCTCAAACCACTTTACTGCAATTGTCTCGGTACTGACGCAGATGGATGCCCATGGGGTGCATTGCCAACTCCTGTGAGCAACCTCCCTTCTTTGTAAATATCCTAAGTGGTGAATGACAATCTGACATAAGGACTAGATAAGAAACCTTTGTTGATCTATATGTTAGTTCTATCAGTAAAGATTAATTTTTTCTTACTTTTTAGAAAAATCTATCCATATAAGTTTTAGCATTTCCCTCCCAGAGCCCTGGGGCAAGTATACTCCTTTTTAAAGACCACGCTCTCAGCAACGGGGAGCTGCTGAAGGTGGCTTTTGAGAAGGACCACTGTTATGAAGTCTTGACACATGGATGGGCATGAGGATCAATGGGAGTTCTTGGGACCAGCCAGAAGGTACTGTAACCGTTTAGAGAAGATATAGAGAGGCAGTGGTGATGCGGAGAAAAGAGGGGATGGGCAGGTGAGATTTTCAGAGGGTATCTTCAGGAATTGCTGACGACTTGAATGCAAGCAGTGCTGCTACTCTTGTCAGGAATATTTGCATTTTAAGAGATGCTGCCTCAAGAATTGCAGACCACCTTCAGGACAAGAGGAGATATATTTTAGGCAGGAGAAGGTTACTTCATCCGGTTAACCATCACTCTTGTGGAAGTGCGAGACTCTTACTGTTCATCTCACAGAAGCTTCCAAGAGCTCTTGGTGGCTTGGGACCCATCACCCTTCTGGAGACTCTTATTGAAGGACTATCCCAAATGTCCAAACTCCAGGATAGCCACTGCCCGAAACTCACTAGGGGAGGGCTGGCCATTCTCAGCCAAGGAGAGTCCTTCCATGAGGGAAAGGACTTCCCAGGGAATTTGGAGGCTCCTTTACTACTCTCTCTATGGCCAAGGCCATTCCCTACCAGGCTGGGGGGAGACTACATGCAGGGCAGAAACAGGTCGATTGTTTCCTTCTCCCCCACTTAATTGCATACCTGTGAAATCATAGTATTCTAAAAAAGTCAGAATGAGAGAAGTGACAGGAAAAGGCTGCTGTGGCATAGCATCCAGCCTCCACCCAAAGCTCTAATTTAACGTAAGGTTCAGGAGAGTAGGAGCTGGTCTTGTTCACTGTGGTTGTCCCATTGCCTAAAGCAATGCCTGGCATTCAGGAGACCCGCGATAGAAACAGTGGCATGAATAAACGAATAGATGAAGGACTAGAGATTCTGTATAGATGCCCATCTCTCTCCACTTCAGCATGTCTTCACTGTGTCCCAAGATGGTATTTCACATTGTTTGATGATTGTGTTAAGAGCAAGTTCTTGTCCTGTAATAAAATATTTTTCTTCGTAATTCTGCTCTGTGGTCTTTTCACTGGAGGAATTCAGCCAAGCCTACCTCCTTTTCCACGTGGAAAACCTTCAGATACTTGAAGACAGTTATTTTCCCACCGAGATTTCTGCTGGGCTGACTCCATCTGGTTTATTCAACTGTTCCTCTCAGGTATGATGTGGTTTCCAGATTCTTCACCCTAGTCATCCAACCCTTTGATTGGAATAACTGGTGGTATTAGCAAGCTGTATAGCCGTAGCAGTTAAATACAACGGTAGCAGCTCACATAGTATGGCCAGACACACTAGTAATGTTTTCTACTCATATAGCGGTTAATAAAAAAAGTACTTTCACAGCCATTGCCTTATGTCACTCTCACAGTAACCCTGGCAGGTAGGTATCACAGTCTCTCATTTTGCAGACGAGGGAAGAGGAGGTATCGCTTGCCCGGATTCTCATGTTCAGTGCTTTGCCTTCGAGCCAGTATGCGATCTGTCTGCTACGTGTCTTTTTAATGTGTTGCCAAACACTAAGCACTCCAGATGTGGCTAGGAACATTACAGATCTTAATGGGAGAAGAAGCAGGAGAGAAGGCAGGACGAAGACACAAGAGCTGCCTGAGGCTGGCAGTGGTGGGAATTGCGAAAGAGCACTGGGCTAAGCTGTGGCTTACAGGTATTTGAACCTCCATGATTTTTCACTTCTCTCCTTCCTCCTCCCTCCCTCCACCTCCAAGCTGGGCACCAGATTTTCTTCCACTTGACATCCCCCAAAGCAGGAAGACACTTGCCTGTGGCCTGCTACAGATTCTTCAGGTCTGACTTTGTGCCCTCTCTGGGCACTAGTTTATGCCCACTTTCCCTCTGCAAGCTTTGTATTAGGCCCTGTGGAAACACTTTTCTGGGTCGCCTCTTGGAAAATTTAATTTGATAAATTCATGATAATACTTCGCTGAAACATATCACTGAACAATGTTGGGCAATTGTATTTTCCTGCACATTTCCAAAAGGCAAGAGCTCAGGAAGCAGAAAGCACATCTGACCTAGCTGGCTGGCCCAGACTACCTGAGCTGGGAGAAATCAGCCCCTTGGTGGGGCTGGATGTACAGAAACGCAATGTTCTCTTTTGAAGGGGGTTTCAAAGTGTTCATTTCCTGGAAGGGGGGGCCAGCGGCCCGGGCGCCATGGCTGGAAAAGGCCCCCAGGGTTTATGAGCCTGCAGACACTCGGCGTGCTGCTCGTGGAACAAGAGGGAGACAGAACGTTCTGTCGCCGTGTGAGGTTCTCATGCACCAGGCCTTCTGGAAATGTTTTCCCAGTCTGAGAATTGAAGGCAGATGGGGACATGTTACTTTGGTTGCCTTGCACCATCTTCTCTCCTTCTGAAATGCTATTCGAAACCAGTGAACCCAGAGGAACTCAAAAGAGAAAGAGCACAAAGAAAACAAGCTCCACCCAAGAGTTCATATGAAGGCCTTTCTGATGCTCCTCAGGTTCTACCTACTGGCTCAGCCGCTCACTTGGTCAATTAGTCAATCAACAAACACATGGTGATCATCTACTAAAGGGCTGTGACTGGCATCAGGTAGGAGGGACAGAACAAAATGCTAAACAGAGGCTGTGCCCCTGAGGTGCTCACCTTAGACTGAAGCAGACAATCAAACAACTGATAACAATGGGAGACATTTCATTATTAATCAGGACTAAATGATTGGGCTTCAGTGCCTAAATGCTCCAGGAAGGCAGAGGGCAAACTGCTTTCATCTGGTAGAACACAGGATGGTATTCCAGAGGCTAGGAGGCTTTAACTAGACTGGAAACCTGGATCATGTACATACGATCTGTGTTTTAACTTCATGGAATTAACAGTCAAATGAGTCTATTCCCGGGGCCCACTCACTTTTTCTTAAAGAGTCAGACAGTAACCATTGTAGGCTGTGTGGGCTGTATGTTCTCTGTTGTAACTGCTCACCTCTGTGGTAGTGGGAATACAGCCACAGACAACATGTAAGTGAGTGAGTGGGGCTGTGTTCAAATAAAAGTTTATAGATAGACACCGATATTTTAATTTCAAATAACTTTCATGGTACATGGAATATTATGCTTTAAGAAAATTTTTTCCCCAAACCATTGGAAATATAAAAAGTGTGCTTAGCTCATGCACTATACAAAACCAGGCAGCAGATTGGGTTTGGCCTGTGGGCCATAGCATGCCAAATTCTGGTCTTGTAGAAACAGTATCCCACTTCTGGTAGGAAAGGAGAGAAGGCGAGGAAGATGGAGAAAGAGATTATTTATTAAGTACTGACGTTTTCCTCTATCTGAGTTTAAATTCATTTGTTCTTTGCCTGCTTCACATATTAAGTAGTTCTTGAAAATAACATCTCTTAAACACATTAAAAAGGGGCGTGCTTTTTTATTTTGTTTTTAATTGAGTCATGCTGATGGTCATTCATAGCCACATTGGTTTGTGAATTGTTTCTGTCAACTATGTCAGCCACCATTGGATATACTTTCCTTGAGGACTAGCACCTGTTTTATGGCCACTGTATTTATACTGGCTCTCACAGACTTTTTTTTGGAGTAGGCTTACAGTAATTTATTATTGTGTTGAATCAGCAAATTTGAGAGTATTCTATGTGCACGGTACTAAGTATTAAAGCGAGCACAAAATCAAAATATAAAACTTGGCCCATAAACCGTAAACCAATCTCTCTGGAATTTTGAATCCTGGTTTATTGTTTTTAAAATGTATCATAAATGCTCAGCAATTTCAGCCCCAATTTTCTTTGTTTTTACATTATGATCTTCTATTTATTGACTTCTATTCCCCACTGATTTTTTTTCTTCCTCTTCTTCACCAGTCAGGTTGATCTCCTCCTTGTTCCATAATCATACTGTGTATATAACTCTTATAGCAGAGTTGATTGTATTTTCTTCCCCTATTTATGACACGTGCAAGGCGATGCTTTTTCTTCACCTTCTCAGGCAACCTGTATCCACCCTTTAAGGCCAAGCTCAGGTCCTATCTACACTTAAATATATTATATTTTTTCCTTTTAATTCCTCAACTACCTGGCCCATTCTTTGTGCATGTCGTATCCACAATTATAGTTGGAGACAACCTTGAGAGCAGAGATGGTTTAGTCCCCTTAAAATCTACCTAGCATATGGCACATGGTCGAGAATACATAGTCATGCACTACTTAACGATGGGGATACATTCTGAGAAATGCGTCCTTAGGTGATTTTGTCATTGCGCAAATATCATAGAGTGCACTTACACAGACCTTGATGATAGAGTCTGCTACACGCCTAGGCTATATGGTACATCCTATTGCTCCTAGGCTACAAAATTGTACAACGTGTTACTGTACTGAATACTATAAGCAATTGAAACATAATGGTAAGTATTTGTGTATCTAAAGATATCTAAACATAGAAAAAGTACGATAAAAATATAATACAAAATTTTTTTTAAATATTATACATGTATAGGGCAGTTACCATGAATGGAGCTTGCGGGACAGGAAGTTGCTCTGGGTGAGTCAGTGAGTGAGTGGTGAGTGAGTATGAAGGCCAAGGACATCACTGTACACTACTGGAGACTTAGTAAACACTGCACACTTGGGGTACACTAAATTTATTTAAAATTGTTTTTCTTCAGTACAGTACTGGAAGTTTTGCTTACATCAACATCACTACAAACACACGAGTAACGTGTTAAAAAATTTATTTTATTTTATTTTATTATTTTTAGGGGGGCTTCAAATCAAGTTTAATAAATAAAACAGCAAAGGGGTTCAAGGCAGTTATCACTTCACAGTGCGGTCCTTGGTGGGGTGACAGTCAAGTCCGATTCTGCAGATGGGCTCGAGTCAAACTCTCCTGGTGACACCCGGGGGCTGAGGAGCACTGCTGCCCCGCCTCCCTGGAGGACTCCACTCCAATTTGTAAACAGAAACATAAACAGAACGAGGGAGGCCAGGTAGAAGGACCAGGACCCCAAACCATCTTGTTGGGGGGCTTCAACAGAAAAGCCACCTGCGGGAGAGAAGAGGAAAAAGAAGGTTCAAATAAAAATAGGTGAGGGAAACTCTTAGAAAACCTTAGAAAACAAACCAACATTTTTTATCACTACAGGGAAACCACAGAAGATGGAAAGCTACCAAATTACTAAAATGATCCTCATTCTTGACTCTTTCTAAAAGTTCAGGAGAACATGCGAAATAAAAATTAGAAATAGAAAGGTATCAACTTTTAAATCCTTCACAAGTTATTAAGAGAAAAGGAGAATTAAGAGGCAGAATAAAAATATATCAGTAAAACATACCTATAAAGAAAACCCTAGCCTACTGTTTCAAAATGAGCTAAAAGATATTAAGGAAAATGCTAAAAGCCATGAAAAAACAGTATAAATTAGAAGTAGAAACTTCAGAAATGAAGTGCAAGAACTCAGGAAACAATTTAAAATAAATGAAAATAGAATGTGGAAAATGAAGATATAACCAGAAGGAACACAAAAGTGAATAAATATAACAGAAAATACCTGAAGAGAAATAGCAATGTAAATGAAGGAAAATTTTAAAAATCAAAAAGAAGTAAAATAAAGAGATAAAAAGGATTCATCATATAATGACTAAAATTGAAGACGATCCTTGAAAGTAACAGGAATCCCTGAAGTAAACCAGCCAAGAAACAGAATAAAGACTAAATTACATGATCCAGAACACTTTTCTTAAAAAATTAAATTACACACTTAAAGAGAATTTGACCAACACCAAAATATATTATAGTAAAATGATTGGATTTTAAAGAAAAAGAAAAAAAAGCAAGTGACTTACTTATAAGGAAAGAAAATTAGATTACATTTAGGTCTTTCTAAAGCTGCCAGACGAGAATGGAGGAACCTATTTAAAATATTCAAGGAAAGAAGGTGTGAGCCAAGGATTTTTTATCCAACAAACTTGCAAGTGAAAGGGGCACCAACTCTTATTTACATACAAAAACTCAGAATATTGGATTTCCATAAGCCTTTTCTTAGGAGTTTACTTAATAGTGAGCTTCAAGCACCAAAATGACTAGAGAAGCATTGACATAATTCTAGTGGTAAGCATTAAATAGTTACTTTTTAGAACTAAGATTAAATGTGTGCTAGAAGGGAGAAAGTACATATGCTCTTTATGTTCTGATGATGCAGATATAAAACAACTATAAAAATGGGAGAAGCAGGAAAGCACATGCTATTTTTTCCCGTCTTTTCGGAAATCATATTGATGATAACATTAAGGTTTCACTGAGAATGTTGTATATAGGATGTGGAGAAAGATGAACGATTTGTTATTCTATTTATTTTGCTCTTATGTCCGTAAGATTCTTGATATGAAAGATAGGACATTCAGATGTATATTTTAGTAAACACTACTCTAATTCAAAGTCAGGAATTTGAGATAAATTTGAATTAAAAGTATCAGTATAAAAACACACACACATTTATACTGATATTTCCAATTCAGATTATCTATATCATCAGTTTATTTTAGATTGTCTATATCATCTATCACCTATCTATCATCTATCTATCTATCAATCAATCATCTTTCTATCATCTACCATTTATCTATCACTAGTGCCCACACCACGGTCTTGAAATACCATTTTTCACTTTAAAAAATAAAACAGGAGCCCTTAGAAAAATGGCTCATTCAAAGTCAAAACAGAAAATTACAAGATGAGCTTAGGACATCTTGTCACACCAGATAGCCAAGAAGCTATCGAAGACTAGTAAGTTATATAAAACTACTGGGGTTATATAAAAAGGATTCAGAAGCTAACTTGAAGAGATTTCAACTAGACATAGATGGGCCAATTTGAAGTTTAGTTTTGATAATAATTGCAATGAAGTGAAATCCTTCAAATATGTTTAAGTTCATTAAGTTCAAAATAATATTAAAAAAACTAGTAGGTCACCTTTGGAGGGTGATAGGAAACGAATTCATTATCCTGAAAATAAAAGAAAGAATCAAATATTTATCTGCTTTTCTTACATAAACTGTACCATGTACCAAAGAAGAGACAAGGGAAAGCATCTCTTTACAAAAGCATGCCAACTAACAATTGAAAAGTAATGCTAGTATTAAAACATCACCACTTTTCAAGCCCTACTAAATAAATAAATTTACGCATTAAGCAGCAAGAGTTGTTAACATTACAGAGAGACAACCAGACATGGATGTGCCTCTTTGATGAATGGAAACAATTCCACCCACGATCTTCCTAAAGGCATCAAAGCCAAATCCAGCTATCTCTGGATCCAGTTCTGAATCCAGCTGCCGATGCGCAGGGAATTCTGAGGACAGAGGAACACGATAAGCTGCACAAGGGGTGAGCCTTTAGCAGCATCCACTCTGTGGGCAACACTGCAGGTCAAATAGTCAAGGTTCTCCAACAGGCTCATGTAAAGAAAAGTAAGTGATAGAGAGGAGACAAGTAGATTCAAAGAGATCTAAAAGCCACGTCAAGTTTAAAAACTGGTAAGACTGTTCATGTCTAGGGAGGTACATTTGGCTGATAAAACCATAAAGAAATTCTCTGAAGCGATTACTGTACAAGTCAGAAGACTCTTCTGAGAAGGGCTGGGCTGGGTTCAGATGAGGGACACAGAGGGAAGTCTGGAGTAGCTGGACAAGTTCTATTTTTTGACCTGGGTGGTGCTTATAGAAAGTTTACCTTACAATAATTCATGAAACTCTGCTTTGTGTGGTTTCTGTGTCAGGTTTTTTCTTTCTTTCACTTTTTTTGAAATAATATAAGGTTTTAAAAACAAAATGAAATATCCCCAGAAACCCAGAGAGTTTAGAGATCCTTTTGAAAACCTCATAGTTATCTCTAAACATGCACATTTCCTTGATCACCGTGAACATAGCAATGTATAGCCTACACCCACTCAAGCCAATGGCTCTTGCAATGGCAGAAAGAGAATCAGAGCCTCTTTCCCTCACTGTGTGTCATCAACCAATCTGCATCAAGATGTGCGTGTGCTGGACGAGAGTGATAGGGTAAGGAGGGTGATGGAGGGAGCAATGGAAAGTACATACAACAATTACTGAACTGAGAAATATTCGCTATTTAAGAGAAATATCCTTAAGCATTTTGAGTAAAGATAACAGTAAACTATTAGGCACAAAAAAATCTCTATTAAGATTGTCACAGATTGCAAGGAAATAAATAACATATCCGGTTAGGGATGCAGTGATAACATTCACAAGCACCAGCAGCCCCCATGCATTCTCACTGGTGAAACTTCCCAGGCTCCCCTTTTTTTGGTGACCATGTGCCCACATCACTTCCTTTGGTGCCACTTGTTTTCTGTTGCACTTCTTCACTTTCCCTCAGACTCCCCAAGTCAAAGAGCTCATTTCTGGGTTTGCAAGTCATTTTTCTCCCCTTCCTCTTTCTAAGCTCTTAGGACATGAGCATGCTAACAATGGAAAGGTTGGAGGAATACCAAAGCAGAGTATGGTAGAATAGGGAAAAGATGAGACTGGGAGTAAAGACTGAACTTCTCCATTAATTAATAAGCCATATCTGAATGGCTAATTCATTCATTGCCCTGTGCTAAGTTTTATCAATTGTAAATTGAGGGACTTGTGCTATAAGCTTTCTAAGTTTCCTTCCAACATAAGTATATATTAATTGGCATCAAGAAAAGGAAACACACTACCAAGTGTGACATCATCAAGATTATTGTCCATTATAGAAAAGTGCTTGACTAAGAGTAAAATGTACTGAGTTTTAATCCCAGGTATGCCCTTAATAACCATGTATTTAAAAAAAGTGTGGGTTTTTTTGGTCTTGTTGAGTCTGTTTCCTCATGCTAAAATGTGAATAACATTCACATTTCTCATCTGTTTTAAGACTTCAAATATAAATGAAGAGAAAAATTATAGACTAGGAAAAATATATTTAAAAAATCTCAAAACTCAACCTCAAAAATTTAATTAGAAAATGAGCAAAATACATGCACAGATATTTCACTGAAGGGAATATACAGATGGCAAGTAAATGCATGAAAAGATGTTCAGCATTATTAGCCATTATACAAATGCAATTTTAAGCCACAATGAGTTATCACTGTGAACATATCAGAAGGGCTAAAATAAAAGATAGTGATAACTTCAATGCTGGTGAGAGTGCAGAGAAACTGGATCATTCCTACACTACTGGTAGGAATGTAATATCCATTTTGGAAAATAGTTTGTCAGTTCCATTCAAAACTAAAAATGAATTTGCTGTACAACTCAACAATTAGAGTTTCTCAGAGAAATTAAAATTTGTTTTCACATTGATACTTGTATATGAATGGCCGTAGCAATTTTATTTGTAATAGTTTAAAACTGGAAACTACTCAAATGTCCTTAGGTGAATAGTTGAAAAACCCTGGTACGTCCATGCCACAGAATATTATTCAGCAATAAAATGAAACACACTACTGATACACATGACTTTGATGAATCTCAAAGAAATTATACTAAATGAAAAAGAAAGCCAATTTGAAAATGATAGGTATAAGTCAACTACTCTGATACTGGTATATTGGAATTAAGCAACTAAGAAAATGAATGAGCTAGGTTTCTCAATGTTGGATTGGGAAGTTACAGAGAATCAAGAGAAGGAGACTAGAATGATGCATGTGGTAATGAATTAGAGATATCAGTTTAGATTCATATTTTGCTTAATATAGATATAGATGGTTACATATAGAAGTTGTTATACACAAATATATTTCCTTGCTTTTCCGGCTAATAGGGGCAAGAAGTAATAATACACCAACAGCCATGTGCATGCGTAGTGACCAGATCTTGGTTTCCAGTACCATCCTTCAATAAAAAGAACTAGAAATCTTTGGAGAAACGATTGATTTTAGGACTGGCCAGGAAATATACAAGATGAGCCTGGAGCATCTTATAGAGTCAGAAACTAAGAAAGTGCTACTAAAAACAAAACAAAAACTATACACACACAATGATGGGGTATGTCAAAGGCATACAAGAGCCAATTGAAAGACCTCCCAATGGTTATAACTGTAGTAATTTAAGCAACAAAGTAAATCAAGTAGTATTAGAATATAAACCAAAATGTAAAATCAATATTCATGAGTCTATACCAGTATCAATGAAACATTGAATAAATGGTGATAAAAAACAAATTCTGTATGATTCCACTTACGTAAAGTTTCTAGAGTAGTCAAATTCATAGAAACAGAAAGTAGAATGGTGGCTGTAAAGGGCTGGGGAGAAGAATTAATGGGGAGTTGTTTAATGGGAACAGAGTCAGTTTTGCAAGATGAAAACGTTCTAGAGATTAGTGGCACAACAATGTGAATATAGTCAACACTACTGAACTGTGCGCATGAAAATGGTTAAAATGGTAAATTTTATTTTAATTTACCACAAATAAAACATAAAAAAAAAACAATTTAAAAAAGACATTATTGAAAAACTTTTAAAATCCAAAGACTGTAGTTAGGGGAATAGTACTGTGCCAAAGTCGATTTCTTAGTTTTGGTAAGTAAAGTATGGTTATGTAAGATGTTAACATTAGAGAAACGTGGGTGAAAAATTAAATAGAATTCTTTTGCAACCTTTCCATAGCCTAAAATTATTTCAAATTAAAAGTATATAAAAACGAAAATTATCCTTTGCATAAGAAATTCAAATAAAACTTCCAGTCAAGATGGCAGAGTAGGAAAACTCTGCCTCCTTCCACATCAAACTTATGACTAAACTACAGAACAGCTATAATTGAGAACTGCCTGAAATCTAGCTGAACAGAAGTCCTACAACTAAGGAAATATGGAAGAAGCCACGTAGAGACTGGTAAGAAGAGCAGAGAAACAGATTGAGCTGGTCCCACACTCACGTGTGTTGGTTAAAAATCAAGAGGGCAATCTTGGCTGCAGAGATGCCCCATGATGAGCAACAGTCTTAGCCCCACACCAGACTCCCCAGCCCAGGGTTCCAGTGTTGGAAGAGAAGTCTCTACAACTTCTGGCTGTGAAAACCAGTAGACATTGTGGCTGAGCAAGATGAAGGGCAGCTGGCATCCCAGGTGTTCCTCTTAAAGGGCCCACTCAGAAACTTACTTGCTGATGAAATCGCTTGCTCTGAGTTCTAGCGCTGGGGCAGCAGCTTGAAAGGAGCCAGGCACATACGAGGAGAAACTGAATTGTCTAGTTTCAGGGTGAGGGCCAGAAGGGCAGCTTTCTCTCAGATAAAAATGCTGGCAGAAGCCATTGTTCCTTCGTTCAGCTCTCCCCTGACACAGAGTAAAGACCTACATGCCTGCATTTCCATCACCTGGCTAACACCATTAGCCCCGCCCACCTTGCAGGCCCACCCAGCCATTTCCTGTGGCTTTTCCACACAAATGGCCTGTCCTGGCTCATGCTATTAACTTTCTTAAAATCTCTCAAAGTTTCATAAACACCAAGCAAGCAGCATCTGGCTTCAGCATGCCCCATATCTCTTGCTAAGCAGCCCCAAGCTCTGCGTGAACAGCAGCCAGCCTCGGTTCACAGCTTAGCCTCTCCCAGGCACCTCTAAGCCCAGCACAAGTGGCAACCACCTGTAGATCACTTTGTAGTTCATACCAAGTGGCCCTAGGCAAAGGCACAGGCAATGGCTGAGCTTGGCCTGCAATAGAGCCAAGAGGCCCCAGAACCAACACACTGAGTGGCCAGCTTCAGACCAAACCAGACCACCACACAACCCCCTCCACTAATGACACAGCCAAAGGGCAGACTGAGCAGGAACCAGAACCCTGCTAAAGTGAATCTTGCTGCATAGGGTCAGCTCCTGCACAATAGCTCCTTCACTGTAGTCATGCCAGTCTTCACGACCAATCAGCCTGAAGGTCACTGATATGCAAACGACAACTAAAGCTCAACTACAACAGGAGGGTACACACAACCCACACAAAGGACACACCTGGAGCACCTGGTTCAGGTAAACAGGGAGATTGTGCCACTAGGCCCCATAAGACACCTACCACATGAAGCCACTCTACTAAGATGAGGAGACACAGCAGCTCTATATAGAAACAAATCCAAGGAGACAGCTGAAATGAGGAGACAAAGAATCATGTCCCAAATGAAAGAACAGAACAAAGCTCCAGACAAAGAACTAAATAAAATGGAGACAAATAATTTACCAGATGCAGAGTTCAAAACTCTGGCATAAGGATGCTCAACGGTGTCAGTGAGAACTTCAACAAAGAGATAGGAAACATAGAAATGGAGATAGTAAACATAAAAAAAAACCAGTCAAGAATGAAGACTACAATAACTGAAATGAAGAATACATTAGAGGGAATCAACAGTAGAGTAGATGAAGTGAAGGATCGAATCAGTGATTTGGAAGTTAAGGCAGCAGAAAACACCCAGACAGAACAGCAACAAGAAAAAAAATCCAAAAATATGAGGATAGTTTAAAAGGCCTCTGGGATAACATCAGGCTTATCAACATTTGCGTCATAAGGGTACCAGAAGGAGAAGAGAGCAAGCAAGGAATTGCAAACCTTGAAGAAATAATGACAGAAAGCAAGGAATTAAAAATCTTGAAGAAATAATGACAGAAAACTTCTTTAACCAGGTGAAGAAAATAGACATACAAGCTCAGGAAGCACAGTCCCAAACAAGATGAACCCAAAGAGGCCCACACCAAGACACATTATAATTAAAATGCCAAAGATTAAAGACAAAGAAAGAATCTTAAAAGCAGCAAGAGAAAAGCAGGTAGTTACCTACAAGAGAGCTCCCATAAAGCTGTCAGCTGATTTCTCAAAAGACATTTTGCAGGCCAGAAGGGATTGGCAGGAAATATTCCAAGTAATGAAAAGCTAGGATCTACAACCAAGATTACTCTACCTAGCAAAGCTATCATTTAGAATTGAAGGACAGATAAAGAGCTTCCCAGAAAAGAAAAAGCTAAAAGAGTTCAACACCACCAAATCAGCATTACTACAAATGTTAAAGGGACATCAAGAAGAAAGTAGAAAAAGATTTAAAAAAATTGAATAATAAAATCCCCATAAGTGCATATCTATCAATAATTACTTTAAATTTAAATGGATTAGATGTTCCAATCAAACAATAGGGTGGCCAAATGGATAAGAAAATGAGACCCTTAAATGTGCTGCCTACAAGAGACTCACTTCTGACAATACACACACACAGACTAAAAGTAAAATGATGGAAAAAGATATTTTATAAGAATGGAAATAAACAAACAAAAAGTCAGGGATAGCAATACTCAAACCAGACAAAATAGATTTTAAAACAAAGGCTATAACAAGAGATAAAGATGGTCCCAGTAATCCTACTTCTGGATATTTACTTGAAGAATCCCAAAACACTATTTCAAAGGTATATGTACATTCATATGTTCATTGCAGCCTTATTTACAATAACTAAGATATGGAGGCAACCTGGTGTTCATCAACAAAAAGAATGAAATCTTGTCATCTGCAACAATATGGATGGACCTAGAGGGCACTGTGCTGAGTGGAGTAAGTCAGACAGAGAAAGACAAACGCCATATGATTTCAGATATACATGGAATCTAAAGAACAAAATAAATGAACAAAAAAACCAGTAACAATCTCAGATACAAAAAACATTTTGATGGTTGCCAGATGGAAGGGAGGTTGGGGAGTGGGTGAAAAAGAGGAAAGGATTAAGTACAAATTGGTAGTTATAAAATAGTTATTGGGATATAAAGTATAGCGTAAGGAATATATCAATAATATTGTAATAACTGTCTGATGGGTACTAGATTTATCAAGGTGGTCACTTCGTAAGTCACATAAATGTCTAATCACTATATTTTACACCTAAAACTAATATAACATTGTGTGTCAACTATAATTGAAAAATAAAAAAATATTAGAAAAATTTTAAAATAATTTATGTAGATACTCAGCCTTCAAGGAGATGGAACACCACTCTCCACTTCCTAAGTGTGGATTCTGTGTAGTGACTTCCTTCCAAGGCATGAAGTATGGAAGGGGTGACTGTGGTGAAGTAACTTGATAGCAGAGAAACAGGACACACCCTTCCTTAGCTGAGTGATCAACAGCACTAAGTCATGCTGATGGGGTGTACACTTTACCTCTATGATCATCTTCTCAAGAACGTATAGAAAAACATCAGGCAGAAACACCTGAGGTAGACATTCTACAGAATAACTGATAACTACTCTTCAAAATTGACAAGGTCATTGCAAACAACAGAAGTCTAAGAAACTGTCACAGCCAAGAGGAGCATAAGGAGACATGATGACTAAATGTAATGTGGTATCTTGGATGGGTTCCTGGAAGAGGAAAAAGGACATTAGCTAAAAACTTAGGACAGCTGTATAAAGTGGAGACTTCAGTTAACAATAATATTGTTTTATTAATTATCGTAAAGGTACTAATGTAAGATATTAATAATAAGGGAAACTGGGTGTGCTGCAGGGTTCATGGGAATTCTCTGTACTTTTTTCACAACTCTCTGTAAATCTAAAAGTGTTCTAAAAATAGACTTTAAAAAGGCTACATATTACACAATTTTATTACGTAATAATTTTGAAATAAGAAAATTGTAGAGTTGGAGCCCATATTAGTGGTTGCTCGGGGTTAGGGATGGTGAGGGAGACGGGGTGGTTAGCGAGAGGAGAATCTTTGCGGTGATAGTACAATTCAGTACCTTTATTGTGGTGGTGGTTACGCAAGGCTATACATGTGACAAAATTGCATAGATCTACACACATACACATACAAGTGAGCTCATGTATAAGTGGGAAAGTCTGAATAATCCCTACAGATTGTGCTCATGTCAATTTCTTGGTTTTGATATTTTACCGTGGTTGTATGGGATGTCGACATGGGGTGGGGAGAGGCAGTCAGGAGAGGGTTACATCGGACTTCCTTGTATATTCCTTAACATCCTCCCATGAATCTATAATTATGTCAAAATAAAAGTTTTTGCAACTTTTCTGTAAACCTAAAATAATTTCAAAATAAAATTTAAAAAGTTAAAAAAGAAAACAAACAAAAAACCTCCTGTGCATAAGAATCTCAAATAATTTATGTAAATACTCAGCCTTCAAGTAGGTAGAACAATTATAAGAATTGGCTCATATGATTATGGAGGCTGTGAAGTCCCAGGATCTGCCTTCTGCAAACCGGAAGCCCAGGAAAGCTGGATGTGTAAGTAGTTCAAGTTCGAAGTTCTGAGAAGCCAATCGTGTAAATCTAGTCAGATGAGATAAGATGTTCCAGCCTGGCAGTGAAGCAGGAATAAAGAGGCATATTCTTCCTCTGTCTCTTGTTCTGTTTGGGCAATTAAGGCACTGGATGATGCCCACATATTTTGGAGAAAGTCACCTATTAAGTCCATGTATTCAAATGCTAATCTCATCTAGAAGCACCCTCACGCACACACCCAGAAATAACATTTAATCTGGGCATCCTATGGCCAGATTATTTTATGTGTTGAATTGACACATAAAATTAACCATAACACCTGGTTTCATTGTTTTCTTCCAATCGTTTAGTTCAGGAATGGATTTGGGGTTCTAGGGTATAGAGTAGAGTACTGTTGACTAAAGTGGGGGAAATCTTGGGAGTCTGTTTTTGGAGGTCTCAGGGCAAGGGGAGCATGGACAGTCTGAGTGACAAAAGAGAGTAGAGATCATCTCTATCTTCTGGAGATACACAGTAGTTCTTAAGACTTTTTTAAAGGCTTTGTTCTCACAAAATCGCTTTTGTGAGAAGGAGGGAAAGATTTCTATTTGGGGCGCATGCCATACCGAGGACGCACAGCTTGACAAGGAAAGCGTAGACTGGATTTCAGCTCCCACTCTCTTTCTCAGCCAGGTCCTCTTGTGCCGGGAAAAACCTGAGCATCCTTACATGGCAGACCTGAGTTATACTCTGTCACATGTGGAATTCCTGGGGGTATTTACCAAATGAGTGGTTTGAGAGATGTTTGTGGGTTATGGTCACGAAGACTTCCTGGATGAAGTGGGATTAGAATTGAACCTTAAAAGAATTAGAATTTGGATAGGCAGAGAATGGAAGGCAGACGTTCATGATCTGGATTTGCCCGAATAAAGTTCAATGCGGCCTTTTTCCTGCTCATCTTAAGTTTTCGGTACTTGGCAATGTGCAGATAGTGAAGGAAAGAAGGAAGGAAGCAAGGAAGGAAGGAAGGAAAAAAGAAAGAGAGGGAGGGAGGGAAGGAGGGAGAGGTGGGAAGGATGGAAGGAAGGAGAGAAGAAAAAAAGACTTGATTATATGTGTCCTCATGATTCTCTTGTTTTAACTTCTTCCACACCTTCACATCTATCAAACATACTAGGATAGGATAGAGTATGCTGAAGTAACAACTCCAAAATGTTACTGGTTATACACAATGGTGAGGGATAAAGTTGGAAACTAAAGGCAGGGCCTGTTTAGAATATACAAAAACGACAAATTGGAGACTTAGGCCTGGAAGCAAGTCACTGCAGATATCATTGAGAGTTTAACCTCCCATTTTAGAGTAATCAAGGGAGACTCAAAGAAGTTTTGCTCCTGGACATAGAATTCTTTAGTGATTAAACAGGAATACATTTTAGGTCTCTTGACTCTTATTCCAGTGCTCTGTCCACTATAAAGAGAATTAAGTTTTAAAATATCAAGCTTAATAATGAGAGAATATGTGTGGTTTTTAAATCTTCTGAAGGTTTAATAGTTTTCATTTGTTACTTCCCAATTTTAGCATATGTAAACTCGAATAGCACCTGGGGAACAGTTTTTCCTTTGATTAATCCTGGAAACAAAAGCCCTCGTGGCACTTTACGTAAGTTTATTGCCACGGCTTTATAACAATTAAAAACCTGGATATTGGCATTCCCCATAAAAGTGAAAAGCATTACTAGACAAACAGTGGAAATGCACACGCTTTTTGCCATCTTCCTGATCCCTTTCACAGCCATTCATTAGCTCGTCTGACCCATAGAGACTTTTCTAACCTTGACCACATCCTTTAGCTTTTCACATCCCATTGTCCTCACTCCCCATCACATTCGTGACAGGTTAAATTTTTTGAAGAAGTGACTGACTTCCCATATGCCCACTCTTCCCCTGGTCTCCTCCCCTCCATAGCGGCAGCCAGGCTGGTCTGTGCTCAGCCCCTCAGGGCATGAAAGCAGAGGGATAAACATTAAAAAGACGTTTTTTAACGGCTCTTCAGTTTCAAATGCTTAGAAACTAGGGAAATAAAAAGGACTTGGGCACAGAGAAGCAATTCAGAAGGAAGCCGGAGCAAGGCTGTCGAAATGACCCCTCCTTCCTTCCCCTCCAGGTTTGGAAAGGAGTCTCTAGATCTGAAACTAAGATTCTGCTATGCTGGTGAAATGGGATCTTAAAAATTAATAAAAGCGAGCTGCAGAGAAATTTAAAAATATATATTCTTTCCACCTGTCTATTTGTAGACTGAGATTCATACCAGCCACATGTGTGAACACATCAGACTTCCCTGAGAATCTTTGTCAGCACATTGCGGCTCCGTGGACTGATTTAAAAACCATGAAAGTTGAACCAGTGCATTTCAAGGCAATAGCTTTGTCCCTGTGTGAGAAGCTGGTGGAAAGAGATTAGGGGCATTCTCGGAAGTCTTTGCCGATTTCTGAAATACCAACGGTCTAATGAACCTGAGTTAGAAAGAGGATGATATAATGCTTTAAATTTTCCTGGTTCAGTGCAAGATAGTTGGTAGAGGGAAAAGAGGCAAATTCTACGTTGTCAGAGGTTGCTGACTAAATTCTCTGAGTCTCAGGAGGCTACCTAAAGCACAAGTGCTCCGACCATCCCTAGGCTGCCTTAATAATCTACCCTTGAAGACTTCCACTCTTTCCAGCTGACTTCCACTATTCCACTGTGGGTGCTGCAAATACCGAAAATTATAATAAAGGTCACGGTGAACGAGATTGATGGTTAGGGATGCGGAGGTGCTCAGAACATTTCCTACTTACCTTGTTGGCTTTTGGAAGAGGCATATCAAGATGAAGAAAGTATGCAAGAGTTAACATAAATATATGCATGTTTACAGATTCTCAACTGAGAATATGCAAGTTACATTTTAAAAAGGGCTTCTGAAATCCACTTACGAACATAAACTAAAAATTGAAACAGAAAGAGTAAAAAAGATGCCAGTCTGGGGGCTCTATCTTCCTTCTGAGACCCAGCCCTCTTACCACTTGCTACATTCTGCTTAGAACTGCTAGTTCATTCCTCACATGCCAGCCCTGTAAGTTCCTTCGGAGCAAGGACCGTGTATTCATTCTTGCATCGCCCTTAGGGCTTGCCAAGACTGGTCAGTTTGGGGTAGGCCATCAGGCACTTTCTGTGGTTGATTAAATAGCCTTTCCTATCACGCCAGTCAAACGTGAAGTCCATCCAGGGAGCCATTCTTCAGAAACCTGACATCACGGACGTGAGTGAGAAAGCTTAATCCTCATCCACAATGTTCTTCTAAAAATTTAGGATAGGATGGGTCTCCAACATCTCACAAGTACATTTTGATTGCTTTCAGCAGAGGTCTGACTGGTTCTTTGAATCAACCTTGGCTTTATGTCCAGGTGTGATATATTCTGAACAATAACCCAGTAAATCAGACTCAAATCTTGCTCACAATGTACTTCCCAGATTTATACAAAAAGGCAAAAGTTTGGTTACAATTTTCTCAATGATTCTATATCCAGTTGGTGTGAGCGAAGACCCTCAAATACTATTAAACTCCTTAGTGATGTGAACCAGATGGAAAATAAAACAAAAGAATTCACAACTCATGTTAGACTGAATTGAATGTCTTTAATTTCACACAATGAATAACATATGAATAGGATTAACTTTTTTTTTTTTTTAATAGTTAAGTGCTCTATACTGTGCTAACCTGATCTGGTAGCGAAAAAGACTGAGCTTTCTTTTAGAAAAAATGTTTAAAACCCAACATCTAAGACCATGGAGGAGCATGACAGTAAAGCATGCCAGATGTATCTACGCCTCAAATAACAGCAAGTCCATGTTCATTTTAAATGTACAAAAATGCTTTATGAATAAAAACTGTTACAAAAAGAACATTTCAAACAATGTACAATTTTTCTTGCCTCTATATTCAATAAAATACAAATACATTTTTTGTTCTAAAATATGTTTACATACAATCAAAGTAGAACATGCAAATTACACTTTAAAAAAGGCTTTTAAAAACCACTTATGAATACAAACTAAAAATTAGCCAGCACGACTTGTAAGACAATCTTGTGCCCCATTTTTTCTTTTGAAATATATATATACATATTTAACACATCATGTGCATTTATTATTTAAGAAATAGACTTTTTAAAAAAGGAAGAAAAAGAAAGACACCAACCTAGGTTGGAACTGCCCTTTTGTGTTGACCAGTGGCAGCTCTTTTCAATTTTCCCCCTTTTAGTGTTTATTATACCTGGGCAAGTGGGCAATAGATATCCAGGAAGTTTCTTCCTTGGTTGATATGTGCTTCTAAGACTGTTCCCCAAGTGACTGAGCCCAACGAGGAAGGCAGACTCATCAGTGGAGTGAACTCTCCAAGAAACAAGAGGCAGGGGGAGCCTTGTATTGTGGAAAGAAACTTTAAAAAACACCAAGAAAATGCTACGGTATATTACAGTTCGAGTTTCTAGGCACTGTGATGACATTATCTGTAAGCTCTGGCATTTGGACCATTGTGATACTATAGGGTAGTGTTGAGAATAATGTCTATATTTATCTACTTGTATATAATGAAGACTGAAAATCCTGCAATGTAACACTTAAATGGCTTTTGAGGCATTTCGGCTTCTGCCACCCCCTCTCTCTCCATGCTACAGTTGGCATTTAAAGGCTTTGGAAATATATGTATAGACTTTAGACAGTTCCCAGGTAAATCTTCCTAGTGGTAGGGAAAAAATATTCTCCAAAAGCTCATTACTTGAATATCGTTGGGTAATAAGCTGTAAGAGCGGAATTTTCTACTTAAGTCCTAAAACCAAATCCTCTATGATCTGCATGTAGTACATCACCTTATACTGTAATTCTGTCACCACTTGCTTATCATATTTATAGACCCAGCGATGTGCAGAACACAAATTCCGACTGCCGTTGAAGATGGGCTCCCACTCCAGACAGCAGCCAAGTTAACATGCTAATCTTCTGTCAGCCTTTAGTCACCTACTCTGGGCTGTCAGTGGCTGTTGAGTCCTGGTCCTGCCAAGTGACAAACCAGCCCCTGACACGCTCTCCTTTCCTTCGACCTGCCATCCATGGGTTGTAGCCAGAGCCATGCCATCAGAAAAAGTTAAACTTCTGTTCCTCTCATTTGAGACAAGGGGTTGGAAAGCAAGTGGCTCCCCGGCCACTTCGGATTGTTGATCAGAGACCCATCGTCACCTTCAAGGAGGTTTTGTATCTCGACTTCATCCTTTGTTCACCCCTAATCGGACTCCCTTATTCTAAGTGGGTTCACTCCTGCTTGCTAAAGGCAAGTATTCCAGAAAAGAAAGAAAAAACTAAGAGATTTCTCTTATTATGAATTACTTTGTGGAGCTGTTTATGGAGTCTTATGCATGACATCTTCTCTAAATAAAAATGCAGCCACAGAAGGTAGTATTGGGTGGCTAAAGACCTCCACAATCTGGATCATGAGATCTGGGTTCTCCAACCAACCAACCAACCAACCAACCAACCAACCAAGAAGTGAAACTAGACTGGCCCAGTATTGAGCCAGGACAAGAGAGGAGAGGCTAATGGAAAGAGGATGGTTAGAACATAAGGAAATGGTTGTACCAATGAGATGAGTTATATTAATGGAAAGCAAAGGGAAAAAAATGTGTGATGCTGAGGGAGGAGCTGGTGGTGGAGAGAGGAAGCTGTGCAGGTGACTGGACCTCAAAACAGCAGTTAAGTTTGTCTCAGTGTTGGTCCTCTGCAGTTTTCCAATCTATTTTTAGGGTCATAAATGCAGAAGATTTGCATTTCACTGACATGACAATTGAAGAACTGAATATATGTGTAAGTTGCAACTCTGCCATATATCTCAGGAATACCTTTCATTGGTCTGAAAAATCCAAAGTTATCTGAAATTTCTTACCTACTAGAGGTTAATGCCAATTAAGCTTCGGGTCCTTCTAAGAAGCTTAGAGTGCCAGCTCATTCTCCTCTGCAGGGAGATTTAGTCTGCTCAAAGACCTGGCTGGGGAAACAGTACAAGGAGAAAGGCAAAAGAAAGAATGAAGAAAATTATTTTTAAAATCCAACAAGGATTTTTACGGCTTAAAATTTATGGCTTAATTGGAATGAAAATGGTTGCCTTTTCATAGCGATGGTGGGGTGAGCAGGGCTAATTTAAAACTTCCTCTCCGGTGACTTTGCAACCACTCAGACATGGCTTGGGAATGACAAATTGAAAGAGGCTGGTTTGATTTTGCTGTTCAACTTGTGTGAAATGCCATAGGCCAACCTAGGTCATAAACTGAGTATCTATGATACAAGCTTTAAAGCACAGGAGAATGCATTCCTTTAAACTTACATATTGCTAGGATTAAATGCCACTGACCTAGTGGGCAGCAAATGATGTGAAGTCCATGGTGATAGTGCAGAACAGGATGACTCGTGGGTAATTTCAACCCACTGTTGGTGCTATGACAGAGCAGTGACGTTTTCAAGCATATTAACTTGGAATTTTAAAATTTACTCCCATAGATACCCCATTCTTTATTCTCTTATGTTCCTGATAAAAATCCATCTCTCTCTTAAAGAAATAATGTTGTGTTCTGAAGAAATAATATAATTTCCAGCCAGTCCCAACTTCCTGTAAAAAAACAATTTAGAGGTAAACCGGATATTTTAATTCCTATTAGAAAATGTAATTCTGTCTCTCAGTGTCTCTCTTATTATAATCTACCATGCCAGGTGTTTGATGTCTTGGGGAAAGTAAGGGGAGGAGTGATGGAGGAAATCGAAAATACTTATTTGAAATTTCCACATCCGACTTTTAGAAAATACCTACGGCAATGGAACTTCATATTCATTCTGAGTCTTCTTAACATGTTTTACTTGAGTTGTGGAAATGGATAATAGAGATGGAATATCTGTCCACACTAAACCAACGGCTAGAATACAACTTGGATGAGAAATGTACAGTTGAAATTGACCATTTAAAAGACGATTTGTCACACACAGTTTGCATCCATGCAGACTGATAGATTTATAATTACATTATGTACAAAAATGTTTTAGTTTATTAAGGCAACCACAATTTGGATACTTTGTCCAAGGTGGCTTGATACAATTGGAGTGGTGATACCCTTGGAGCATTTTCATTTCTTTTTTCAGATAAGAACACTTACTCCCATTTGCTTTTCAGAAATAATTATCAAGAGATAATGGACTTCTTCTTTATTGTTTCCTTTTTTCCCCCATGACCTATGATAGTTATTTGTATGAAAAAAATCACATACCAAGGCATTGCTAGACACTCATCTTTCTGATGGGTCTGGGGTTTCAGTTTTTGGTGATTTGTCGGTTATTTCATTTGCTGTGGGGTATTAAAACCATTTTATTCTGCCTATTCTCTGATGATATGTTTTAAGTATAAAAATAACCTGGTTGAAACCTGGGTCAACATATCCTCAGCTGCTCTAAATCACTCATTAAAAAAAGGCTCTATCAATGCTGAGTATTTGTTTCACAATGACTGGGATTCAAAGCCAAGGTCCTTGCGACAGCATGCCAAGGGTGAACTTTAAAACACAGTTAAGGTTTACATTACTTAGGTGTGTACCAAGGAAAAGAAGGCAGCAAGCAAGTAAGTTAATGAAAGGTATATGGAAGTACATAATGGGCAAAGGAAAAGTAGGAACAGACAATGCTAAATATCAGTGTTTGTGTGATAGAGGAGGCATACAGAAGAACATGAATGCAAGCCTACGGTTGCCTATCACTAGAATTCCACCTTCTGATGACATGAGTCCATCTGAGGAACTGTATCATTAATGGAAAGATTCAGGTCACCCGAAGATGATGTTGGTGCCCAAAGCCCAGCCAAGCTTGAAAAACCAAACGAAATAAAAACACCCGAAGATGATGTTGGTGCCCAAAGCCCAGCCAAGCTTGAAAAACCAAAAGAAATAAAAACCAATTAAATGTAAGTGGGTTACAACAAAGCCAGTTGAGAAATTTGCAGCTTTTCTCCCCTTGGAATGTTTCCTAATTGAGGGTATTTCCCTTTTAATTTCCCTGGCCAGCAAATGCAATGGAATCAAGGGTGCGCCTTGGATGCAGGAGGTCAGGTGGCTGTCGGAGCACCACCGGCTTTCTCCTCCTGGATGGGTCTTCTCGCTGGCTTGCAAAGGCTCTAGCCATACTGGAGTGCCACTTGGTTAGGAACTGCTGAAAAGCACAAACAAGCTTCTTTTGAAGGCGTCCTCCCTGCTTTGCTTTCCCAAGAGCTACTGATGGCTCAACCCCGTCATCTGGCCCGATTCTGCCTGCCCAGCTTCTGGAGAGAAGGACAACGGTGTCCCTGCAGAGGGGGATTCCGCTCCCACCCCGGCTCACTGCACTTCCAAGGCTTCAGTTCCCCCAGCCCCAGGTTCAGACGCCCAGACCCACCCTAGGGAAGGACATCGCTCTCACTCCCTCTGGATTTCCTCTGCCTTTTGGCCTTCACCTCCTCTTCCTGGGGAAGGGGCTGCTGCTGGGGAGGCTGCTGCGGGGACTGGGTGGGAGGCTGAGGTTTGTGTTTCCTCTTCCCCTCCTCGGGAGGTCTGGGCAGAGGCGGGGTGGGGGCGGGGCGGGGCGGGGCGAAGGGAGGGGCGTGGGCAAGGCGGGCGCCTCCCGGGCCATGTGGATGACCGCTTCGATGGTGGCCATGATCGTGTCTTGGCTGGCGGTGGGTTCCAGCACGAGCGGGCTCAGGCTGGGCTTCTGACCCCTTTTGCTGGGCAGATCGATGCATTTTTCCAGCACCGGCATTTGGTCTCTGGAGTCCTCATCGAACTGGGTAGGCTGCTTTCGAGGACGCCCCCTCCTCTTCTTGACGAAGTTGTTGCCTGTCTTTGATTGTCTCTGTAGCCGCTTGGCCTTCAAGATCTTGTTCACGTGGTCCAGATTCTTCTTGGTGGACAGAATCTTGGTGTAGTTGCACATCTTCCGCACCTCGCACTGGATGGCTTCAATTTCCCGCCTCTTGAAGCGTTTCTTCAGGGAGGTGCTGGCTGCAGGAGAGGGAAGAGAGAAGAAACTGAGCACAGGATGCCAGTTGCTTTAAACCCAGCCTTTTCAGCGACAACTGGCATTATAGCTGGCTATGAAGATTATGAAGAGCTAATGATATGGATATGATGTAGTACCCAATATTTTTTTTTCTTTACTAGTATTAAAAGTAAAAATAGACATCAGTTAACTATCCGATGTATACAATGCATTTCTATTTATATTATTTTAATCTTTATAACAATCACATGAAATACTCTTGTTCCCATTTTTAAGATTTGGAAACTGAGGTCCACGCCAAGTGAGGAAATCTACCTCGGGAGTCAATGTCGGAGTCATAATATAAGTTTCCTTATTATAGCTTTTATTTTTTACAGACTTTTGACATTTGTTATGATTCAATTTAGCATTTAGGTTATACTTTCCCCTTTTTAGAAAACGTTGAATGAATAGAATGAGAAGCAGCCTTCCATATCAAGCCATCTGGATCATTCACACGTACCGTCAACCTCCAAAAAGAGATGCCTTGACCTGAACTGGAATATGTAACGGAACCTATTTTCTTTCTAACTCTCCTCCTGACAGGAGGGAGGATTATTTTCTGGGACACTCTATTTGGGATGACACCATCTCTTTTCCCCTGTAATGTTCTGGACTTGTCAAGTTGCCTGATGATGTCCATTTGACAAGTCCTGAACTAGCTCATCCTCTGGGAACCTGAAGGGAAATACCAGCCAGGTATTTCTGAAGCATTTGTACTCGTGCTACTGGGCTATTGTTTGGAAAGAGCTCTTTTCATGTCCTAGTGGCCAGCTGCTCCTCTAGTTTATGAGCCAAACCTCTAGCCTCAGGAAGTCCTGTACTGCCGCCACTACTGCTTCATTCTGAAGTTCAGACAGCGTGAAGTGTGAATGACTTCAATGTGTAGCAGACTTGCCCTCCTTTAGGTTGTTCTTGCTCCTTGTGTTGTTCACGAGAAGGCACTCGTGTCTATTCATGTGTATACACACACACACACACGGGCACTCGCAATATGCTGCTGTCCCATCTTCACACTGGCTATTCCCTCTGGCCATTTATAAACTTAAGAAGTGTGTCCTCACCTAGTTCTTTGCTGCTCTGATTTCTCCTAAATGCGCAATCCCAAAGAAGCCCAGAATAGGGTAGAAGAGTTGACCCTACTAAATGCCTCCAGCCTATAAGGAAATGTGTTTCATTTCAGCATCACCGTTTATTGTGTTATCCCAAATTGTTTCAACTATTAGTTGAACACTGTAAGGGAGATGGAAAATTGCTGAAAACACGGATACCACTCTCACTTATTCTTGGGTCCTCCCCCTTTGTTCTTTCCTCTGCTTTACGCCATTTCTCTCTCATGCTGTGCCCAACACACATCTGCAGGAGGGTTTTATTTGAAGTTATTTACACCACTAGTTTCGTGCAGTGAGAAGCTTTGAGTTCCCCAGGACAGGTCAAAATGTTACTGCTTTTGGCCAAAGGTCAAAGCAAGACTTTCTAAGCAATGCATAACTAGGAAACAATCTTTCAAATAAGTTATCAAAGATCAAAATAGAACAAAATCAGAACAAACTGCAAAATTCTTGTAGTTAGTGTTGTAAAAGGAAAAAGGTTGCTCGATTATAAGCTTTCGAAAGCAGAGATCAACTTTTACTGGTCTTTATGTCCTTCATGGGGCACAGCATGGTGCCTCCTGCATGGAAAAGATTTCAAAATTGTTTCTGGACTGGCAATTTACACTAATCATTGCTGCCTTATAGTCATATTCTTCTCTAAACGAGTTCTAGTTTGGATTTTTAAAATAACCACTTTCAATATAGTGACAGTAAGAACATGTCAGAGCCAAATAATTTATCTTGTCTGCATAGTTTATGAGTAAATAGAAACTAGTCAAAAATACTCCACAAAACTTCTGCATTATTCTAAATACAGATTCCATGTGCAGTTTACACTCTCTACAGTTTATACCATCCGTAGAGGAATAAAATGCAATGTGATATATAATAGAGCATGCATCTACAAAGTAAATAATTTTGAGTAATCAGTTCACAATATTTGACTAAGTAAAGCTTGATTGGAAAAATCTGTGAGCTGGAGGTCAATTGGGGCTATGATAACCAGTGGATTGTCTCCCTCAGTGTATTCTTTTTAGTGTGAAATGCCAAAAACAAACCAAAAAAAGGAACCTCACAGATAATATTATATTCAATAATTTTTATATTGCATATTTTTTATTAAGCTCTTGTACTGAAAAATGATTATGAAACAAAAATTAATTCTGAGTAGCACAAAGCTACCAAACTACTACAAATATCACAATCGACTCCTTTACATCCTCCATTCATATTTAATAAATGTTAACTTTGTGCCAGTAGAGAAAGAACACGTTATAGATTCGGCTACATCAGTGCTCCCCTCTCAATTCTACCTCCTTCTCTTTCCATGCTTGTATTCGTACTTTTGCTACATATACATGAAACTCCATCATAAAAATTAAATGTCTGAAACCACCTGATGTTGGTAATGCTGTAAGGAAGTGGGAACGCTTGCACACCGTTGGTAGGAATGTAAACTGGTATAATCATTTTGGACAGTGACAAGGGCAATAACTACTAGAGGTGGAAACAGGCAGGCTCAATAACGCCCCAGTGATTCCACGTCCAGGTGGTTGGTCTCCTTTACGCATTTGTCACAGGAAGCCAAAAATGCACATGGAGGTTCCTTGAAGCTCTGAAGACTCTAAACAATCTAAATATTAATGCAAAGGATAATCAATCAACTGTGATACATTCAAATAATGGAATATTACACATACGTTAAGAGGAATAAACTAGGAATAAATATATTAACAGGTTTGAATCTAAAAAAAAAGGTTGAATAAAAAAGTAAATGATGAAAGTGTTTTTAGTAAGCCATTTATGCAAATTTAAAAACACAGAGATGCCTTAAATTTTTATTTTATTTTCGATGTCCAAATGTGGAGGTTTAAAGTGTCTACATGCTAAACATCAATTGTGAGCCAAAGACTTGGTGGATGAGATTTCAGTCTCTTTTCGCTCCAATCTACCCTGTGGGACCTTATCAAGCCTCCAGAGTAACGTCGTCCAATAGAATTTTCTGCAGTGGTTGAAATGTTCTTTATCTGTGCTGTCCTACATGGCAGCTACTAGATACATGAGGCCACTGAGCACTTGAAATGTGGCTAGTGTGCCTGAAAAAAAAATGAAATTTTAATTTAATTTTAATAGCTACATGCGGCTAATAACTACCCTAGTTGGCAGTGTAGCTCTAGACCTAACCACCCTGAAATACGGAGAACACATTGGATTCATTCAGTAAAACCCAGATTGTGGGAAACTTTGGGCAAACAACCTGGTGCCTTAACAAGTAAGATGCAAAAAGAGACAGAAAATGGAAAAGGGTGGAAGTGTAAACTAAAAGAAGCTTGAGATTAAATGATTATATTTGGATGCCAACTTAAACAAATTGTCCATAGAGATCACAGATCATGAATTCATGAACATCTGTGTACTATCTGGGCATTTCATGATGTTATATAATTACTGTTAACTATTTTAGGTGTCATAATTGCCTTGGGATCATGCTTTTTTTTTTTTTCTTTTTAAAGTACCTATCTTTTAGAAGTAAACACTAAAATATTTATAGATTAAATCATATGATATTATCCGGATGGCTTCGAAATCATAAGAAAGAGCGGAGGTAAGTGGAAGTTTTGATGAAACAAGATTGACCGTTATCCCTGTATGCAAACAGCAGAGTACAGGGCAGCGAGAAAGACTTTGTGCAGGTGCAGCTGGAAACCAGGTTGGACTATGATGAACCGCTTAGCCTCTCTGGGTCTCTTCTTCTTCATCTCTTACATTGGATGTTTTGACTAGATGCTCTCAAAGTTCCCTTCTAGATTTAAAAATTGTTATAATTCTTTCCTATACTCATTATCAATTGCCTTGCCAAATGTGAGGTGGTTTTCTATAACATTTATTTCATCTAATAATTTTGAAATCCTAATGTCAGAGAGGACTCTGGACTTGGCAGGGTTCGATATTCACAAATCTTTCTCCATATTGCTTATGACTGCACTGTCTCTCTAAATGTTTTCAGATTTTTCTCCCTTCAAACTGTTTTCTTATTAGACGGTAATTTCTGGGCTCTTGCAGCAAGATTGATTCCATATTTGCTCTCCTACCTATAATTGTCCTATATCTTGCCTGTTCTTTGTTAGTTTTAAAAAAATAATTATGAGTGGCCAGGGCAAATGCAAATTCATTTCTTAACTCTGCAATGCAAATCATCTTCTAGACATTTCTCTGTATATAAAATTGTCATGAGAATGGTTGAATTGGTTTTGGTCTAAATCTAGATTTTCTATCTCTTTGCTCCCATTATCAGAGTATTGGCTTATCAGCATTTGTTGATTTTGCCACATCTTTTATGACAGTCAAAGACTAGACTTAGAACTGCTTTTTGCACACTGGCTTTATAGATGTAGTATAGGCTCTGTGAGCAAGACAAGGGCCAATAGGCTTAGTTTTATAGAAGGCTCCCGAGCGATAGGTGCTAATAGTTTGGACCCTTTACTTTGCCCATGCTCAAGACACATCCTAGTTTTACAAGAAAATTTTGGGTGGGTCGAAGAGGGAGGCAATTTTATCTCCAGATTCATTAAAATTTTTCTCGCTGTTTGAATATCCTCAAGGGGAGGTGGGATAGTATTGGAGACTGGTGAACTTCCTGGAGTTGAACTGCCTTCCAGGGTGGACAGAGCTGGAACACCAACTGCCTCACTCAAGGCAGAGAGGTGCACTGTGAATTGTATCGTTTGCTGATCTATGTTAGAAGATTCTTCGAAGGCAAAGGCCACGTCTTTTCTCCCTGGCACAGGTCATTCACACAGCAGTGCATAATCTGGTACATAGTACGTGATCAGTAAATATAAGCTCAAGGGAATTCAACTGTGTAATGTTCTCCCATGTAAATCGTGGTTTTTTTTTTCTTTTGTACTTTGTACTTAACTCAGTAATGATCTCTTATTTTCCTATTGTTGCTTTTTAGTTTTTGATGGGATGTATGAAGCAACTTGTCTTGGCATGCAAACTTTTTCAGTTCTTCCTTAGAATTTAAATTAAGTTTCTATAGTCTTGGCCTTAAAAGCACTTTTGAAAAGGATGGCAAGTTACCTCTGCTGGTGAGACCTCCGCAAGGCAGGGTACATCTGAGTTGCTGCTGGTTAGTCGGCGCAAGCACTATAGGACCGCTTTCCAGTTTGGGAGCCAAAATTTACAATTATGGGTTTGCAGATGTGGGGCACTTGTCATGAAATAAAGGTGCTTCCATTCTGTTCTTAAAGTCACTTTAATATAGTTTGAGGTTTCTTTGAAAATGTGACAAGCTTATTAGAAGCACAGTAACTGCTTGACTTTGAAACGAGAGCTTCTTCTTAGGGGTTTATTATGAAAGAACATCTTCTGTCTGCTGCAATGGCTTGTGGGATGCTAGTTTTTCTTTCCCTCCCATTCCACATTTCTTCCTGGTACAAGTGGATGTAGGAAGTGAGGTGGATGGTTTGGCTTATGGAGAGGTGAAGCAGTGGGGTGTGCGTGTGTATATTTATGTGTGTGAGCTCTGAAGTGGCAAAGGCCACGAAACAGTAGTGTCCCAGGATGTCTCCCCTAAATCTTCTGCGAGGTATTACTGGTGTTAGGGATTTAGAAACTTGCCACACACTCTTCTGCCTCTGCTCACCTTCTCTTTGCCTCTCTAGGTCAGATCCTCTTTTAAATCAGCAGCCTCCCAAGTAGATAGCACATTCCCCAAGGAGAAAACAAAACAATCTATGGATTGCAAAAAAACATTTTTTTTTGTTTTTATTATTTCTATTTTATCTAAAAATAAGAACTAAAGTTAAGCATTGCAATGCTTAATATATGAAGCAATGGTGAGGCCCTTATTTGGGCTACACATCAGATGATGTGTCACTTGTCACAGCTGGGCGGGAGGTTCTGGGAAAAGAGTAGGCTACATGCATTCAAGGGTCGACAGGCATTCCATCAGTTTGTTACTGTTAGGGTGCTGTGGTGTCCTTCACTCTAAATGCAACAGCGGGTCATGGTTCATTTTAGAAAATTAGAATCTTTAAAAGAAAAAAAAATTCAAAATTTTTGTAATGAGTCAGGAATATCCATAAAAGATGTGATATACCACACAGTCTTACCGGTTATCTCACAGCCAACTGCATAAAAGAGTTGCCACTTTCAAAGATGAATTTGGCATTTTTTTTTTTTGTACAAAAAGACAGGGTTTCTCAATGTTCTCACCTTTTCTGTGCTGTTAATGGCTGTTAGTAATGTCACCTAGCAGTTGTTAAAAGGCAAACAAAAACTTACTGTCTCTTTGGGGTAAAATGGGCAAGAAAATAACAGCTTTTAGAAAGCAAACATACTATGGAGACGGCATCTCTGAAAATTGATTGAAATGTTTCCATTGTTTGGCAAATTTGTTGCTGAAAATGATAAATTATAACATAAAATTCCTTAAATCTGCAAATTAAAAAATCTTGTAAACAGAGTTAAATTTCAAATAAAGAGTTTCTAAGATCTGAACTCATTAAAAAATGCAATGCCTTTCGAAATGCAAAGGTATTTGCTCGTTAATAAGGAAGCCAGTTAGATTTCAACAGAAACCTTTGGTTAACTGATGAATGGGATTGAAAGAAAAAAGTATTAAGCAGAATGACGCACTTTGTCCTTTTGGATCTATGTTTATGTGAAATATCCTTTTAACCTACAACATCTATATTGGAATAAACTGAATTCGGGATCAGATCAACAGATGTTAAAAAAACAAGCTTTTCAAAAAAAGTATTCAATTCAATCACTTTGGCTCTCTCTAAAACATCACTAAAAATATTAAAATTAGCATAAAATATTGATGACTGAAAAAGCTTTTGTTTCATTAATAATTAAAGTTCAATGGAATTTAAAATTATTTCAAGAATATTATTTATTTCAGATTTATTTCAACCTTTCAGTACTTTAAAAGATGAGTACATATAATCTGAATAGGTATTTGCATGGGGTAAGTGTTCAAAATTACGTTACTGATATCATCACATGATAAAAAATTTGGACCGCTTTAATGTTTTCCTTTCCTTTTCTAAAATCCTGAAGAGTTTATTTACTCAGTATTTAATACTAGAAGACCTTCACTTTCCATGAACACATGACCTAAGAAGCATTAAAGCCTCTTGAAGACCATATGTGCTCTTCATACCCCTCATAACAAAAAACTCAGCTCCTTTTTCATAATAGATGCTTGATTAATATTTCCTACTGAATTGTTTCCGATTTTAAGCTCCTAGAGACCAAAGCCTGGATATCATTAATCTTTATATTCCCTAGAGCACCTTTAATTAAATGGCATGCGATTCCAAGGCAATCAGAAGTGTCTTATCTATGGAGAGCTCCTGGATTGGGATTCCAGCCTGATTTCCTTTATTTGGTTAGGCAGTTCTGGGGTCCTGGTCCCTAGGTTTGCAGAATCCCTGTCTACTTTGACCACAGGGAAATAATAGCAGTCATTTCATGAGCTCGGTTTTGGACAAACCACTGTGGCTTTGGACAGATAAAAGGCAGTGGTAACTTGTCTCTAGAGAGAAACTGAGCTGAGTTAAGAACATTGTTAGGTTGCTTGGGAAACCTCTAAGGAAGGTATCCAGGGCTTTGGCAGACCAGAGAAAATTGGGGGAAGGGAAAGAGCTCAGAGATCACAGAATTAGCAACAGAGGTGATTATAGCTGTTTATAAGGTGCACTGTCCAGGTTCATTAATAGCAATTGCCCAGGATGGGTCTGTACAGAAGAGTCTTTTAAGTCTGGGAGTTTTTCTGGGGGTGCTACTTAACTAGGGGTCAGGGTGGCCTCCTAGACTTTTGGAGAGGAGTGCATTTTGAGTGGCAGCACTCGTAAACTGAGGACTATTAGGGCCATTTAGCCCTACTCTGTTTCAGTCAACTTTGGCTTTTGTATGTTGCGTGTGGCGCAAGACCCAGCAGACTGACTAGACAGCGTGAAAGGCTGGATAGAAATGTAGTTGACGCCAAGGAGTTTGACGCTACATCTGTTGAGTCTCACAGCATGCCAGGTGGTCACATGGCGGGGGTGGTTGCACCCTCTCAAAGGGCTCTTTATATTTCTTTTTTCTTTCCTCTCAAACATGGCATAGCTGTATCCTTAACTATAAATACCATCTCTTATATAATGCTCTACCTATTATATATGCATATTCATATTTGCGAGAGATTTTTTCTTTTTAAAAATGTTGAAAACGAAAAACAGAAAAACAGGGAGGAACAAAGAATTAATGTAACAAACATGATCTTATGAAGATTTTCACATTATTAATGTTTAGTCTGAGGTAAAGTAAATCCTTGTGACATAAATCCTTGAAGCTAGAGCTTCAAGAATTATGTCAAATGTTAGTTATCCATTTTTTTCCTTCCTAGTCTTAATAATTGCATTTGCTTACTTAAATACTCAGGCTAGTTGTTTACAATCTGATAGAACATATACTGACCAGGCTATCAGAAAAATAAGGTTCTTCTCTCACCTTTTCACCCCTCAGTTATATGCCCCTAGACAAATTTTTTAATTTCATGGCAGGACCCTAACTTCCAGATAAATATAATTTTATAGAAACAATCATATACCTCCAAGTCTTCTCTGTTTTAGGTAAGATCTCCTTGATTCCTTCATCTGTGTTTCATATGAGATGAATTCTAGACTATACTCCATTTTGATCACCCTCCTCTGGAGATTTTATCACTTGCCAAATCTCACCTTAAACTTTGGTGGCCAGAATTAAACTGATTTTCCAAGTATGAAGTAATTAGTGCAGAAAAACTGACTTGATTTAATTTTCACGATCAAGGAACTATATGTCTGTTAATAAGGCTACATTAAAAAACAAAACAACAACCCTGCCTTTTTTTTTTTTTTTTTGCAGCACCAACACTGTTGGCTCATATTAAATGGAAGCTCAATTAACTCCTTTAAACACATTCATATAAACTGCCATCATGCCTGGCCATTGCGTGTGGAATTGGTTTTTGAGCTTAAATATAAGCCTTCCTTTTAAATCTGCAAAGTTTAATTTTATTGGTTTTAGTCCAGTGTTCTAGTCTGTTGTGAAAGTTTTGAATCTTAATTTTGTTTTCTCAAAGAGTGCCCAGATTTGTAGAGATTTCTATAGGGTTTAAATACTCTCGAAGTTAATGACTGTCCTTTTAACCCCTTCTGGGCATGATTCGAGTGACTCAAATGCATGCTATTGTTTTTTCTCTTTATTGAACTTTTTAAAGAAAAAGTTTTTTTCCAATTTATACAACAAAATATCTCTGCATTCTGCATAAAAACAATAAACAATTCAAACCCATTGCTTTAGACTTCCACATATTTTTATGTCTGGTTAGTAGATGATGGATGTACCACAAAAGCAATAACTCTGCATAGCCACAGGTGTGTGCCCAAGTCTATTATTTCTATCAAAGAGGATATTGCATCTGATGTTGGATTGGGGAAAAAAGTCTTGCATTTTTCTTTCATACAGAGGCAATCCTCCTGCCTTGGTGAGAAAGAAAGGGACAAAAACAAAATAAAACAATACTAGGTGTGGTTCCAGTGCTTTCTCATTTCTGCTGGAATTCAGTATATAATTCGGTCTTAAAGCTTCTTATTGATATTTTCATTTTGGTACATTCTACCCATTCTTTAAAACTCCAATTCAGTCCTCTTCCTAAAAGCCATCTGAGAACTCTCATTTCAACATTAATCTTTCTAGTCCCCTCTATATTGCTTGGGACTCTCTGAGAACATTTCACAGTCTGTCGTGTATTAAGATTATGGGATTAAGCTACACTTATCTCTCCTCTTAAATTGCGTTTTCTTAAGGGACAAGGGCCATGTCTTCACCATTCCTATTTAATCTTGGAGCAAATATTGATGGAGCCCCACTCTGTGCCAGACACTGTGCTGGGCAGTCGATTCTGTGCGCCTCCGCCTAGGGACCGGTGCAGAGCTCAGCTGACCTACTGGAACAGAAATCAATCTATGTCGACTTGACCTAAACCAAAGCTTACTATTCTATAAAGTCTGTGTGTAAAATATGAAAGGATTTATTGAAGGGGACCCAAATCACTGTAAATTAAATTAGATCCTCACAGATTTCAGCTGTTTCCTACTCTCCTCAGAGCCCCATTAGCCATTTGGAGTATCTAAGCTGTGACCAAAAGCACGGAAGTACCGTGAAATACAGACTGATATCTAAACCACTTCGTAGGAGAAGTGGTATTTCAGTGACAAAAACAAGTTTGAACTTATCGAGTTCCATTAAGAAAACCAGCTTGAACATTTAAAGCCCACAGATTGATTAAAACCATAGGTCCTCGGAAAATGGAGACATGTATATATTATATATTAATTATCTAACACCAAAAACAAGACGGAGAGAGAAAGAATATGAATGGTCTTTTCATTGCTGAACATTTGGATCAGAATTATAGTAGTTTATTGTGGAGGAGTGGTCATATGCTCTCTTGGCAAATATCTGTACATTCAAGTTCTGAGAACTATACCAGTAGTTTTTTTTTTTTTTTTTTTAAATTTACTGCTTTCCATTTTTTTCCCCCAACTATAAGCTTGGACAGACTCAAGGCCGAAAATACTCCTTCCTCAATTTAAGATTTGACAATTTAACAGGAAAAAGCTCATTCATCATCTTTCCCTTTTAGAGACCATAAATTATTGGCTCATATACTATGTGGCTTGGATTCTAGGAAAAGTTAGTATAAACAAACCCAAGTTACAATGCATGGAGTAAGGGAGTGAGTCATAAACAAAACACAGACATATGCTCTCATATAAATAAGGGCCTGGATCATCGGCTTCCCAAAGTCTGCTTCCCATTAATTACACAACAAAATGAACTTTCCATATGTAAGCCCAAATCACTTAACTCTGGCAACTTGTATGAGACAAAGACCAGGACTGTAGCTCTTTAGGCACTAACTAAACTGGATTCAAAATAAGGTAAATCATCTCAAAATATCTCCAGGTATCGGAGGGCATGAAAGTCCTTTAGAGGAGTGTTTTTGAGCACTGAAACTCCAGCAAGCAAGGAACACCGCTTGAGGCTGGTCTGGATCCCCTGCTGAATTTAAAGCTAATATCGGGCTTACTGTCTTTTGTTCTGAGCTCTGTCATCTTTATGGAGCAAGCCCTGGGTCCAGGCCACACAGGGTGTTCACAGACATTGCTGGGATCATTGAACAGTTGAAATTCCCTCCATCAGTACCTTTGCTCTGTCTTATGAACCCGTCCACTGGTAGCACAAAGTCACATTTCCTCACCGTGTATGAAAGCTACCTGGTCTCTCTTAGTTTAAAGAGGAACCAAAGAAACAGATGAACAATTCCTGGGGAAGAGGATTCTTCCACAGGTGAAAACCTCTGAGAGGTGGAAGCAGCTGAGCTCTCTCCCTGTGTTGTTTTCAAAAGCATATCTCATAAAACAAACTGAATTAGTTACAAACAACACTAAAATAATGTCACATTTTAGGAGTCCTGAGTGGGGAAGAGGGGAGAAAATGGGCTTTTATTCTTTGCTAGAGGAGGTTATGTGCGGTTTTCAATACTTCATTTACTCAATAATTATTTTTATGACATCCACTCGTACTGTATCAAAGATTATACAAAGTAAGTGGAATGAACCATTCCTGTTTTCATATGAAACTAAGGGGAAGAGGAAGAAACTAACATTTGATGAATCTACAGTGCAGTCTGCAGAATTTCACATATTTCCTCATTTAACTGTGATAGCAAATACACAAGGACATTACTATCTGTACAGAACAGAGATGAAAACTGAGACCTCAGAGGTTAAATCATTTTTCCAAGGGCACACATCTAAGAGGTCATAGACTCAAGGATTTAAGCAAGGGCTTCCCTATTTCAAAGTCAGTTTCATACCAGTTTTCCTTAAGAAAGCAAAGAAGACAGGGAGCTAGATAAGGAATGAGAAAAACCTGGATTTCCCTGTTAATTTTCTGCTGTTAAATGCATTGGAGTGCCAACTTTCTCTCATAAAAATTTCTCTCAATTTCGTAATCTCTAAGGGCTCTTCCAACCCCCAAATTCCATAATTAAATGACACAAGATATTACTACAGATTGCAATGTTACTTCTGCTAGATTATGCATTTTGCACATTGTTTGGATCCTGTTGCTTTCTCTGGTTCAAATTCCGTTAATGGTTTCCTATAGGGAGACAGACAGTCTCATACGATGAGTGAAGTTGGACTGGATTATGAAGGAAGGAAGCGGGGACGAGGGGAGGACCTGGAAAACTAAAGAGAATATGGCCCATCTAGTTGACAAATGTTATTCTGTATCAATCAGTTGTTGCCATTTAAGAGCACAAAGTGATATATCAGACAGTCTGTGTCAAAAAGCCATAAATCTCGATTATCATATAAATCTTCTGACATTTACAAGATGCCAATTAATTTAAAAAAAAACATGAAACCCTTTGTAGTTCAATCAAAATACAACTGCAGACAGCTATTGGTCCATGGCTGCCATTTTGTCACTGCCTTTCAGAATGTTCACCACGTCTCATTCTAGAATTTCAGGAACACCATAACACCATGTTCTGACTCCAAACCTTTCTTCCAGCCTCGTCTGTTATTTCCACATTCACTCTCTGTCTCAGAGATGTTGTAAACTTGTCCCTCCTGCTTCTGTCTGCTTATTGACTTTGAGTCATCCTTAGATGAGGCCATCTCAAGGCCATCTCAAGTCTTCTCTTCCCAGATCACCTGTCTCACTGTCTTCTGAACTCCCGTAGCAGCATTCAGTTGGAAATTAATGACTTGTCGATTGCTAAATTCTAGCTCTGTTAATATCCGAGATTATTATTTACTCCATTTATTTTTTCATATTATTTGGTCATCTCATGTTTTGAAGTCAGGCCTTCCCAAATAATATGAAAGTTCCCGTAGGGCAGTAAGTATAAGTAATCTTATACCTTCATGTATCAACATTACAGGTGCTTAAAAATATTTGACATTTGCTAACAAAGACTTATAGAAGTTCCAGTCAGATGAGCTCCATGTAGCAGTTAATAGCCTCACGGGTAGGGAGGTTTTGTGCCCTAAGATAAGGGTATTTGGAGGGTGGAGTGAGGATAACACTTCTAAAGATAGTTAACGGATGTTATGATCTGAGTCATAACATGACTAAATTGTGACTTAACATGATTACATCATAACATGCCGTGACTGACATCATTTTTGACACGAGAGGAGTCATAAAAGTGATATACTGTTTTAAGTATGTGATTGGTGTTTTGATCTGCTATTTCATTTTTTTTCCACCACTGCCTAAAAGGCAGACATTATTTTTCCCATTTCACTGATGAAGAAACCAAGACTCAGAAGTCTCACTTAGACTCTGAGACTTACCTAAGGGAACAAAGAAATAAATACTGCAGGATGTACAACATCCCTGATCCCAGAATCCAGTTTCCACTATACATTTGTGTGGTAGCCAGAAAGGTTTCCCGGTTCCTAATCAGGTAATATTTTAATTCCGTTCTCTCTAGGCTCAATCTCCTCATCTGTGACATGAAAGGGTTTGCAGAGGTCCCTTCTGGTCTATTCTAATCCAGTCTTATCTGGTCAATTCCAGTTGAAGCAGCAGGAGAACTGGATCCCCTGGGAGGATACTCTGGTATTACTCCAGTGGCTCCAAGAAGGAGAATGATGAGGGCTGACGGATGAGTGTTATTACTTTCTGTCTTTCTGTCTGTTGCTTTCTCACATCTGGCTCACAATGCTTACTCTATTCTCTCTCTACTGCCTCTTTTTCTCTCTGTCTCCTTCTCTCTGTCTTTCCTCTCTCATAGATTGACTATAGCCTGCCTAGATCACTAAAGATCATTCTTAAAAGACAGTCATTACACAGTTCTTCCATGTTGCCTAAGGCCATTTCTGCAGCAATGAGCAGGAAAGATCTCACCCCGCTTCTCAACAGCTGGGCTCCGTATGCCAACTTCACCGGAACCAATAAGTTTTTCAAAAACTCTCCATTAATTACAGGAAACCCAAAGTACTGTCCCCCCTTCTCATTAACACAGTTGCTTTCAGTTGCCACTAAATTATCTCGCCACCATTAAACCAACAATCTAATTAGACTTCTGGAAATGGAAAGAGCCAGTGAATAAGGCAGGCAAACCACTATCACAAAACCGATCATAAAATATTTCTGCCCTTTCGTTCTTGGCTGCATAAAATCTGCACCTGGATGAGCTTCTTTTCATCCTTTCACATTTATAAAGAATATTTGATACAACACGAGTATCTTAATAGACATTGCTTCACGTATGGGAGGTTTTCTCTCCTGCATTTCAACCGAGCCTGGAGACCTCATTACAATAATCGCACCTGACTCCCCCTGAGCTGATACCTCACAGCCAAACCTCCCACAGGGCTTCAGTGGAGGTGTGAATGATACTATCACTGGGAAGAAGATAAAATGTATTATTATCATTACTCTATTTTTAAGAGGGTCTGACTGTGGCAAGAGGTGGTTGGGAACGTAATCTGTAGGAAGCATTCTGAGAGGATAAATTGAGTTAAATTCACAGACAGACTTTTAAACCTGTTATTAAACCTTCTGTCTTCCCTAAAATCTGAGCTCTGGAGAGAAAAAAATAGTTAAATCAAATCTTGACTTATTTATTGGGTGTCTACTATGCACTCAACACTATACGAGGTTGTTGACACCCAAATACGATTATAGGTTGTTTAATAGCTATGCTCCTGGCTTTTGCTTCTCTTATCATCATCCCATATAATCCAAGTTTCCAGAAATTCATGTGATACTCGGTACTTACTGAATGAGACAAAAACTACATAGGAAATGATCGCCGCCCTCCAGAAACCAATACTCCAGCCACAATGCAAGATGACCACATATAAAATAAAGTACACTTAGGCCAATGCAATCTCCAGCTTTCCACCAAGTGACTCATATTGAAAAATCCCATAGAACTTTCGAGTGAAGGGAGACACAAGCTTCTCCTTCTCTGAATAAACACATACTCATGTACTGTGCTGTGTATGCATACCATATAGGCTGACTCTTCAACTTGACAATAATCTTCCCTCAGGATATTCTGGTGGATTAGCCAGAAGCTGGTCTGCCATTACTGAAAAAAGAATTCTGGAAGCCCCAGAGGTCCCTCTCGGGTTGCTCCCTGTGCTCAATGTTCCCAGGATGGTTAACTGTTTTCTGGTGCTGATGTGGAAAACAAGGCAAAGAATTGACTCTCAACTCTAATGAATACAATGCTAGAGTACGTCTTTTCATGCATCGGATGGTTTTGCATAGGAAACACTTGTTCAATGCATTTTGACCAATATTTAATGAATATCTATTGTTTGCCCACTCAGTGCTAGGTGCTGGGCTTTTAAAGTTGAATTAAGTCTGACAATAGGAAAGTGGACAGTCCAGCAGGGGATGGAGGCATGAGCACAGACACTATTAAATGTAGAGATGAATGATCAATGGGCTTATGGGGAGCTGTATGGCACAGAAAATGTGGTATGCAAATTGGACAAGGGATGGTTCTCAAAGTGCGTGTAAGGGAAGGCTTCTTAGAGTTAAAGGCACCTATGCTGAGTCTTAAAGAATAATCATGAATTAGTCATCCAGATGGGTTGAGGGGTAGGTGAGGGAGAGAGGAACATTCCAGGGTGAAAAGCAGAAATAGCAACAATAATAACAACAACAATAGCAGAGGCAAGATTAGCACTCATACTCTTCCTGTGTGCTAGGTAGGCACTCTGCTAAGATTTTCACATCCTTTCATATCTCATTTATTCTGTACCACAATCCTCTATACTAGGTGGTACGCTTTCCCCCATTTTACAGATGTGAACACTGAGGTGTGAGATCATTTAGCTGGTAAGTACAGCTCTGAGATTTCGATGCAGGAGATCTGGAGCAAGAACACATGCATCCAACTATAGCATTGCATGGCCTGTGTGTGGTGTTAAGAAAAAAGGGCCAAAACTTAGAAACGAGGCAAATGGAAGGCTGCATGTCCTTTTGGAGTCTTACTGTATCATTTTACAGGATTCACTATCGACATCCACTACTGATTAAAAGGCTCAGACTCTGCCTGGTAAAAGGATAACTTTTAAGTTTTTGCCAAGAAAAGATGTAAATGGTTTCTGCCCAGTAGAAAAGACCAGCTCAGAGGTTATGGTTTGATTGCCCATTAGGACATTAGCTGAGCAACTGCTTGATGTTCTTTCCCTAATGCCTGCATTCACATAATGCTGTCCCTCCACTTGTTCTATGGACCAGCTTTATCACCACGTTGGGTTCTTCATCAAAGTTCCACGACTCTTTGAAACGAGTTTATATAGTTTTTTGAAAATTACACTCTGCTTCGGGGCGAGGGGCTTTCCAAAGAAGTCTGGTGCCGGCTGACATTTCCAAGGCAAGGGGATTGGAGGAGAAGGCAGAAACCAGATTCTGGAGAGTCTGGTGTGTCTCTGGATGTCTACAGCCTTGGCCATGGGCTCGGCTCAGCTGCGCTAGGATGTCCAGATTAAATTAGGAAAGAGCTTATTTTGTCCTTTTTGGGCAAACACAAAAATAATTTCTGGAGGCTTTTCAGAAAGCCTTTGATGAGGTCTTCAGGGAGGCAAAGAACTTCTAATCCTTCAAGGTCACTTCATGAGGCCTTTTCAGGAGCCTCACATTCAGCTCAGCTCCCAGAGCAAACAGTCATTCTGTGCTGCTTCAAAATAGGTTTATAAGTAGCACTTTCCAGACAACTTGAATAATTTGTTTCTAAAATAAAGTTTTATTTTCTCTAGATCTTTTTTTAAGGTTCTCTACTGTGTATTTTAAGTGATTAGTCTGGACTTGTAAGAATTCATTTTACAATTTGGAGACTTCTTCAGTTTGTATACTTATGGCCTTTGAATGTTCCAAATCCTATTAACTTGCACATTTACTTGCTCTGTTTTGGTTCTTTTGAAAGACAAGACTTTTGGCTGAAGTGAGCTATTATTTTGGTTAGGAGTTTCAGATCATGATTCCACATAGTACAAAAAGCAAGTGAAATAAATAATTTTATAAGTCTTAAATTCCTGTTCACTGCTTTTTGCATCTGTATATTATTTCATTATTTTGGGCCCCTTAGCTGGTTAAGAGCAAATTCAAGCATCCGAGAATTTGGGAGTTAGAGGCAATTTTCACAATCATTTCGTTCCAGCTACTAGACTACTGGATTTCATTCTGATTCCATTAGAATTAAGAACCTGTTCTTTTATTTGTAAAGGTAATTTTTCAAGGTTAAGGTTTCACATCTTGATTATAAGCATCCATTAGTTCTCACTGGGCTGATTGTTTGGTTAATAACTAAATGATTTACCTAATATCAGTCCTTGACTCAGAGCAAAATGTCTAAAAATTTAATAGACTTGTGAAGCTTAAATATTTCCACTTACTCATAGGCTCTCGCAGTTTTAAAGGCAGATCATATAGTGTGAAGAATAATGACTTAGCCTGGATACAAAACAGATACAAATGAAGTGCTATGCTCAGCCTGCTTTCTTCTTATCTCTTACTGGGCTACACCATGAGCAGTTGAGATTTGGTGATATCGACATTGACATGTGTCTTTTTTTCTCCTTGGATTTAAGATGAGAGACTATTGGTATTTGCGTGTTTGCAAGAGATAGAGAGAGAGACAAAGAGACAGAGAGAGAGAACAAGAAGAGAACAAGAAGGATATGATTGCTTGTTTTTCCATCATTCCTATTCTAGACTTTCCGGTGCAGAACCCTAGAGATTGTTTTCTTGGTGTTTCACTAAATGAATTCCTCTAAAATTTGTAGTCTACTTAACAAAGGAGTCTCATCTTAAATATAAAGAGGGGGGCATGTTTCAGTAGTAATATCATACATTCTCGACACGTTGCATGACCTCCTGAGAAGTTAGCTCAATAGGCAGACAATCAGAAAAATTTGCCCGACTCATTCAGGTATAGATTATCTGATATGGTTATTAATTATTATTGGAACAGCGATAGAAGTTATTTCAAATTATGCAGCGCTTTGAAAAAACTTTATTGAAGCTTTTACTGCATTAGCCCTAATTACTCAGAATGATAATGCACTGCTCCCTGAATCAGACCTCCTTCTTTGTGCCGGGAGACTGCAGTTGATCAATAGCGATTGAACGGTTTGATCACAAAGGCTGACCTGCTTGAGCACCAGTGGCAGCCACTGCCATCCCTTTCTCCCAGTGGTTCAAACTGACATGTTCTCAAGTCCGGCCACCCTTTCCTGCTGCTCCCCTTCCACCTCACCCTCTAAATCAATAACTTCAAAATCTGCATGCTTCCCAGACTTTGAGAAGCTAAAAACTTGCCTTAAACAAAACAAAACGAAACCCACAGCGCGCACACACACACACACACACACACACACACACACACACACACTCTTGAGCTAGAAAAGACATTTTTTAAAACCTCTCACCTGCCTTCATTTCTCCGACATTATAATGTTTATAAAATAAAATGGGAGATGTTTCTTCTTTTTTTATTTTGTCAAAGATCACCTGTCTGAAAAAGTACCGGTAGGACTATAGACTGATTAACTATTTGGCAAATATTTACCAACAGCCTACCACATGTCTGTCAAACGTCTTCCGTTTGATTATTAAGCAGTTCTGAGATCAAGCATGTTTTTCTCAGATGTTTCTCACCGTGTCTCGTTCTGTTGTCGGCACACGGCTACTGCCCTGCAATCATTCATTTCACTCAGTGCTTATCTACTAAGCATCTGCTATGTGCCAGGAACTGTACTAGACACTTTAGCATCCAGTATTCTAAAATGAAAGAAATTTCTAAAAAATTGAATTTTTCAGTTTTTTTTTCATTTCAGTAAATAATTTCTTATTTTTGCTTTCTAAGCCACTTAGTTTTACTGTTCTTTCCTTATCCCCCGCCCTCCCGCCCCCCTCCATGCACTTGTCTGGGTCTTCAAACCCATTCTTTAGAAATGCCGACCTTTTGAAAAATAAATTAATTTCTGTACACAGCAAGAAGTAATTCTAAATTACCTTGCTTATAGGAAAAGATGAATAAGCGGACTGACTCTAAAGAAAACAAAAAATAAGTGAGTTGTCTCATCAGAAATGTATATGACTAATGCACAAGCACCCAACTGAATGAAATCAAACCCAGAATGATTTATTAACTGTCTACTGTGTGCCTGAGATGGTTAAAGCTTGCTACCCTCATCAACTTAGGAGTTCCACTCACTGTTCTCTAAAAGAAGTAGAGTCCATAGCTACAGAGAAAGAAGTCTGCCTTTGGTAATGTTGGGCCTATGACCGAAGTGAGATTCCCCAAGAAACTAAGCTGTAAATCAAGAAATTGGGTTCCAGTCCAATTGCATGACCTCAGGCAAATCTCTGAATCATGTGTGAAACAGGGCATTGGACAAGAGCCAAGCCTGGGGGACCCTAACTCTCTCCAGTTTGTGGGAAGCTGTGTCTCTGTGGGGAGCAGAATCTTAGGAAGGTCTGGCCTCCTACACCTGGGGTAGATCTCTGGCCTGTTTTCCCCCAAAGGTTCTGCTCAGCAGCCTGAGACCCGGAAATGGACCAAATCTGTGAAATTCTCACGAGGGTCTCAATGTCGCACTATCCAAAATAAACAGCCCCTTCCTGAACCCTGAACCAGGAGAACTTTGGCTCAGCTCTGATTAGCAGAGAGGCAGGTTTAAAAGTTTAACCCCACCTGCTGTTTCTACACCCCTCTGGCATATTTGTAAATTGCTGAATGCAAATAGAGGAGGCAAGCCCATAGAAGGCTGGGATCCCAAGAATGAGTTCTCTTACACTGACTAGAAAGAGTTCAGGGGGAAGAAAATGGGGGACCACCTGTCTTTTGCCCCTGGGAAATATCTGCTCGGCAAGCAAAGGTGGAAACACGCAGGCTAATTTCTAAATCCATAAAGGGAGGTCTCCAGAGCTTAACCGACAAGGTCGAATAAGCAATTTTCTGGGTGAGTAGTGCAGACGTTGGCCCAAATCTTTCACTCCAGCCCAGTGATGACTTCCCTGAGTTGCAGGCAAGGCACCAGTTCTCACTCCCAGGACTCCGCCACGTTGCGTCCTCTGCCTGCACGCCCTCCCACGAGGGGCTGCTGATCCATCACGGCTCAGGGGCAGCCTCTTCCCCACTCCTCTGTGGCTCTCCCTCCTCCCGTCTCTTCTTGTACTTATCACTGCCATTATTTACCTGGCATTTCCCCCAAAACTTTTCATTTCATACCTCGCATGTGAAAGATGTGAAGATTTATGATCATATTTGAGAGATGATCCCATTCCTTCAGAGCAAGATTTCCCAAATGGCTGAGGAGAACACCATTTCCAAAGAGATGTTAAGAGTTATTTCCGGAAAAATGGGTTTTGTGGTCAAATAAGATTGTGAAATTCTACATCTCTCCCTCCTGGACCCTCTCAGTGAACACTGGTCAATTAAAGGTTCTGAACAGCCCTGCTGAAAGCAAGCAGGTGGAATGCAGTATTTGCCACACTCATTTAACTATGAAAACACCTTTTATCACAAAATACCTACTAATATTTTGCTGAACTCGCTTTAGGAAGTGTCCTTCCAATTATTTCTTTCTGTTATTTCAATTAGGCTCATTTTCTAATTACCAATAATTACTCTGAAGGAGGTAGGTATGTAGACAAGTTGAGTTCTCTGCTCAAAGCAACCTGCTGCATTAGAAGACGAGTCTGGAGTGAATATCAATAATGAGTCTCTCCTTGGGCTTCTAATCATAATAGGCATTTCTAAATACTACAATATGCTTAACATTTACCAATGCATGAATTTGACAAATGTTTATGGAATGCGCCCTCGTTCTGTGTGCCATGGAGATAGCAAGAACCTAAATCATAGATTCTACCTCTGAAGTACGTACAATTCTGTTATGAGGAAGAACTCAGATAGAAGACATTTCTCACTTAGCCTATGAGTGGGTGATAAATGCACATAGAGACACTGGATGCTGCAGGCATACAAAAGAGGTGTGACTGGCTGGGCCTTGAAGATCAGCAGGATGTGAGCAGGAATTGAGTAAGCCTGTCCTCAGAGAAAGGTGTTAAGCCAAGTCCAAGGCCTCCTTTCCTCTGAGCAGGTATGAGTGTGGTACAATTGGGGCTGGTTCACAGGGACTTGTGAGAGATTATACGGGAAGTAGAGGAAGGCAGAGCATCTGGGATGTCCGAATAAAGAATTTATATTTTATCAATTGCCAGGGGAAGAGTCTTGTGACAACTGGGGGATTCATGACATCACGGGGGTAGAATGAATCAAGGCCTCAGGGAAACTCTGACGCTGTCCCCCAACCCTGGAAAGGTGGTGAAATGCAGTGAGTGGGCACACGGCTTTAGGAGCCAAGTTGGAATCCCGACTGTCCACAGGTCCCTGAGTCACGTTCCTTTACTCTTAGCTTTGTCTTCTGAAATGAAGACACAAGTATTTACTTCACAGAGTTCTTTTGTGAGTTACATGAGATAACACGTACAAGGCCCTGGATGATGCAGAGATTCATAGTTATTAAATCTTGATAAAGAGTAATGGATACTGTTATCATTCAGTTGCTACTCACTGGACTGGTGTTGGAATAAACTGGAAAGCTTCTATAGGAAGACTTTTGCTTCTAGGTTCCGAGCTGACCTCCTTCCTTTCTTAGACCTCCTCCCACCTGAAAAATCCAGTGCTGAAACAGTCCACGTGCTCGGTGTCTATGAGAGGTCAGCTAAACAGAGCACTCTTCTCACCTGTATCCCACGGCACGTTCCCAGCGGGCCTTCTCCGAGCCCACCTTCACTGTGGTGAACCCGACGCATCTAAAAAGTGCTCACCTGCATCCGAGGTTGCTGCAGACGCAGCAAGAAGAGATAACACGGGGGTAGGTGGAAGGGAGACACTGTCGACTGCAGCCGGCTTCTTCCTGGTCATCATGGTGGACGAGGAGCCCTCGTTCTTACTATGCGTTACCGTCTGGTCCACTTTTAAGTGGGGACTTGGCATCCCTAGAAAACAAGAACCCCAAAGCCTGCAGTTACTTTGAAGGAGCAGGAAGAGAGACAACATCAAAGCTGAAAGCGATCTGAGGAAATTGTCAAATGATCTGACCTCCTTCTGATATAAGAATGAAATTTTAGAATGTTTAAAAAAAAAAAATGAGCATGACTGGTTTGGGTTTTGTGGCTGAGGTTAATCGTGATGGCATTCCAGTTGGCTGCCCAGAAACGGATCGGGGCACAGGCCTAGTGAAGCAGCATAATCCTCCTTAGACATGTCGGGTTCACCTTCGAGCACGCTGTGCCTTCCAAGGATCAAGAAGCCCATCTCTACAAAGATTGTGCTGTGTGTTGTGTGCTGTGTGCAGTATGATAGGGAAAGGTGGACTGCACCCTTGTGAGGCTTCTCATCTCATCCGGCCGGGGAAATAAGATGAAGTAAGAAGAAAAAAGTATGGGCTTTTTTATGTGTGTCACTCCTCCTAGGTGCTTGGAGAGTTCTAAAGAGGTAGGAATTCATGTGGGAAGAAGTGAGAAAGGCTTTTCAGAGCTCATGCTAGAACAGTAAGGATAGGGAAAAGGCATATGTTGTCATAGCTGGAGAAATGAAGATGATCCAGATGAGAGACCAGCCTGCTGGAGGCGGAAGATGCACTGTGGGGACTGGTGTGTAACAACAATCATTAGGCTAAGTGAGAGCTGATTTGGGGGCTTTTGAGTGTCTGGTCATAATAAACATCATAAGTCACATTCTTATGATGCTGAAAAGCCTGGGTAGACTCATGAGGTGCCTTTGTAGGGAAATTTACTATACAACAAATTGTAAGAAGAGCTATTCTGAAACCATGTTTCCTCGGCTTGAATCCAGGCTTTCTTACTTTCCAGCTGTGTGTTCACGAGCAAGTTACATAACCTCTCCAAGCTTTAAGCTTCCTTAACCGTGCAAATGGGATGGAACGCCCTCGCAGGGGTGCTTGGGAGCATCCATGAACCAGACTATGCAAAGTGCTTATGACAGTGTCTGGCAAATAGTCCATGCTACGTGTTTCCCATTATTATTCCTATTATTGCTACTATCACTATTAGAACCTGCCGCTTCATCAAGCCCAACTGAAACCAGCCAGCAAAGGTTCAGTTCTCTTCCCTGACACGGCCAAGGATTTCTAGGTCCCTTCTACATCTTCAGCTGCAAAAAAGTGACTCTCCAACTCATCTGAGCCTAAGTCCAGAGGCTCGGGGTGACAAAATCCATCCCAAATGGTCACCTCTTCAGAGTTTTGTCATCTGTAGGCTACATGGCATTAGTAACAATGACACATGGGGGTTTATCACAGTAGTTCTTGACCCTTTATTTCCCCGCCCCAACCAATTTGAGTGGACAGTCCTCTCTCAGAGCAGTCATCCTGCTGCCACCATGAGATCAACTCACTTGGGCCTTAGGACAGCCTTGTGAAACACAGTGTGTGGAGGTTACTATTTTCTTAACTTTATAGATGAAGACAACACGTTTCTGAGAGGTAAAGAGAGAACTGACTAAACTCACACAGCTCTTAATGTCCGAGCTGAAGTTTTCAGATAGCCAGATGCCAAACCTAAGGATCACCTCGCTCTACCTGGCCACCTTCTAACACCTGCCCACGACCATAGTCTACCGACAGCACATCTCTTTCTGGGCGTGCAGAGGCCCCAGTATCTCACCTGGAGGAAGCACCTAAAAAGCCACCTAAGTAAGAAAGTCCATGCTGACATTTTCATGTCCCTTCTACTACCTTCCTCTTACTCTTCATCCCAGTCTCCGAAACTCTCAGTCCAGATGCTGTGAGGAACAATATCACTTAGGCCTTTTATGGATTTTATATCTCATAGCATTTTGACAGTGGAGGTAGACACATTAAGTTTCATAACAGAAAGATTGCAAACCACAACCATCCAGAAATCAGGAAGTGCAGTAAATGTGTATAGCATGTCCCTTTTTAACATATGCTGGTGTCCCAGGGATAGATGAGAATACACATAGAACATATGTAAAATGCACACGGAATCATCCGTAAGAAGACACATCCCAACAGTTAACAGTGGTTATTCTGAGGAAGAAAAGTACAGTGGAGATTGCTGAGGCAGGCGAAGTTTTACCTTTTACTCCTTAGCCTACTTTATTGTTAATATTTTTAAAACCACAAGCATATATTAAACACTTTTTCCACTGAGAAAATAAACATACTTTGGGAAAAATCTAGAAGCCTACCAGAGCATGGGCATTGGGGAAGATTGATGTGCTGCTAACAAATCTGAAGTGGGGACAATAGGCCTGAGTCTGATGAAAATTCCCCACTTGGTACTCTGTGGCAGAGGTCCCCAACCCCTGGGCTGTGGATCGGTACCAGTCTGTGGCCTATTAGGCCCCAGGCCACACAGCAGGAGGTTAGTGATGGGCGAGTGAGAGAAACTTCACCTGTATTTGCAGCCGCTCCCCAGCGCTAGCATCACCGCCTCAAATCATCAGGCATTAGATTCTCATGGGAGCACGGGTCCCTGATGCTACAAAGGTTGGGAACCGCTGCTCTGAAGGACCCCAGATCCAGGTGTACTTTCCACAGCACACCTCTGCCACGCTAACCTGTCCGAGTGCTACTGGATAACAGCTCCTTTGGAAAAACTTACCGATATGTCAACTTTGTACCTGTGGATACAGGTTGGGCAGGTAATTCTTTGGTCAAATTATGACACTCTCAGGGAATGAGCCATAAACAGGATTAGCAGGTGGATATTTAACTCTCACTAGGGAACAAACTGATTTCAAATCATTTTAGTTGTACCCATTTTCATGCAAATGTTCACAATCCAAATTAGTCTCAGTCCACATCATTTCATTAAAGTTGATCTGATCATACCTCTATTGGGCATACTTTGCTACTCAAGTGTTTACGTTACGGAATACGTTAAAAGTAATAAAATGATACTTAAAACACTATAATTCAGATTGTCACGATTTAGCTGTCTTAAAAACCCTAGATAATTTAGGGTTTTCTATTATCGTACTGTTTGCTAGCTGCCATCCAACGAATTTGAAAACAAATTGGAAAAATTTAAAGAGCCCTGATGTTTTCTCAGACATTATTGGGCTGTGAAAGAATCATGAAACACTCCAAGAAATAGTATACATGAGCAAGAATACAAGATATGTTTCAAACAAAGGCTAACCTAACGGCATTTGTAATCCACAAAATCTGTGTGAGAGTTAGTGGAGGTCTCCGGAGACTTGGAATGGGTGACTTCTTGGGAGAGAGCCTCAGGCAGGCTGGCCAATGGAAGTCTCCGTCTCCCTTCATCCCAGGTGGCAGCTGATGCTCCATGGAGAGGTACCCAAGTGACCAAGGTAAATGTGAAACAGATTGGAAGCAAGTTCTCACAAATGCTGAGTGAGGGCAGGGTGGTGGGACATTTGAAAATGTCCGATCATGAGCCTGGCTTCTCCTTCTCCGTGGGAGGGAGATTTTTAAGGCTGGAGATTGATTATAAAGAAACCCGACATAGCATCGTACTGACTGGACCACAGAGCTGTTCAAACTGAGTGAAGATGAGGCATGAGTGAAGATGAAAACGCTTTAACATCACTATGTTAAATGCAGACACAGACGGTACGATGAGCACACCTGGTAGATGTGTTCGGAGCATCTCCAAACACCAGCACAGGACAAACTGCACTGTGGCTCGCTTATTTGGAGGCCAGCTCATTTTTAAAGGCAGAAATAACAACGCTAATAACTTTGTGGATCCAACATCTGTTCATAATTAAAGACAGAGCCAAGAGGAAATAAAAAATTGTTAAACCTATATAAAAACATTCTGCTATAACCCGCTGACCTCTATTGATACATTTTTCCCCAAAGTCTTTGAAACTGTGCTACAGCCTATTGAGGGACAGTCACTCATTTTCAAAGGTAATTTCTCATAGACCACTTATCCCCTCAAACCTTTACCTGCGCACTGTGTTTGCATTAGGGACTTGATTTATGGATTCCTACTCCTCTGACACAGAAGCTCACTTCCTGTTGCCTTGGTTACTTAGAGCTCAGTTCAAGGTTAAAGTACTCCCAAATCAAAATCAGTGGCAGGAGCTGCATCTAGCGGCCAGGTTATTGACTGCCCCAGGATGTGAAAAGGTCAGAGACCAAAGCACTGTTTACTGCCTTAAGGGTGAGTCAATAGCTTCGATATTTTGATTCCGTTTCTCGAAGTAGTAGTTGCTGTTCAATTACCTCTTCCCCAGGTTGCTCAAGTTCACAGGGGTCATAGAGGAAAAGCAGGCTCTGATGGCTGATTTTCCCAGGATCCCTCTAATGAGCTCTGTGACCTTGGATAATAAAAACCAGCTTCACCTTAGAGTAATTATAAAGCTACTTACCTACTTTATCTCATTTTCTTTATGGGGAAAACAAACAAACAAACAAAAAACCTTTGTAGGATGGCTACTATTTATTCCCGTTTTCTAGATGAGAAAATGGAGGTTCAGAGAGGTCATATAACATATCTAAAATTACCCAGCTCGTAAAAAGTGGTAAGAACTAGTTGGGTTCTCGTCTCACAGTTGTTTTTTTTTTTTAAAATAAGGGGGCTGATGGGAACTTCACCCAGGGATCACAAATAATTAGTTTTGTTATATCCAATGTAGAAAGCAGTATATCTGGAAAATAGTATATGATTAATACAGGCTTGTTGAATACCTTAATTTTTTAATTGTAAGATTTGCAAATGCAGATGTTTCCTGGTGACAAAACCTAGGATGGCATAGTGGGAGAGGCTGATCCACTGGGATGGTTGGTTTCTGCAGTAACCTCCTTGGTCCCCTTGACACAGCCGAATGCAGGGCGTGGCATGAACTGGGGGCATGCTATATGAAGCAGTCAGTGGCTTTTAATCTTGCAAAGAACTTGAACATGCATTATGCTATTTGCCCCTTCATATCTTAATATCTCTGTGGATATTAAGAGGCAGACGGTGAAAGCCTGAATTCACAAATAAGGAAACTGAGGTCCAGCAGACCAGGTGATTTGCCCAAGCACACATATCCTGTGTGCAGAAGTGGTGCTAAAATCCATGCCTCTTGACTCAACTTGATGTTCTTTCCTTTCCTATAACACACTGACTGTGGGGTGAAGCAGTAAATAACATACTTTTCACAGGAGGAAACTGCTCCTGAAAACTTGATAGTAATTTCCTTTCTCATATACTGGTTGTCTTTTCAGATTCTTCCATTGCCCTTTTTTCTTGTTTGCACATGAATGTCACTCATGGCGATAAGAGGGGTATATGTGACAGAAGAAAGTCAATCGAGCAATGGATCCTCTTAAGATTTGGGAAATAATATTTTTCTGTGCCAAAGTCAATAAAAATGTTATTTTTGTTGCATCATCTTATTCCTTAATTCAACAAATGTTTTTCGAACGTCTACCATACCAGGGACATGGCACTGGTCAAAACGGTTGAAGTTCCTGTTTTCGAAGAATTACATTCTAATAATCTCTGTGTAGCATAAGGCAGCTGTAACTTATTTTAAGGATACTGAAAGATCTTAAAGTGTTTTTTTAATCATGAAAAGGCAGAGCCTCTGCTACTCATACAGTATCTTAGGGTGAATTAGAAAAAGGCATCCCAACTAGGTGGACAGAGACCAAGGACCCAGATCTTAGAAAAGAGAAGCAACCATTGTAAAAATTAGAAAAAAGCCTGGCTTCTTGTGTACATATTCATCCCCATTGCTAATGGTTTGGAGAGGGGAGCATGGACTAGATTTTAGCCCCACTTTCCCCCTGAGCCAGGCGCTTGTGGACAATGAACACATCACAGGACAAAGAGCAGACAGATGGAACTAAATAGAAAGCTGATGTAACTGCTCCCCTACTTAAAAAAAAAAAAAAAAGTAGAGACAATAGAGTGGTTATGTGCTCTCTGAAAAATATAACAAAGGGATTTTCAAAAGGTATTGAGGGAAGAAACAATGCATACATGTAATTAAAACCAATTTAATAGCACAATGCACCAAGCATACTCTTGTTACGTCCTTGGCTCTCGGGTAGTTTAAGAATTTGCTACTGTAATGTACCTGAGGCATGTTACAGGCTTCATCAATAGATGAGTACAAAGGAGCTTCAGCAAAGTAATATCAAGGCAGTTCAGAGTTAGTCCAATTCTTCCCGGGCAACTGAGCCCGAAAGGGGGATGTAACTTGCTTTGCCTAGTGTCACACAGGGAGGATGGCAGAACCAAGACTCTGACCCCGGCCTTATTCTGGGACCGTGTCAGGCCAGCATGTTAGCTTTGTGCTACAAGGTTTACATTCTGAGACTTCACAGAAGCAGTCTTCTGTGCATGCTTGTTGTTCTACACACAAAGGAGCTTAAAGACAGACCAAGCCAAAAATTACAGATTTGATCCAAGCTCTAAGACCCTTGACCCTGGTAGAGTCTTCTCTAGGTTCTCCCTCATATTAAGGGCTTAGTAGTCAATGTTGGTTAATATGAGCATCTTTTGTAGTGTCTTCCTATTTACCTTTAGAGCACAGAGTCACAGAGCATATCTGCATGGTAATACAGATCGGGATGCTAACTGGGTCACCTTATTTGCATTTTGATTACTGCTTATTTAGAAGCTACGTTGAGAAAAGAGTTTGATATCAGGAGCTTAAGTGCATGTGTGTCTATAAATATATGTATAAATAGATAAATGCATATTTACTGGTTTGTGAGAGATCAGTCCAATATGTACTCATCTCTCATGGACATATCTGTAGGAGTCTGGCCATGAATGGATGTTGGGATTATAAATGTGGTTATGAAATCTAATTATTCCTTCAGTGCCATATCATCCACTGTATAGGCACACTCTGTCAGCTAGAGAAGTCAACTTACCATACTTCCCCTTGTTCAGTATTGATTTCTTTATATATGGGGAAGTTGCATTGTTTTAAGAGATGTACTGGGTGTCCTTTCTTCAAACCACCTACTTTTTCCACTATTTCAATTCAGAATGCAGGCACATTGTAATTGCGTGCAGGCACACACATATACACCCAGAATGTGTGCTAGAAAAGCGCTCTTCTTTGCAACAGAAGAGAAAAAAAAATCACAGAAACTCAGACCCATCATTAGATAGATCTCCTAATCTTTATCTCTAGTAGTTCAGTCAGACGAGCTAATACCATGATGATGGCTTTGAAATCTCTTAGGAATTGGAAGAGGAGAAGTGATAGTGATGAACTCCCAGCTAATAAACACAGAGTGCTTATTTCGGCAGAATGATCAATTTCTAGATGTCCTGAGGCTTGTCTGATACAGTTGATTTACTCATCCTCGCTTACCTCACTAATAAAGCCAAAGTCCACCATCAGATTACAGAAGTGCCTAGAATTTCTTAAAGGGGCAGAAGAAAGCTAAGGTAGCATTCATCACATCCCTCTGAGCATCCTTCCCCGCCCACAGTCCTTGAAACCCCAGCTGCCTTCCTCACTGATACTCTGCACTCAATAGACTTTGGGCTAGTACAGCAACACAGACAATTAATTTGTTATCTTGTTAGTGGAAATTTAATGCAATGATCTAAAAGAACTCTTACGTATTGTGATAAACTTTAGTGCCTCCGGGTGGCTCCCCTAGCATTGGGCTCATTTCACATCTCATCCATTATGTAAATGAGATTTGGAAATAGTTGAATTTCACTAATGTAGCTCAACTCTGATGGATTGGGGAGAGCCAGTCCTACTGAAACTAATGAGGTTAAATGCATCTCAACATTTCTTTCTACTTGGTTGATTATGCAAGCCTATGTTCAAGAAATGGGATGCAGTGCATTTTTTTTTTTCAACTATCCTCTAAGAAAATTTCAGACCCAAAGTAGCCCCAAATAAGTTTGGTCTGCATAATGTCTGTGTTGGTTACAACCGTTACATGGTGCACGAACAAAGCTAATGGACAGTGTGCCATTACATGCTGCAAGACTGATAATACGATTTAAGAGAAAGGGGAGTATTTTAATAGTTAGGTAACCTCTGTCACCCAGAGGAGAGTGAGGAGTAATTTACAGAAATGGACAATGGGGAGAAAGAGTCCCCGGTGGGACTTGAGATCAGAGAAGAAAACGGTCATTGGGGAAGTTTTGAACTGGCAAAGGAGCTACTACATTTGATTCAAGGATTCACGGGGAGTCGATCCAGTTACTGACCATGTAGTCTTGAGACAGAGATAAAGAATAAGGACGGCTGCACTCTGGATTTTATTTGGAAGACCAAAAAACAGGAGTTCCAAAGACTAGAGGCAGGATGCTATTATACACAAAGGAATATGCGTTTAAGGAGAAGCAACCTCAAACTAGCCAGGGTCATGGAATCAAGAAGGTGAGGATAAGATGCTAGTTCAGAACTGAAAAAAAATCTAAAATTTTTGGCCCTTATTTAAAAAAGAAGAGTTAAAATGGAGGAAAGTAAAAGACATGGGGACAGAAACATTCTTCATAAGAATTAGAATCCAAATGTATTAGCCAGTTATTGAGAACTACCTTACTTACAGGAAAGGAGTTTTAAGCTGGTGGATAAGACTGTGACCTTGGAGCCAGAAGGCTTTTGGTTTAAATGCCAGCTCTGGCGCTTTACTAGGTATTTGACCTTGTTCAAGTTATTTAACCTCTCAAAGCTTCCGTTTCCTTATTTAAAAAGGTTTAATAAGTCACCTACTTCAGAGGGCTATCACGGGGATTAAGTGAGATAATACCTGTAAAATGCTTAGCACAGTGGCTGGCACAGAGAATGTTCTCAGAACAAGCCTGTCAGAAATGAGTACAGGAAACATCAGATATTTATAAGGCTATTAGGATGGAGGCTACCAGATTCTTGACCAAAGGGCTGGAGCTTTAGAGAAGAGATTGCTGGCCAAGTGATCACTCCATCTCTGCCATCCCAACTAACTTCCAACTCTCTGAAAGCTGGAACTGCATAATAAAGTCTGTCAACTTTTCAACACAGCATAAAATAGAATGGCAAGTCTTCAACTTGATGCTATATTCTTAATACATTGTTGGTGGTTGGCAGTAGGACACAGTTTTGTGCTTGTGTTAATTTATTCAGCAAAAGTTTCAGGGCCGACTGTAACCACAGCAACTCCAGGTCCTTAGGGGGACCCTTAAGGTATAAGAAACAGCTCTGTCTTGGGGTAGTCAAATATTTAGCTGAAGAAACAAGATGCGAAACAAGACATCTAAATAAAAATAACAATCTCCCCTGAGCTGAAAACACCACCCACATTCACTTCATTGCATCTGGGGCCATGCTAGAGATTTATTGGGGAGGTTATCTCTAGCATATATTCAGGAATAATAGTTTAAAATGAAATTTATTAACTGTATAACACTCATATACAAACATACATAATTGATCTGGTTGAACAAGAATAAGAATTCATTGTAATATAGATACCATAGTAAAAGTAAAAAGGTAACTAGTATGATCATTTTTAAGGAAGAGTCGCATTTCAAAGTGTTTAAAAGAGTGAGCTCTGAGCTCACATTCTCTGTGTTCAAATCCTTGTTGTATAAGTTACTGGTTGTCTAAACCTTGGCAATTATTTAACTTCCCTGTGCTTTAGTTTTCTCATCATAATGAAATCAATGATAGTACCTATCCTCCCTGCCCTAAGTGCGAGGATCCAAAAATAAATCTCTAGCCTCAGAGTGCAGGAGACAAACATGTAAATACTAGTTTTTGTCTCTGATAAGGACAAGGGAGTCCTGCCTAAGAGCCTGAATACACAGGGGAGTGAATGACTTCCCTGCTGGGTCAGGAGAGACTTACCTGAGGAGGTGACACTTCACTTGGGTCTCTAACAATTTGGAAGTATTGGCTCAAAGGGGATGAAAGACATCTCAGAAAGAGAGAGCAGCAGGGGCAAAGACACTAAGCATAAAATAGACCAGCAAGAATTCTGTGTGGTGGGCTGGCAGGTGCTGTGTAACAGAAGACCGGGCCTGGGTCGGGCTGGGAATGGTGCTTAGAGTTGGGATTTCACATGTAGGTAATGCGAAGTCATGAAGGATTTCCATGTAGACACACAAACGCCCAGCCATGGAGAAGAGGTAGTTTGTTCTCTACATGTACAGCTTGGATTAGAGGGGACACAAAGCTGATCTCAGTGGGTTTCTGAGAAGGCAGCCAAGAGATGTTTTTAAATCAAAGGTATTAATTGACCTATGGATCTTGAATGGTTAACCAGGATGCCCTACTGTTTACAATTCTACTTGTTCTTTCTTTGTTCCCTTTCCTCTTCCTCAACGTTTATTGGGCAAATTCCACATTAGAAGTTCTCTTTGAAGCACTGTGGGGAAACTGATGAATAAGTTATGGCTGTCACCCTGAAGATACCTAAAGCCATGTTCGAATCATGTTTTTTATAAATCAAATCTTGTTTTGCTCATTTGGACAGCTCACTGTTTAAAGGAAGCTGGAGATGAGGGCTTTTAGAAAGTTATAGTATGTTTTCAAGAAGATAAGTCCCCACCCAATGTGTGTTCTGCAAGTGTGGATTTATATATACATCTGCACTGAATTTTCATGTTTTATTCCTGTCTTCATGCATAGGTATTTGATATAGTTTTTGGAGGACTTCATTCCCCATACAAAATACCTTACTGATGCTCAATCTCAGATTACTAAAGAAGCTTTGAACACAAGGAAGAAAATACGAGGTTGGAGGAAGAGGAAATAAGTGAACAACAATGACCGAGAGTGAACATTTTAGTAGTGTGAGAGGACAGATATGCAGATAGAAGCCATGCAGGTAGTTAACCAGGAGAGCAGAGATGGCCAGGCAAAGGCATGTGACCACCTTCTTAAAGAAGCAGGTTTATTACAGCTTTAAACTCTGGCGTCCTAATAACTTGTTAAAAAATGGTCAAGATAGTTATTAGCATACAGGCCCCCAAAGAAATTCTTTTACTAAATTGAAATTTTGTGGCTTGTTTAATTTGTAAACTAAAGTCAGTCCAGCAAGTTAGAGATACTCCTGGATTGACATGTGCTGGGAATATTCATAAATTTAGTCATTTGTTCATTCAACATTAGCTTCAACATTTACTAATCATGTATAATGAAGAAAACCTTTGGCAGAAGGCATTGGTAAAAATTCCATTGGTGCACGACACAGAGATGGGCAATAATTAGTATAATAGTTGAGAAAGGGCAGCAACGATTCTCGCCCTAACTAAAGACAAGCCATACAAATAGAATCTCTGAGCACTGAAGAAGAATAGTGAACAATGGAACGAGTTCAACACAGAAACGTCCCACATTCATGGATGGATATGAACCAGAAAAAGAGCTATGTTGCACTGCTGTTTTCTGGAATATTTTTCACCCTGGTCCAGTGATTCATTTAGGACCATGCTGGGCAGAAGCATCTCCACACAGGGGTGACTTCGTGTGCTCACTCATGGTTTATGGTCATGAAAAAAAGCTGCACGAGAGGAAGTGGGGGCACAGAGGCTCAAGGTATGGCATTTGGAGGCTCACTTATCTGTAGCTCTATGACTTTGGGCATGTCACATTTTTTTTATTTATTTTTTTAATGCCTACAGCACCTGGTATTCCTAGGTGGTCTCTCATCCAAGTACTAAACAGGCCCGACCCTGAAGGCATGCCACATCTTTTTGTCCTGCATTTCTTTATGGTCTCTAATTCCTTCTGATTCTGCACTTGTGTTGATAGAAGAGTTTCCTGTGACCTTGACCAGGAGGGAAATCACCTGATCATCTTAAGGGAAGATCTGAGCGTCACATGTAGAAGCACTTCTATTTGTGAGAAGACAGCAGAGATCTCATTTCTATTAGACAAACCAAATAAAATGCAGTAGTTACTGGACATGAAAAGGCCTGGCAAATGCAGTCAGGTCCAGGCTCGTCTGGGTGTTCCTATCGTGTGTCCCATTCCCAGAGTTGCTGGTACCTCATCGTCACAATGACTCAGGAGGGAATGCCTTAGAGCTGCCTTTCAGGGGAAGCCACTTTTTAATGACGTCCATTTGGTTACTTCAGGACAAACTAACTGTCCTTGGTTGAAGAACAATTACATGTTTAATCTAAATCTCCCCACAACCCCATGAGGAAGATAATATTAAGCACATTTTGTATGTGAAGAAAACGAGGCTCAGAGACACAATCAGGGTCTCGCCACAACTTAATGTTAGCAGGAATTTGAACTCAAGTCTTTCTGAGAGACGTGAACCCAACCTTCCTTTCTCAGGGCTATTAGAAATGCAGATTGACACCTTATTGTCTGGATTCCAAAAAGTGACAGAATGAGCGAGAGGTTTTCTTTATGCAAAGGCTTAAGAAAAGAACTCTCGTCAGCAAATGGCATGTTTCTTAATTTTGTCTAGTTGGCCTTGGATACAAGCAGATAATGGCCTAAAGCGGGGTTAAAAAGTTGCCAAACCTGTTGAAAAAAAATTCTGACTGAATGTGCAATGAAACTACAACTCTGGAAAATCTCCATGAACTCAGAGCTAAGAAATGACTTCTATGTTTGACATGACCCTGAGAATTAAGCTTCCCAAAGAAAGGAAAGGAGGCTGAAACCATGGTTCAGAGAGTGAACAGACTGGCCAAGAAGTGCCAATGAGCGAATGCAGGGCTTTAAAAAAGGTTTTAAGAAAAAGTCCCTGACTATATTTCTCACAATTGGAAAATATTACATTCCCCAAGTAATAAAATGGACAATAAAACATTGTTTTTCCATCTTTAGTTATGTAATAAATAAAACATATATGTTTCTATAAGCGCTATTCTAAAAAAGATCAAAATGACCTGAAGGCAGCCCTTTGTCAAGCCAGGAATTTTCTAGAAGGCCATCCAGTCTAAAGAGTTACCAGGGTCTAATTTTGGACAAATGGAAGCTCTCTCTCCTCAATGGTCTCAGCAAAGGGTTGCCTTTTGTTAAAGAAGAGGGAAGACGGCGAATCAGCGGTCTTCAGTGTCCCTTTTAACATCTCCTATCGGGAGTCCGTATTCTCCTCGTCTCTGAAACAGTGCCTCTTCGCCATCACCCAGGGTTAGTCCGTACTTATTTCTTTCAGTATAAACCCAAGCAGCAGTAGGTAACCTCCCTTACTCAAAACTTGCACATCCCTGACCTTGCAGAGAGCTCCCCACCTACACCACAGCTCTGTAGACCTTGCTTACACTCAGTTCAACGCTTGAGTATATGATATTTCAAACTTGTAGAATCAGTCAGATACATTTCAATCACTGCTCAGCTTTAGGCCAATAAACTAATTTAAGCCTTAGATTCCTTGTTGGTAAAATGGAAATAAAAAGAGATACTTTATGGAATTTGCTGAGGCTTAAATAAAGATCTATCAAGTATCAAGCACACTGTCTGGCTCCTAACAGGAATGCTATTGCTAATATTATTATTTTGCATAGTAATCTTGACTTCTCAATAAGATAATTAAAAAGTTGAGAAAAACTTTCATAGTTCTCATGTTTTCAACAGCGTCCACCTGGCAAAGGGCTAGCAAGAGATCATGGGATGAACCAACACGTGTTTAATGGATCTGCACAAATGCCTGGAAAGGGTACGGGAGAGACACGCTCAGAAACATACTGCTAACACTGCTACTTGTAGAGGAAACAAGATGCTGTTTCTTTCCAACTTCCATAAAAAAAATTCTACAATTCTATGAATATTATAAATAAGAGGATGTGATTTTTATAATTTGAGCAATCATGGCGAAAATAAGAACTATTTATTATTCCATTTCAAGAAAGTGAAACACAGATAAGGAAGTGTTTACCTATAAGTGTCTTTAATTCTCAAATACTATTAGGGTAAATGATGTTAAAGGAACACTACTCAAAGTCTGTAGCCTGGATCTCATAATTGCAGAATAATGGGGCTGGAAAGATCGCTTAATGGTTTCCATCATTCCACTGATGAGGAAATGAAGGCTCCTGGGAGTCACATGGCATGTTGTTGGTGAAGCCATTCTAACCTGGACCTCATGATTCTGGTCCTCTCCCCCAGACCATAAGGGCATCCAGGCCTTTCATGTTATTTGCCTGCCCAAGTGCCTGAATTCCAAGTTTCTTTCCTTATTTTGTCTGATTCTGAATGTCCCATCAGGGGATGAGATGAAATGAGATGAAGATGGAGTGGGGAGGGCACATTCTTGCAGAACAATCTATAATTTGCTTTTGATAGTAACTCCAAGAGAGGAAAAACAAACAGAGGCTCCTTATTAAAAGTCACTAGTAATAATAGAAGAGATCAGACTGTGGTTTGTTCTTTGAAATAAGAGAAATAGGTGATAGTGTATACTAGCAATGAGGCAGCATCTGGCCACCATTGATAGACGAGATCTCTGGAACCACCTCTTTGTTGTAAGTGGGAAAACATGCTACAGGCCCTAAAATTGCCCCTCTCTGCAACGGTCCTTGCCTTCCTAGGGAGTTCTTAGATGCTAACCCATAATGGCTCTAGGTGTTCATCACGGGCAGCTAACTTTTGAGTTTCAGGTTCTCGAAGCTGGAGGGGTCCTGGTGACTATCTTCCTGCAGAAAGTGAAGGTTGAGGTCACAGAGATGGACCAGTTTTGTGGATTCCTCGGTTTTACTCTCTGTGGGCTGTTTTTGCTGGAGGATGGAGTCCGAGAGATGGGTGCTGTTGGCATCTCTCATTCTCCTTCTTTTTCTGGGAAAAGGTGCCATGCCCGGGGCTACCTTTGTGAGTGTCCCTCTTCCTGTTTTCTCCCACCTCTCCAAAGCATGGGGCACTGACTGGACTGTTTGGTTGTGGTTAAAATCAATCCACAGTCCTTTTATCCTCACATAAAGCGGCCTTCTCCAGCTGTTTTTATATGGACATCCCCATAGTCTGGGTTGGGTCTAGTGACCATTTGCAAGGAAACAAAGGAAGAGAAAAAGGCTGATGATGGCAGCTTTCCGAGGTGGGTATAGCAATTCCAACAGAAGGGAAAATAATGAAAAGACGGCATTTCCATGCAGCCGTGAAAGGAGATGGAGGAATCCTTCTTCTCCTTGAATAATAAGGGCTCCTGCTAATTTTAACCAGAGTCGGCTCTGAAAAACCTGCAGTTGACTGTGAGTCACTGGCCCTCCAGGGAATAGGAGGTGGGGAGGTGTGTGTGTGTGTATGTGTGTGTGTGTGTGTGTGTGTGTGTGTGTAATCTCACAGTGCCCAGAGCCCTGGAGATCCTGGAACACTTCAGTAGCACAGGCCAGATTCATTAAAAACCCTGGCTACAGGCCAGCAGTTAAAATTGAAGCAGCATATTTATTGCATTTTGTTCAAATAAATCTGAAAACGTGTGAATCATATTCCTTGGAGAGATTGGGAAAAGAAGTAAACAACATCAGGCTAATACTTACAAGCCGTGGCGGAGAGAGAACAAAGATACAGGAGGTTGTGCGGCTACAGGAACTCTGTGCGATGCTCACCCTTGTGGGTGGGGGCCGGAGGGGGCCACACTCTCCTGCCACTTTCTCCACCGGCTGGATCCTGGCCTTGCTGTCACTTTAGGGAGCGTGGCTTTGCCCTGTGCCCCGGGTTGCTCGGTTGCAACCCGGCAAATTCCACCCTGCTCTATGGGCTTCTGTTGTCTCCCAGATGCTGCTGCCGCCATCCTGCTTTCTAATGGCAGCTGCAGAAATTAGATTCAATTATGGGCTTTCCTATAATAGTATATATAAGGGAAAATCTCCCCCACCCCACCAGCCCAGTTCATATGAAACGCGGCAAGAGCTCAAACTAATCATTTGCCTCTGCAAAGCAAAATAAGTAGCTGGTCAGCTTTATCATGTCTGAGCTGTATTTTCTTTTGTCGTTTGATATCTTTCAGTGATGCTGAAAGGGACTGTCTGTTTCAGGAAGTAACCTCTAGTGGGTGGAGATTTGGGGTTGGACTTTGGGCCTCAGTTCTTTTAAGTGTAAAAAGGTAAGGATTCCTCTCATACGGTAATTACGAGGACTGAATGCAAGTCGTAGAAAATATAGAACAAAATATCCCCATGACCAAATGTCAAACCTCTCTTCTTTCTCTCTGCTAAAGAGATGATTTGTGAGTATAAGTATGAATAATCACTGATCCGTTTTTTTTCTCTGTTCAACCCAAGATTGTTTTGATAGCATAATTTTGCCTCCGATCCTCACCCTCATTGCCTTTCATTATACACGTGCTTGTTGGTCTGAAACATTGAGAAAAGTAGGTTAACAGGTAAGAAGTATAGTCCACAACACCTCTTTCACTTTATACAAGCACGACTAATTATAGATTTTCAGAAGCTTTCTGAGTCTTCTGACAATTTTAACAGGCCCAGGGCATGGGCTGGATGGTCAGAGGTCTGTTGATGGTCCCCAAAGAAAACCGGGTGTGTGTCTGTTATGCTTTAAGGCCTTGGGAAAGGTGAGAATGCTTCTAAGACTGTAAATGTATTAACCAAGCCTCGCTTCTTAGGTAAAAGTTTCATGGTGATAGCAGCGAAGGTTGATCAAAACCCAGGCAGTGGCTGCCAATACACAGTGCTGGCAGAGGGGGCAGATTTCTGAATTGGGGCCAAAATATAAGATGACCCGATACATCCACTTGAACATCTCATCTGGCTCAGACCCCAAGAGTGTGGAGATGACTCTTGAGAAGTCAGTCCTATTCTAGCACATTAATACCTGCTCCATCTCAGTGTTGGGGCTCACTTAGCTCCTTCTCTTCAGGTCTGGCCAGGTTCAAGGCCATTTCTTTCTATTCTCTGTGCCTTGAACCCTGGAAAATCTGTGTGGAGGTGATCTTGCTTCCAGGAGCTTCCTCCCCACAGCCTAAAATACTCGGCTCTACTCAGGGAACCTCTCGTGGCAAGGTGGAGAGGCCAGAGAAGGCTCTGGACTGGTTGGTTGAGGCACGCATCCTCCCAGTTCCTGAAACCTCTGACCTCACAAGTGTGCTAGTAATAGTAATAGTAATAGTAATAGCAAATACTTAAATTGTGCTTATACTAAACTAGGGCACTCTCCAAGCTCATTTCATATTTACAACAAGCCCATTTTACTGAGCAGACACAGTGAGGATAAGCGATTTATCTCCTGTTACTACAACTAGCAGGTGGTAGAGTCAGAGTGTGAATGCATGCAACCTGCCTTTAAAGACGTAACCATTAAACAATGCCACAGAGTCCTGATTTCTTGGCCATCTGGCCCTCTCAAGAACTAGACTGGGTTGCTTTTATGTTCTGGTTTCCTGAATGTGTGCCAGGAGGAAGTTCAATGAGTAGCCACTAGACTAGAGGGTACCAGGGAGCTAAACCAAATTTGCCAGTTAAACAAGAGCACATGTATCAATGTATCCCCATCTCTATGAGCCACGCCTCTGATTGCATGAGCTTACACTGAAATGTGTTGTCCTGACCCAACAGCAAGAGGACACGCCCTGAATTGTTTTTCCCATGATGGGGTAGAAGTGCCCTGACTCATCAGCACATCCTCCTCCTGCGCTCTTTCAGGGTAGGACGGCAGATCAGAGTGAAAGGAAGACTCCGTGGCCAGTGACACAGACCAGAGCTCACTGGGTGACAAGGGAATGAAACCAGTTCCTTTGGGCCCTTTAAATGTCCATCTCCTCGCACGGACTGTAGGAAGTCCAGTTGTTATTTAATGGATGGCTACGTGCTATCTTGCTATCTTCTCTAACTCCCTCAGCCGATATTCTGACTGCTGATTGTACAGCAGACACTGGATTACCCACTCCTCTCACTTTGGAGAATTTGAGTCCAAAAGATCAATGATTCATTTTGCTGTGCCTTCTGGGAAGTCAGAAAAAAAAAAATCTGCCAAACATGATTTGCTTGTTGAATGAAAGAATGAATGGGTGACTGAATTAAGGCATCACCTGAGAAGAAACCAAGTTGTTTAAACACATCTGAGTATTCCCAAGTGTCTTGGACACCACATCCCTTTTCCTGAAAGAAAATTTAAAAACAGAGCAGGGAGAAAGCTGGTGGGGGAGGTTTTGTCTGTCAACCACAACCATCAGAGCTTCAGACTTCACAGCATGAGTGGGGACGCCTAGCGAGGACACAAGGGCAATGACGTTAAGTGCTGCTCAAAAACAATCAGATACTGTCCTAACTAGTCTGTGTCTAAGCGGATCCAGCTCTAGAAACAGGTTTCTGAAAATTCCCATCAGCTAAGGCAACCAGATTTTCCTAGCAATGAGCATGAAATGAGTTATCAAAGGTAAAACAGGTAGGTAGGATTGAAAGCCAAAGGGTCAAGCTCTTGGGTGTCCCCAGATCATCTTGACCACTGGGAATAGTAGTGGGGGCACTGTGGCTGGCACCAACCCAGCATCCTGCTCTGTACTATGGAAATACCCATGGGATTTCTTCACCCAAAAGCTGTGTGCTTGGTTGTAAGCTGGATAAAAGCGATCACTGTTTTTTATCATCAACCCTACTCCTGCCATCCAGGATTGCAGTGCCATGTATATTAATCATGTTTTTTATTTTTCATATTTTATTTTGCTTTGACATTTGGGTCCTTTCTGATCCTGGAGAGACTGTCTCTGAGAGCTAGCTAATTCCTGGAGATAGCAAATGGCACCCCTGAGAGTATGCCTTCCATGGGCAAACCAAGCAATCGAGGGCCCACATCCACTATCTCCTTTATGGAGTTTTCACAGTTTTAGCCACTATCCCTCAGTCCTAATATTACCCTAGGGCCAAGTACCAGGCAACTAGGAGCAATCTAGAGTCTACTCAGATGATGCAAACCAGCCAACGCTAAGTCCGCCAACTCTGCCTTGTCTGTTCCTTCCTGAGAAAATCACAATAAAGGCTGCTGCCCTGGCGTTTCACGTGTGGCCCTGCACAGCGGAGGCACAGTGTTGTGTGTCTCCTATTTCCAGTGATCTGTGAGAATAAACTTCCTCCTTCGTAACAATCATTTTCATGTCTGCATGTCTTATACCCAATGAAAACAACTCTCAGGTGCATTTGAACATACAAAGATTCATGTCTACCCCTAAACCTTCCCAACACCCTTGAATTAAGTCTGGAGAATTAAAAAGAGGTCACTCTTCTACCTTCTCTCAATTTCTTAATATAAGCTGGGATCTTTTTTTGTCCTTTTTCTTTTTAATTAAAAAAAAAATAAAAAGAACGCTGCAAGTATTTCTAACATTATCAGAAACCACAGCAACAAGAACTAACAGGTATAAAGCATGATTACTGTGTGTTAGGCATTTTCCATAGATTATTTTACTTAATTCATATTCATACAATCTCCATCAGTGGTCTCCAGAAATGGACTGATTGCCCAAGATCACAGAGCTAGACAGAGGTGGCAGTGAGACCATGGCAGCACACAGGGCTGGTGCACACTGGGGGCCGCCATGCCTGGGAAGCGGAGTGTGAGGAGAGCACTGAGGCCTCATGTACGCAGCCCTAGAACAGTGCTGCAGACTGGCTGTGGGTAAGCGCTGTGACCTGGCTCCTGAGAGAGAGAAAGAGATCGCACCTATACACTGAGCGCACTGCTTAGCTTGACATTTATATTTTATTTTATTTTTCTAGTAAGATTTTGTGGGTGAAGGAAGCAGTATGGTAAATTCTACTAAGGCATCATTTCCTTGTCTGGCTTTCACGGGCCAGCACTTTGCCATCCCTGATATAAAATAGTATACGCTGCTCCACACTCTCTGAGACACTGGATTGCTGCTTGGAAAATTCCTGCACTAGACCATGAATATGATGGTCTTGCTGGTTTATCTGTTTAATCGTTGACCAAATCTTTATTAGGTGCCTGACACTGGTGCACGCTAGTGTCACATGTGTCTCTGCCTACCTGGAGTACAAGCCTCTTCTACACCAGAAGTCTATAACTCCACTCACAACACAGTCCTGTTCCAATTATATCAGAATAATCATCGGTGATTGACTTTTTCATGTGTGTGTATCTTACCCCTAACACACTGTGGAATCTCTAACCCTGGGACTGTGCTACACATATCTGTGGCATCCCCACAGCATCCACATCAGTAGACTGTTTGATTTGACTTGATCATATAAATTATGTTTTCTTACTGAATATCATATGCAATTGTCAGCATCCAGTTATAAATGTAACATTCGCCTTTTAAAATTAGAGCTTTGCCAACAATATCGTATTGTATACTTAAAAATTTCTAAGAGGGCTGATGTTATATTAAGTGTTCTTACAACAACAACAACAACAACAACAACAACAACAAATTAATAAAAGGAGAAGGAAGGAAACTTTGGGAAGTGATAGATGCGTCTATATCCTTGGCAGCTGCGGTGGTTTCACTGGTGTATACTTATCCCCAAACACGAAGAGTTGTGCACATGAACTATGTACAGTTTTTTACATGTAAATTATACCCGAACAGAGTGGTTGAAAACCAAACAAACAAGAAGTATCTATAAAGCTAAAAAAAAAAAAATTAGAGCTTTGTTTTTCTTTAAACTGTAGATTAATCCACACCAGTTATATTAGCCACGACCTTAAGAAATTACTTAACCCTCTTAGGCCTGAATTTTCTCATCTGTAAATGTCAGTAGTACCCAACTGCATAGGGTTGTTGCAATTGACTCTACAAGTAATACATGCACTGTATTTAGCATGTGTGGCACGTGGTATATGCTCCTTTATTGCTTTTGTTGTTATTATCTTCAGTTAATTGTGAATTAAGTGAGGGACTGTTTTGTTGGTAACACCCATGAGAACCATCAAAGATACATGCTTTCTCAGTGTTACATTTCTATAAACTTCTGGGCTGCCTTAATGTGTACTTATTTATTTGTTTAAGGAATGCAACACATTATAACATCTGCCAAAGCCAAAAAATGTCATGCCACATATCACTGTCAAGTTCCTAAAAAGTTACAGAAAGAAGTTATAGGAAGGATGTGTGTGTGTGTGTGTGTGTGTGTGTGTGTGTGTATTTGGGGATTATCAGCTTTTATGGATTTTTCCAGGCCCAGGCTTCCTCCTATACTAAGAAGAAATAGAAGTTAACAGTCCACTGGGGTGTAAATTTACCAATATGCTTGGGGCAAAAGCACCAGATGATCTTAAACCAAAGTGTTTTCGGGCCCTGGCTAAGCCTCCCTTGATGCCTCGCTTAGCCCAAACCTCCAGGAGACACTGCCACTCATGACCAAACAAGCATTTTGGGGTGAGCTAGAAGCAGATGGAGTTGGGGGCCTCAGTACGGGAGAGTACATGGAGAAGATGGGCATGCCGAAGGAGATGCGATGCTTTTATAACAGGATTTTCCTTTTCCTCTTGCCGTGCTCAGTAACAGAGCCTCCGAGGCAGACGACTGTGGTTAACAGGCATTGATCTGTGTACCAAAGGAAAGACCACAGCCGATCAGCGGAAAAGACATGTGATTAAACAGTTCACTGGCAACTGGAAACAAAAACACAGGGGCTCGCAGGACGCATGAGCAGTGTGGCAGACTGGAAAGGATGAGGCACGAAGACTCCGAAGACCTGAACTGGGGTCCTAGCTCCGTAACGCACACATACAGTGGACAACCGAGCAACTCATTCTCTGGGCCTTAGTGTATACATTGAACAGTTCAGGTTAACAATTCCTAATCTACCTCACTCCTGATTTCACAGAGAGCTCCAAATAAGATCTCAGATGTGAACATTTCTGCAAAACCCAACTACAAACTCGAATTATCATGTGGCTGGAAGCTATGCTCTCCTGCAGTCATAAACATATTAACCAAGGGCCTGAGCGAACCTGTGAATAATAATGAATTGGGCTAAATGATGTTAAAAAGAAAAAAGAAAGAAAGAAAGAAAAATCCCTCCAACAAGAAACAACAACAAGCATGTTACAATCTCCCATGCCCTGTAAAAGCCACAGCTATACTGAACCACCCACCGAGGTTATATTATGCCCCATAAAAACCAGCACAATCATTATCTTCCCACCATGGGGGGATACAACTCCCCTCCGAGGTTCGGGCCACATGCATCTGAGATGGAGGCCATTTCTCCAAGGCAGAGCCGCTAACCTGGCGCACACCTGGGTTGCCACGGGGAACCTGGCAGCCGGCACCTGCTGCTGCAGCTGCAGACCGAGCTTCCCCGTTGGCAAACACCAAAAAGCGTTTTGCGAGGTTGGCTGCAGGGCCCAGTGCTGAGAGTGAAGCTCCTCCTGGCGCCCTGTCAGTACGGCTGGCGGCTGGGAGGAAACACAGTTCTTCTTGCCTCCTCCCTTCTGAGAACACGACTTCTGAGGAGCCCTCGTTAAAAAGGAGTGTCGCCACCACAGCGCAGGTGGCGATCGCCTTCCCAGCCTCCTCGGTCTTCCCGTCGGCGGAAGCGGGCTCTGGGTGAGCGCCACATTCTGCTCCACAGCCAAGGAGATGTGAGCTGTTCTGCCACCTCGCTTTTTCTGCTCTGCTGTCAGGGCTGTCGCAAACACATGTGAGCTCTCGACCCACCCTGGACGGCAACGAGGGGTGGTGGGCCTGGATCCGGCCTCTCCACCTGGTTGTGCAGAGCACCGAGCCCACACCAGGAGTTGGCGTTTGCTATTTCTAGCTTATAGGGCAGTCAGAACCTTGTCTTTAGCTGGAAGAAAGAGAACCAGGGAGTTTAGGGATTTATTTTTGTTTCCCCTTTTATATCTTGAGTCGTGCATTATTATCCCCATTTCTTGAAGGAGGAAACTGAGACTTAGATCTCTCAAATATTTCGCCCGAACTAGGAAATGGAGCAAGAAGCAGCCTGGTCTGGCACACTCCAAAGTCTCTGCTCTTAGACCGTCTTCAGGCTGCATTTTTGGGACAGAAACAGGATGTAATCTTATGCTTCATCACTTTCTTCAGAACAAATCCTGAGCTGACCTTCTAATCTCAAATGACTAGTGTCCTCATAAAAAGGGGAAAATTGGGTATTGACACGGATACAGGGTGAATGTCACGTTAACACGAAGGCAGAGATCAGAGTGATGTGTGGACAAGCCAGGAAGCTCCCCGAAGCAAGGAGAGGCATGGAAGAGACTCTCCCCCACAGCTTTCAGAAGGAACCATCCTGCCAACACTTTGATCTTGAACTTCTATCCTTCAGTTCTATGAGACAATACATTCTGTTGCTTAAGCTCCCCTGCTTGTGGCACCTACGGCAGCCCTGGCAAATTAAGGCAGTTGGGGAGACTGAACAAACCTACAAAGAACAAGTAAAGGGCAGGTTAGTAGGAACTGAGACATATTAATGAGAGTGCTGAGTAAAGGGAGAAATATGCTGGTTAAGAGAGAGTTTAAAAGAGAGTTTAAAAACTTGAGTTTTAAATTTTGAGTCAGACCTCAAGTAATTTTTAAAGTTTATTCCCTGATTTGGTGAGTCTGCGAGTGGTTTTGCATTCTATCCCCTCCGACCACTATCGGGGTATTTCCACCTCTTTCCCCGAGTTGTAGTTCACACCTCCTCTTTCATATAAAGTCCTGAGCCCAGATATATAAAGTGCATTTTTTTTTTTCTTTGTGAGCTAGTCTGAACGTCCTGGAAGTTCTTTCTCAATTTTAAGAGTCTATTGACCCGATGAGCAGAACTGTTAGAGGACATATCTTAAACCATGTCCACCTCCTGGCTGGTGGGCTGAATATTCTTGTGTTTAGTTCTCCCATTGGAAATATCACGATTACACTTTCTTTCACTTCCCTTATGGTAAGACTGTTTTGAAAAGAACTGTAATTTTGGGAATTTTTTTAAGGAGTTGACCATCAAGACTTGTTTTAGTAAATTCCAAGGGAAAAAAATATGACTAATTAGTATACTGAGGTGGTACATTCTTTCTATTAAATTTTTCTTTGTGTAGTGATCATGGTTGGTCTCCTTCTTGTCACAGCATTGGTTTCACTCCACTAAAATATCGTGGCAAAACTGTTACTGTACTTTGCAGATCGCTGAGCTTCTCTTATTTACTTTAAAAATAACGATTGCAAACCATGAAATTCCTTTGTCCCTCATCAGCTAGATTCCTAGTGTGTTCTCTGACTATGATGATGGAGAAGCTTATCAGGATTACTCCCAGTGTCAATTAATGATGTTTTAAAATTACATAGGGTGTAAACTGAAGAAAAAAATCTCTAATCTCGGCAGAAAAAGTCAGGGAATTAAGCTTTACAGTTCAGAGACTCTGCAGGGTCCAGCAACAGAGGGAAATACACTCTCACCCTTGAGTGGAGCCTGTGATTTCACTGCCTGGGCATGTAAGGAAATCTTGCAAGCTTGGTACAATCGACCTGGGGCTGCGGCTCTTCACGCTGACAAGAAGAAAGTGTGGCAAAAATAAGGTGGTAAGATAAGCACCAGGTTAGATCTCTGGGGACCCGGTTTTCTTAGCTCTGTTTCTATCTACCCGAAGTGTTGTCTGAATTCTCGAGATTTCGGTTTCCTCACAGGTCAGAAAGCTTGAAGATACTTTTCAGTTCTAATACTCTTTAATTCTCTAACAGGCAGCTGGTTACACAATAGAAAGTGAAGATCACGAAAGCACAAATTGCAGAAATGTTGCATATCTTCCTCACCGTGCATGGGGTAGGATGTGCCGTGGCCGGCGTAAAATGACGACAATGTTCACACCGCACGTCGGTGCAGAAAAGATGAATTTGGGATGTCAAGGGCAGCACTGACTTGGAGCAGTCCTATTTCCATAGTATGACCTGAAGAGAACCACAGGAAGGGGCTCCTATACTATGCCTTGCTCAAAGATGGCAGGAGTGTACATAGCATTTTGCCTGGGCAATGTTCACATTTATGCTATATGCTGCCTTGATTTTCATCAGGTGAGATTTGTTCTGGTGTAGGATTTCTCAAGTTCAGTACTCTTGACATTTGGGTCAGATGACTCTTTTTTTTTTCTTTTTCTCTTTTTTTTTGAGGTGGAAGAGGTGGGAGTCCTGTGCCTTGTAGGATTTTTAGCAGCGTTCCTGGCCTCTACTCACTAAGGGACAGAAAGATTCCCTCCACACACCCACAGTGGGACACTAAGACACATTTCCAGACATTGCCACATGTCTCCTGGGACAAGACTGCCCCAAGGTGAGAAATGCTATTCTAGTGGGATACAGTCTTACTAAAAGACTACCCACACCCAAACCATAGAGCATAATTTTAAGAAAAGTCACTCCCTCCTGAATTTGAAAAGAAAGCTACCATGTTAGACTCCTAACATCAATAGATATTTGGGTCCCTGTGCAACTAAATGCCTTCTGAAGAGTTAAGAAATGTGACTTTCTGATTACTGCTGTCTGTTTTTCATGACATCACTATTCCTTGGGCATCTAAGGGAGAAGGGGACGTGGGGTCTTTTGTTGAACTCAGGTGAAGATGGTGTGACTGTAAGAATGTAGGTAGTCTTCTTCATGTGTTTACAGTTGGAAGCACTTGCTCTAAAGCTGTGTCCAGAGCAGACATTGCCCAAGTAGTGGACTCACGATGGTGCTGGCTTGTGAAGACTACCCGTGTAATCATGCTCCTGAATATGACAACGGCCCACGGAGTAGGCCTGGGCTCACATACATCAATGGGCCATAAAGGAAGGGCATCATCATACAATGCAAATCATGCATCTCAGTGACACTGCCATTGTCCAAATGTTACTCCAAAGTTGGAAACATAAGACCCAGATTGTGAGCCAACCAACAGAGTCAGTCTCAGGATCTTGTAATGACCATTGATAGAGAACTAAAAAAAAAAAAATATTGATTCACTAGTGCTGTGTACAGAGAATGAAGTTTTTCCTGACTGAGAATATATAAAAGAAATGTACTAAAGTCTTTGGAGGCAATTTCAGAAATATTCCAAAAATTCTTTGAGCAGTGGCAGCTTTGTGGAATGCGATGTGTCTGTCCTCTTGAGACAAGGGCCTGTGCATTTGGCTTCAGCATATATCAGTATATTTCTTAAATGGGTTAATCTAATTACTCAATACTAGTATACTAAGGTACTGCTCCCCCGACCCCAACCGCCCAAGTCCTTAACTACTAATCCCCAAAGAAACAGCGAGAGGTTAAGGTCCCCAGTGTTCTAGTCTTCAGCCACATTTCTACTCTCCCTTGAGGATCACATTTTCGACGAACCCCTTAAACAGCCTGAGAAGGTGAAAAGAACGAACTCCTTTCCATGAAAGGGAAAGAAGCTTAACAGTATCTCCTCAGGTGAGGCTATTGCTGAGGTCTGAGTCTTTGGGAGAAGGAACCGCAACACGCCAGTAAAAGCTGGAAGCTACAAGTACCAGGCTGAAACTACCCACACGAGATAACAACACACAGCACTTAACATTTGGCATTGCCCTAGGAAATGTTTACAGGCTCAAAAACATAATTATAAAAGATAGAGGGTATGGAGGGAGAGCTGAAGGCAAGAAGATGAATGAAAGAACTGTTCCATTCCTGGCCACCATTAATAGCACCGAATTATAACAAATCCTAAGTGACTAGGAAGAAGAGTACTGAGACAAATACTGAATTCCAGGAGAGACCAGACCTGCGTTTTAAAAACAGGGCCATGAGCTTTGAAAGGAATGCTATGTGCTTAGTCTTGTTTATAACATGGCAAAGGATTCAAGAATGTAATCTGTTCCTCTTGACCAAAAAAAAAAAAAAATTCTCCTCAACCCTCACTCTTCTACTGCTTGGTCTGTTCTGATCCTAGATCTGAAAGATGGGATTCTGTAGTGAATTTCTGGAATGCTCGGCCTGGGCCTGTCTTTCATCAGTGTAGCTAGATGATGGAGTGGCTTTGTTTTCTTAAAAAGAGATCAATGTGCGGAAGGGAAGATTTTCTGAGGGAGCTTTTCAGGCTTGTCAGATGAGGTATTTTTAGGCAGGCTTTTTCTTTTCTTTCTTCTTCTTCTTCTTCTTCTTCTTTTTTTTTTTTCAAGTCAGGGGCTTTGAATAATGCACAAGACCTGGAGATGCAAAGAGGAGCATCTCCAACTCCGTGGGGACACCATCCCGCCTGACTTCATCCTGTCTTGGACAATGTTCCCGAGGATTCTCGGAATGAGTTAACTGTGAATGAATGCAGTGAAGTGTAACAGCATGGATTTAGGGGTCTTGTGTCTCTTCTTCCTCTTCCTGGTTGTGGCATCTTGGGATGTTTCTTGGCTCTGCTAAGCCTCCGCTTCCCTCACTGAAGGAGAGGAGCAATATCTTCATCGTAGGGGTTTCGCGAAGCTCAAATTAGAATGCATCTGTAAAACAGCAGCAGCAGCGGGCAGGCACGCAGGGTGCAGTCAAAATGTTGCTTCCTTTCTCAATGCAGCTCCCTTGGAGAATGACAAGATTGGGGGTGCAGGCTGGAAAAGTCTGGAAAGCACATCTGTCCCTGCCTCCTCCTTAAAGAGGAGTCCTTTCTACCACATCCCTGACAGATGGGGAATCCAAGCTCTGCTCTAAGGCAGGCAGAGATGAGATGAGAGGCTCGCCACCTGCTAGAGGAGCCCATCCTGTATGGATGGCTCTCACTGTTGAAAGCTCTCACTGTGAGCCAACATTTGCCTCCTTCTACTTCCTACTAATGCAGAATACTGATATTTAAAAGAGACAACAAAAACAACTAACACGTTTGTGTATTTACTTCATACCATGTGCTGGCCTAAGAGCTTTTCAGGCTTTATTGGATTTAATCCTTATGATACTCAATGAGGTAGGAATTCATACTGTCTTCATTTTACGGATGGGAAAAATGAGGCTTTGAGTGGTAATGCAACTTACCGAAAATGTCTTACATCGCGAGTGGAAGAGCTGAGACCTGAACCCAAATCGGTCTGACTCCCAGTTCATGGGCAATCCCTAGGCTACTCTGCCATCCTCTGTAGCTGGAGCACTTGGTGTTGTGCTGAATTCAAAGGAGGTGTCAGAAAATAGAGTGAATGAATGAATGAATAGACAAAGACACACATTTCTAAAGCAGCATCCTATTTGCTAACTAGTAAGGAAAACCAGGACTGCTGCATTTTCATTTTGCTGTGGTCTTTCAGTACCTCCTGGCCTCACCTTTTTCGGTCACGCTGTCTTTGTAACTCAGCACCATATTTAAGCGGATAAAAATGTAAAGCATACACTCTAGTATAAAGTTTTTGTGTGTGTGTGTGTGTGCATTTCCAATGGTGCACCCCTGATCTAGTGATATAGACTTTTAGCAGCATTTTAGTCATTGTTTAAGGTCTTCATTAAATTCCTATACAATTTCTCTGCTTTTTCTTTCTTTCTTTATTTCTGTCAATGAGGAAATCATAAGATGTAAAGCTACAGAACTCTGAGAGCTTTCCTTATTAAACCTAAAATATATATATGTATTTTTTTTATTTTAAAAGTATCTTAGGTAAAATTTAGACAGGTAAATTTTAAACAGATATGGGAAGATGGGTCTCTGTAATGATCCACAGGGCTCTCTAACTGTAGTCTCTAATCCTACCCAGCTCCCCACCCCGCCCCTTCACCAACACTACCCTGCCTCCTGGACCCTGGACCCTGTTTCCTGTCAGGAGCATGAGCAGAAGACTTCAAGGCAACACAGGGCTGCCAAGCTTCCTAGCTGGTCACTGCGGCTCCTGCTCTGCCCCTGGGACTGGTCCTCATCCCAGTGCTTACTTTTCTCTTGTCACTATGCCTCTGCCTAGTGACTTGATTCTACTAACTGAAGAGTATTCTTGTCTATCCAAGTCCAAACGTCTATACTGGTTTTCTCTTAACCAAGACCAGTCTTCTGTTTCATCTTCTACTGGGGATGGGAGTTTTGGCTTAGAAGCCCGGCTTAGGAATTCTTACTCCAAATCAGGTTCCTCTTGCTTAAACACCCTCTGAGAACCATTGTTGGCCTTCATGCAGCAAGGAAGTCAGAGTCCAGAGCTAGTAAGGGAGACAGTCATGCAACAGATTATTGTCATGTAACACTGAACTATGAACAAAAGAGTATTGGGGACAATAATCTCTGGTTAAAAAAAGAAATACTAACAAGCTTTTTGCATTTTGCTTTTTATCTGTTAAACATTTTAATTTAGCTGTGTTTAATTTCTTTATGGTCAGTCACAAGCTCTTGATAAGAAAACCTCTAGATTATACTTACTAGTGAAGAGCTTAGATGTTATCTTATTACTTTCACTGTTAATTATTCAGCATCACATGATGCAGAGCTATGTCCTCAAAAAATACTTGTGTGTCATGTTGGGGGCTGTGCATACACAGACAAACTGAATCAACTGGTATGAAATGGATTCACCAGGTCCGCTAATTTTAGCAATGCAGGCAAACTAATAACTGTTAGTTTCCCCTTTACTATGGAGCATTTATTTAGTAAGAGGGGCTGTCATGAGTTAGGCTGTCCTAACTTTCTATCCTATTGTGCCTATGTGTAGACAAAGCCCCGAGTTCGGGATCCATTAATATCAGATAAAATAATGCCGGTGACATGGATGTATGATGCACACTGCACGTATACCAGAGTTCTTTTCAGGTATCATTTAGTAGATAATATCAGGACTGCAGACTTCTTGCCTCCCCATCCACTCATAGCACATGACATTAAAATACTGAGAATACTATAAGAATAATCAAAATTATATTTTTGTACTTGCAAAGTGTAATTGTTATGTTGAGTTCTGGATGCCCTTTTATGTTATTTTATTTTGGATGCTCTTTTAAATGCTTAATTCATCAATGAAACAGAACTTACTGGAAACTTTTGCTTCTCAGCCTGTGTCAGCCACTGTGGGGCTCAGAACGAGAATGAGAACTGAGGACTCCCGCTCTTACATAGCTGATTGTCCAGTTTGGGAGACCAGACTTGCCTATAAGATTCTCATCAAACGACTTGGAACCATGCATAAGTAGATCTCAGATAGATAACCAGAACTATGGGAGTAAAAATAAAAAAAGGAATACTTTTTATGAGCTAGAATAGGAGCTGCTTTATTTAGGAGTGAAGCTTTAATTGTAGCTAGAAGGACATTCAGAATTATTGTTTATTCCATAAGAAACAAAAGATTCTATCCCCGAATGTATAAGGTTAACATTAACAGCTTAAGACATCATTAGTTCTGGTGCCTGGAAATCTCGTCATGCCTTTTATTCTCATCAAGCCATCAAACTTGACAAGTCATAGCGGTAGAGTAACAAGTGTTTTCTGTTAGGGTCATTTTAGAACTACTTCCCATAAAACAGCAGTAAATAATATTGTTATGGAGTTCTAGTACTGTAGGTAGGTACACCATAAACCAACATCCCTGTGGATTTACCTCCCTGTATCTGACTTTTCCCAGCATTGTCGCCAGTGCTTGGCTTCAGATTTCTCCACTGCACGGAGAGGAGGGCAAAAGACAGGACGGAGAGTGCATGTATTTCTAAGCATCTTCCCATTGAGGACTAGAGAGCTATCTACAGATCTCACTGTAGATAGAAAAGGAACGGCAGTCGTTTAGATCAGCGCTGGAAGCTGTGAATACAGTCAATATGTCTACTGAATGGTACATATGTTTGACTAGAAACAGACACATGGGTTTATGTGTATACAATTTCAGTCTGTGCAGGGCAAGTGAATTCTCTGAGGTCCTTCATGCTCACCTTTGAACCTTGAAGAGAAAAGCTCTATAACTGGCCCAAAGTAAGGGAGAAGCAGACATAGAGAAGACAAGTGTAGTGTGGGGCAAGTTTCTGGAGTAACGGGAGACTCTGTAATGGGGCCACCACCACACACAACCGGGACTGCTGAAAAGGCCCCAGTCACCGCGTATCTTAGCCCCAGATTCCAAGTCCCTTCTCTGCCCCTGAAACACCGCACAGACTTCCTCTCACAGTGCCCACCCACTACTGGCCTGGCTCCTTAAAAGCCCCAAAGAACTGTAAAGATCCCAATCTCCCTTCCCTTTAACTAGAGCAGGGGCTGCTAAACGGCCTCTCGCTGCCTTTTGCGTGTGGTGCTAATTAACATGATCCAAGTTACAATATGTGTTAAAGATTCCAGTTTTGTTACTTATTTAATGAGCTTCGTGGGATTTGAACATGAGGCTCAAAGTAGCAGGGGAAACCTCATAATTAGTTCAATTACAAGAAGTTCCTACGCATTAAGACTATTTGATGAACTGCTAAGGGAAGGAACTACCGACCAGATACAAATCACTAATTTTGTTGCATTTATTATAATACTTATTTTCTTCCTAATTAGTACTGATTGGCTTATGATCCTAATTAATGCAAAGGAATTTGGAATGGTATACAATGGTATGGCTTAGGAGATGCCAGCATGTACAACTGCTAAATTATTGCTAATTGTTATTTACATGAGGCCTGGAAGACTAAGTAATGCAATGCTTAATTAGCATTAAAGATATGGTATCCATTTCCAATTTACACTAAGGCAGCGGATCTCAAATTGTTAGTTTAAAGAACTCGATCTTAAGATTCCAAGAATTGCACCATTGTATAGTGACCTTTACCTAAGGGAGACTGTTTCTTCTTGTCTTCAATTGTATCTTGCTAGGGTTTGGCCAAATGTTGCAAAAAAGTTCTACAGGGACACTCAGCATCACACTGGTAATCATTGTAGTACTTAAGGATTAGTGCTGGGAGCCAACTAGCAAAGAGGCCAAGCATAAGGCCGGGTTTGTGCAACAGTATAAGGTATGTGTGCTTGCTGAAGAGTGGGGTCCTGAGACGGCAGCCTTCTGGGAAGACCTAAGCCCATCTTGATGTCATGGTGGCTATGAGCAAGGTGGCCCTAGAGCTCTAGGGATGCCTATCCGGAGAGCTGGATGATCAGCCAGTATTCCGGGTGTAGCTGCTGCTTGTCTGATTGGGTTTGCCGTAAAGAAGAGAACAAGAGAAGGTCCTGGAATGACTAGATTTAAATTTCAATTCTCATCCCCAAGTGGGCCTGCTCATCCCCGATTACACCACTTCTCTTATGGCAAATAGTGCCCCGCATTCTTATCTGTTCTCCACTAGTGAATGATGGGGCTCAAAGAAAATAATCTGGGACATACCTGTGGAGACTTGCCTCTGCTTACACAATTCCACTGGTTTTGCACAGGAGCGTCTACCATTTTGCTTTTTTCCTACACCCTTTTCTTCAAACAGTCCCTTGTCTTTCTCCCCTTTTCCTCTGTCTTCTGTGCTTCTGCCTCCATGAAATGAAGAGTATTGGAGGAGGAGCCAGAAGTCCTGCCTGATCCGACTTCACAAGAGTCATTTCATGTCTTGGGACCTGAGGTTCTCCACCTTATGAAATGGAATGTTGTCATCTGCTGTTCCCTCCCTCACAGCAGTGCTTAGAAGCTCAAAAGGGATAACACACCCTTTGGAAAATCATATGTAAGTGGGAAGGGTTCTCAGAATCCGTTCAACCGTTTTATCTTCATGGGCAGAAGTATCAGTGCCCAGCAGAGTGAAGGCTGAGGCAGTGATGGTTCACTTCTTCACTGTGGTGCTGATGCATGCGCAGAGGCACCTCCCAGAGGTGTATGCAGAGGCAAACGAAGCCTAGGAGAGGAGCTGGCTTTGGTCTAGACTCCCAAACTCCACACAGGAATTTTTTCTCCACAAGTTCTGAGCACCTTGTACACTGAGAGCCCTGCTTTACTGAGAATGTGGGCCAGGGTGAGCGGACTCTAGTATTCTGTAATTCTCTGAGTGATTGTTTTGGGAAGACTTTTCATCTTCCAGATATAAATCATTCCTGGCCATCAGGCTTTATTTGAAGATATCATTCTCTGCAGCATCATACATTTTTTATATATTAGAGAGAGAGAGACAGAGACAGACATAGAGAAAGACAGAGAGACAGAAAGAGAGAGACTAAGAAGGACAGTAGCTATGTGATGTTTAACATAACACGAGCTCCGTATTGGGTTTTTGGGGTAGCCTCATTCAAACTTGATTATGGGCCTACTGAGTTTTGATTTCTCAAAGCTGGGAAAAGACATTTTCCCTGAAAACAATCAGTTAAAATCATTTGGCAACGTTATACATGTGATATAAATATGTAATATAAAAGACATACTGTTTCCTTAAGAAAAATATTAATTGGCCATAAGAAATTCATTATTTACTTTTTTAAAACTAGTTAATAAAATAGCCATATTAAGAAAATTTAATGCCACATGCTTTACACAAAATTTTAAGATTGTAAGATATATCATACTTCCTATGTACAAAGCATATAGAATGCATAAATTCTATATATGTATGTACATTTATATATGTAATTACGTATGTACGTTGTATACATAGACATATGCAAATTTAAAGAATGTGTTCTTCATATGTTCATTTGCAAAATGTAAACAACATGTCCAGTTATATACTACCACCCATCTTAAGACACAGAATATTCCCAATACCTTTGACATGCCCATGTACATAACCTCCACCCCCGACGTGGTGCCTCTGAGTAAACTTTAAACAGGTCCCCTTTCCTTAGATTAGAGATACATTGCTCACGCCAGAATAAAAGGCTTGGGATTAGCTTTAAAAAACTAGATTTTAGCTCCATCACTTGGCTGGATGTCCTTGTGCAGTGTACAAAAACACATAAGCACTGCTGCTCAATCGATCCTTTTCAGTTTTATCATGTCTATGTGGATGACTATTGTTTGTTTTTCATACTTTTGAACTTTACAGAAATAGTCACGTTTTCTTGGTCAATACCATATGTATAGATGTGGTGGCTTATTATTTTTATTTTATTTTTGCTAATAGCATTCCTTTGTATGACTATCCTGCAATTTATTGATCCATTTTCCTGTCAATGGGCACCCTAGTTGAGTCTAGTATTTAGCTATTGCAAAAAAAAAAAATGTTTCCTGTGAACACGCAGATATTTATTTTCTATGCATGTGTGCAAGAGTTACTCTAAGATACCTAGGAATGGAATTGCCAGGCGGTAAGGTGTGGAGACTTTACATCTTTGATTTTACTATATAATGCCAAACTGTTTTCCGAATGATCGTGCCAATTGACACTGTCACCAGTGGCGTATAAAGAATGCTCACTGCTGTACGATTTCTCCAACCCTTGGTATTATCTGATTTTAACTGTTGCCATCTTTTAGATGTGGCTTTAATTTGTCTTTTTCTTTCTTTCCCCTGATTACAAATGAGGTTAACAATTTCTCTTGTGTCCTTTTTTGTGAAATGCCTTTTCATGTTCTTTTATCCAGGTTTTTTTTTTTTTAATGTATCAGATTTTCTTATTAAATTGTAGGAGTTCTTTAACTATTTAGAATCCTCCTTTTCTGTTGGTTATAAAAAATGCAAATATTTTCCAAGTTGGTAGGTTATCACTATCTTTATATAGTCTTTTGAGAAACATTTTTTTTAGATAAATTTATAAATTCTTTACGGTTTGCACTTTTTGTCTTAAATACATCCTATATTGAGGTCATAAATTGTTTTTCTAAAAGTTTAAAGTTTCACCTATCACATTTAATTATGTAATCTATCTGAAATTGGGTTTGTGTATCCTAATATCTGGTAGGATAAGTTTCTCCATCTCTTCTTCTTTAAGAGTACATTAGGTATTCCTGTACCTGCCATATTGGCTTTCCATGTGAGTTTTAGAGTTATCTTATAAAGTTAAAAAAATCTTCTTGTGGAAATTTTAATTGGAATTCCATTAAATCTATGGATGAATTTGGAGAAAATCCGATACCTTTATGATAATAAATCTTTCTATTCATCAAACATATCTTTCCCAATTTCATTTTTTAATGCACCTCAATAAGTTTCATTTTTAAAAGAAAATAACTCACATATTTTATTGGATATATTTCTAGGTACCATATTATTTGTTATTATAAATTTGCATTTCTATGTACTGGTGACAAACAGAAATACACATCAAAAAGGCTTTTCTATATTTATTTCAGAACTTCCTGTCTTATACTTTTATTAATTATGATAACTTGTTCATATATTCTCTCTGGATTTCAGTGTAATCATATCAAAAGCAAATAATGTCGGTTCTAATTCTACTTTTCCAAACTTTATACCTTTTATTTCTTTAACGTTCCTTATCTTGCTGGCTGACCCCTTTAATGCAGCTTTGAACAGGTCAGTGGGCATCCTTTCCTTGTTCCTAATATTAAAGGGGTGGTTTTCAATGATTAACTGTTAGGTATGATGCCTACTGGATGGTTTTTTCTTGATATCCTTTATCATAATGAGAAATTTTCTTTCTGTTCCTAGTTTGCCAAGAGCTTTTATCATAAATGAATGTTGACTTTTATCAAATGACTTCCCTATCAATTGAGATAATTATCTGGGTTTTCTCCTTTGTTCTGTTAATATGGGGAATTGCATTACTATATTCTTTAATGCCAAATCAAAATTGTACTCTCAAGTTAAAACAAACTTGGTCAGAATGTATTCATTTAAATATATTGCTAGATTAGATTTGCTCTTATTTTGTTTGGAATTTTTATATTTATGTCTGTGGGTGATGTTGACCTGTTATTGACATTGATTTTCTCATTCTGTGTTTGTCTGATACTGATCGAGGCTGCAACTTGGAGACAGTTTCCTTTCTGTGCTATGGACAAGTTTGTGTAACAATGGGACTCTCTGCAGAACTAACAGTTTTGTTGAGAAGATTTTAAACGATTGCTTTAACTAGCTTAATGATTAAAGGAAAATTCGGGTTTACTATTTCTACTTGAATACAATTTTGGTGAATTATGTTCTTTTCTAAACTGTGCTGTATCATCTAAGTTTTCAAATATATCAGCATCTAGTTGTTTGTACTATATTATATTATTCTTTTCATTTCAACTGCATTTGCAGTTGTATACCCTCCATAATAGTTTTTTATCTTCCTTCTTTCTCTATTATCTTTCTTTGCCTTCGAACCTTCCCTTCCCCTCTTGATTATTCTTTCCATAAATTCATTAGTTTTATCAGTCTTTTCAAATGAATGACTGGCTTAGTTGACTGTGTCTCTTGTATCTGCATATTTGTTTTGCATTTTGTTGATTTCTACTTTTATCTTTATGATTTCCTTTTATTTTGGGGGGTTTTATTCATTAAAAAAAACATAATTTCTTAAGTTGCACAATAAAACCGTTCTTTTACCTTATCTTATTTTCTAATATAAATCTTTAAATTTATAAATTTCTTGCCAAGAACCAATCTAGCCACATCCTACAAGCTTTGATATGTAGTATTTTCACTAATATTTGATTCTAAATTTTTTGACCTATGAGTCAATTAAAAGTATATTTCCTAATTTCCAATAATTTGAGGTTTTTAAAGTGATCTTTTTGTTATTGAGTTTTAATCTAATTGCCATTTGTTACAGAATATGGTCTCTATAACACTGCTTTTCAAAATTTGTTAGACTTGCCCTGTGGCCTAGTATGTCATCAATTTTCATTATTGTGCTAGGTGTGCTTTGTTGTGTTTTCAAATTAGTTGGATGTGGCATTTATATATGTTTATTAGAATGAGATTTGCAAGTTGTTTTCTCTAATCTCCTAAATCTTTACTCAGTCTGTTTTTATTTGCTTGATCCATTACTGACAAAGATTGGCTGAAATATTCCATTCTCAGATCAACTTTGTTAGTTTCTCCTTCTGTCATCTTTGCTTTATGTGGTCTTAAACTATGCTATGTATATACAAGTTAGTTTTTAAATATTCTTGGTTTTAACTGAACAATGTAGCATTAAGGTTATATTATGAATCTTGGACTGCCAATACGCTTTTTTTTTTTTAAGGGAAAAATCACCAAAGGCTATTTTGGCTGATATTAATATTTCAATATACCAGCTTTCTATTATTCTTTGTCTGGTATATCATTTTCTCATATCTTTATTTTCAGTTATATTTTTTCATATATCTTAGGTGTATAATCTTATAACCAGCATATTTCTGGATTATGAATCTAAAAATACAAACTGACCTTTTTATGTTTTTATGTTTGTTGTGATTACTAACTTATTCGGAATTTTTTGTGCTTTACATTGTAAAATTTTGAGTTTCTTATGTTTCAGCCTTTAAAAAATCTTTTTTCATCCCTTCCCCCACCCTCAATTGGTTTGTAAATTATATCTTTAATTCTACTTGTTTATGCCTACCCTAGATATTCTGAAATCCACATTTAATAAAATAATGTTGAAAGTTATCATTAGCCATTGCCAAAACAGTAAACTTTAAGTATTTTAATCTTATTACTTCTAACCATTTATACTATAATTATTCAGTATTTTACTTCTATCTTTCTTAACACAACAAATTAGACATTATTTTTATTGCTTTGTATAGCCAATGTTGTATATTTAAACTTACCTATAATTTTACATTTTCTTTGTTTATTATATCTTCTTACATCAGACCTTCTTTCTGGGGTCATATACACACACACATACACACACACACACATATGTGTGTGTGTGTGTATGTGTGTGTATATATATATACATGTATATGTATATATATACACACACATGTATACATATATATGTATATGTGTATTTAAAGTATATCCTTTACAAATCTTTTTAGGGAGAGTCTATTGATAGTAAACATTAACATTTTTGTTAGACTTAAAATATCTTTATTTTTGTTTTTGAAAGATTGTTTTGCTGTGAATATTTTTCCAGTTTGACAATATATTTTTCTCTCTACACTTTGAAGATAGTTTTCAACTGTCTACTGGATTTCATTGTCACTGTAGAGAAGTCAGCTAAATATTTAATGCTTGTTTTTTTGAAGGTTAATTTCTTCCTGGGTATTTGATTCTATGTGTCTACCTTGCTAATTTTTTTTTTCTTTAACAGATATCATGTTAGAATTTCTTGGGCTTTATGATTTTGGGGATCAATATTTTTCATCTATCTCGGAAATTCTTAAGGATTATTCTTTTCTCTATTCTTCTATTATCTCTTTTCTGGACCTTCAATAAAATGTATTAAAAACCTGTTTTTTATTCTGTGGCTCTTTTAACCTTTGTTTATTATTTTCCTCTATTTAGATGTTTTTGGACTTACCTCCAGTTCAACAATTTTCTCTTTAGTTATGGCTAATTTGACATATCATCCACCATTAAGTTTCTGATTTAAATTATTGTATTTCATTTTATAAGTTTTATTTGTGCAGTTTTCAAATCTATCTTGTCACATTTCATAGTCAATCCTACTCATTCTTCTCTTGATGACCACTCTTATGTTTTAAAATATACTAAGTGTACTTAGTTTATATCTGAGTTTCTCATTTTTATAGACTCAGTGAGTCTAATTCTACTCTTTGTTCTTTCTGCTGACTCTCATAAAAGCTTGTTATATCATACATTTTGTATTATGATCTTTTATTACGATTCATGTTTTTGGCATTTTATTTGTGAGAATTCTTTGAGTAATTTCCAAATGCACTTTTCCAGAGATAATACACACTTATATTTGCTAAGTGCCTAGGGGTTCCACCGACCCAGTAGCATTTTAAACAAAATTTTGGCTTGATCATTTTCAGGTCCAAAAGTTATCTATTTTGGCCCTCATTCAATTACAAACTGTCTTGGGGTCAAGATTTCTCAGGGGTGACTGGTCCCTCTAACTAAAGCAGAGATAATCAATAATCCTTTCTCTCTTTGTGGGGTGAAATATATTCTAGCTATTCTTTCACTGAGTATTTTGTCTTATAGAATTTAGAGTTATAAAGGGATTTTGGATCATACCTCCTTTATCTCATGGACACTACATTTGTCTTCTATTTCTTACATGCAGCCCAATAAACTAAAAAGTCTTGACATCCAGGGATAGGTAGATACCCCCGGGAAAATCCATCAATTTTAAGACTACCTATCTCTTGGTATTAATGTTTTCTGATCAATTTTAGCTTCTAAGAACCTCCCTGCACAGGCACATGCACACCAGGATATGCATTTAAAAAGATGTCGTTTATACTTTATTCAGCTTTTAAAGGGTTTATATCAGAAGAGTTTTAAAGTATATATTGTCCGTTATATCTTAAAAATAGAACTATTTTGTTTGTGATTTTAATTGCAAATGTTAATACAAAGTGACCCGTTATCTTATCTCCTCCTTTATTCACATCGCTTACTTTTGATTAGTCTTATTCAGGCAATTTGAAATTCAGTTAATTAATTAAAGATGCTACACAATAAAAGAGTTGCAGCTCCTTTTTGAAAAGGAATGTTTAACTTGTTTCTACATACATAGCCTATGATGTAAAATTTTAAGCCATTTTCTTTTTAAATCTTAATAGAAAACTTCTCAATGTGAGATCCATGTCTATTTTTTTCTACAAAAGGGTCTATAATTATTAGCAGATTTTAAAATAAGTATGTAACCTTAAAAAAAAAAAAGGTTAAGACTTGCTTATCTTAGAGGAATACCAACAATGAAAAAGGTTCACATTTATAGGAGAAATCTGGAAACTATGTCTGGGAAAAGGGACTGAAAAATATCCCATGAGAAACAGTATATATAGCTATATGTATCTACATATATCTGTTTGTCTAACTAGAAATTGATCTGCCTATTTACACAGAATCCACCCCCGCCCACACACACACTCTTATATATGCATGCACATGCTATTCTGCTAAAAGGCAATAGTGAATGAGAATAGGAATTGCGGGGATCAATAATAAATTTGTTTTGATTATGTATATTTTTCTACTCCAAGTTTAAGGATAATCAACTGATATTCACTAAGAGATCCAAACTAGTCATCACTGAGAAAACCCAGACAGGAGTCCTGTCTAATATGGGTAATTCTGTTAGTTACATTAACGTGGGTAGTTATGTTACCCACCTTGACCTCCCTGCCAGACTTGGCTCCAAGTGATTCTACTGTTTCCATAAATCACATCTTCCTTCCAACGACAAAAACATTTCTGAAATTCAAAAGAATGTGATAGGGCTTTGAAAAAATTTCCAAGAGAGCTCTAAAATATTTTGAGCAGAGGCAGCTGCACGAGAATCTGTGTTGTCTAGTCATTGCTGGGCAGGAAGAAATCCTCATTTGCGGGAATGAGTGCCAGTGGCTTCATGAGTCTCAATGTTTTACAGCCACCTTATTCCTGTATATCTCAAAAATCATTTATGACTAGAGAATGGTCAACAAAGTAACTCTGAGGGAGGCTCTGAAGAAGGACCCTTGAATATTAGTCTATGAATGTGTCTCTGGGATAAAGTGACACAGTGACATCTTGAGGGGCAACATCCATTGGGAAACGATGTTTGGTTATGCACACTAGAAGAAGCGATATCACTTTACAGTTGTTCCTTGGGTACTCTGTGGTGTAATGTATATTTTTCTTCCTCCTTTTAAAAGCAAAAGCCTAGAATTGCCTGTTCTTTTCCTCTGGCAACAAGGCTCTAATGGAGTATTGCATACTCTAGTTTTCTGCTCCAAATATTGTTTTTAAAACAGAAAGTCTTATGTTAGCTTTCCCAGCAGGATCTCTCTGGCTGTCATTGTAAACCTGCAAGGAAATCATGGTTCTTATGACAACGTGGCTGGTTAAAGGCTGAACACTGAAAATGTACAATGGAGAATCCATAGCCCTAAAAGCTGATTAAAAGTAACCCTGCGGATACTAAATGGTGGATTACAGAGTGATTACTGACAAATTGACAGACCAGCACCTAGACGCTGTAAAAACAGAACAATTGTACTGTAGATTTAAATTAAGACCATTTAGGAGAAGAAAAAGAAATGTCATATAAGTAACTGTGGCCTTGTGTGAGATTCATACAAAATAAATACGACTGTGCTCCTTGATGGATTCCACAGCTTAAAACAGTCAACATTAATACGTGCATTAAGCCAGAATTATTATTATTACTGTTTATCATTGCATGGGGGTTATCTGGGCCACTTAAAAGAGAGATAGCAGAATAGCATAGCTCTAAAGAAATCAAATATGGATAATGTGAGATTCTAAAATAATTACGAGTTATTCGAAAATGTAGACAATAGAACCTACTGCTTATCTCAGAGGCACTGAGCGTTCTCTGAAAACTGACCAAGGACTGAGCCTTACATGTAAACTTCAAATCACTGCAGGGTACATTAGCAATGTGAATAATAATCATTAGTAATGTAATAACCATCACGTGCCCACTATGTGTCGGGTACTATTAGAACAAAGTATTTTAGATGTATGATTTCACTTAATCCACATCACACCCTTAGTATGTATAATCTTAACCCTAACAACACCAGCTTATCATTGTATGTCATTCTGTAGTTATATCATACGTGGTCGTGTGATTCTGTACCTTTTATGACAGGCAGGGCAGAAACAATCATCTTTTTTGACAAATGACAAAACTGAAAATTCGGAAAAGATGGGTCACTTCTGCACTGACAGACAGCAAACAGGGATTTACTGTCATGGTCCTTCCTGCTCTTCCACACCATCATTGGAAAAAGGGTAAAAAGCGGGGATTCCTTAACTAGGTTGATGGCTTAGAGCTGTCATCAGCCTTGGAAGAAGCCACTCAGATTGGCGTAGGCTGATGGCCATTCCCGGTGTTATTTGTCCTACAGTGTGAGGGATTAAAATTAGATGCGCAAACCTGCTCCGACCAGAAGGGCTGTGGTGCGATGGTGAAGAGCACGCTCTAGAACCAGGATGGCTTGGGACAAATCTTGGTTCTACTTCCTGTGAGCTCTATGTCCTTGGAAATCTACCATATCTCTCTGGGCCTCATTCCCCTGATCTGTATAATGGGGATAATAGTTGTATCTATTTACTAGGGCTGGCGGGTGGAAAAATGAGATTATGCCTGTAAAACACTTAGAATAGCACCTAACACTTACGAAGCCCTTAATGCTTACTTAAAAATTATAATTTTAAAAATTATTTCATTTTTTAAAATGTTGTTTTGATATGCATGAAAACACCCAATCCTATAATTCTATGAACTAAAATGGTTCCCTTCATGGTCTCCCTCTCCTCATTTTCAGTGTTCCTAACTGGGATTTATTTGACAGGCCTGGCTCTCACCCAGTAAGTTCCCTACAAGGCTGAGGGTCCATAGGAAATATCAGACAAGGGTTTTCAGTAACTCATCGGAGGGCTCACATACTGCAGTTACAACTACAGCTGTGGCTGAAATTAGGCCGTCCTGTGACCTTGGCCCAATCTCTTATTTGCTCAAGATCTTGGTGCAGGAACCAGGTGACCTCAGGCCATGAACTGGGTTTGCAGAGGAAAATGGGTGGTGGAGCCCCTAACTCCTCACTACAGCTTCGGGTGCCCCCCACGATGCCACACTCACTTCCAACCAAAGCCTTTAAAAGTAGACTTCATAAGCCAGCAGGGAATATGACCTACTGGGAACAGGGATAAAATAATAAGAAGAATCAAATATTCAGCTATATGGGAAATACATAAAACAGCACTTTCGGTCTCTATAATTATCTACATAGGTGACAATGTATTTTATTGCTCACCAGATTTATTTTACTGGTATGGATACAATCAAAAAGTTGCAATGTTGTTTTAATATGCTTTTCAACAATGTGTGGCAAACTCAGAAGAGTTGATAAAAAGCCAAAAAAAAAGGCGAGGCAAATCAGAGCCATGAATAAAGGAAAAAAAGGCTCTAAGCAGGGAATACCCTAAATGATATAATAATCACGGAATTATCCAAATTAGATGTGGAAGGATGGAGCTTGGGCTCCAGCCCCCTGAGGCGACTGCTCTAGAAATCCAAGGTGTAGGGATCCTCCAGCCGGCGTCCCCTGCCTCCCCAGGCCGGCTCCGTGCCATATGCTTGCTTCCTAGGCTTTTTGCTTTTATGAATTTCAATGATGCTACTATTTTCCTCACCCAACTTGTATATTTTACACCTGTATAGGAGAATGTCATTGGAAGTGTCATTTATTCCAGAGCCGTGAAACTGCAAATGGCGATTCGCTCTACCAGGAACTTTAGTTCACACAATCAAGCAATTGAAAGGCTTTTACTACTTTCAACTCTAGCCCACCTTCCCCAAACTTCCGCTTTATGGGGAGCTTTTTTTATGCTTCCTACAATAAGCCCGCTCTGAATGTAAATGCACATTTCCGATGTATATGGCACTTTCGAACAGTGTGAATAGAAAATCTTGGAAAGATGCGACAGTGAAGCAACTGCAGACGTAATACCCTGTTGTTTTTATTGCTAATTAGAAAGAAAACACAAGTTCGACCTTATTGCAGGCTAATCAGCTATTAAAACTAAGTGCTTCTTTAAAAAAAAATGAAATCTGGTTGCTTCCTTTAGCTGTAGGAAAAGGGAAAAAAAGCAACCAAGAGGGAGCATGTGCTTTAAACTTCTTTCCTTATTCTCTGTGCTGATGCAAATTCACTTAATGGTACTGATGTAAAAAGTAAACATGGGCAAGGCAGCCAGTAGTCTCAGGGCAAAGATACGGCTGCCATAGAAATCCCTGGATGCTCTTCTCTTGCAAAGTCCTGTTATTGTCAGAAAGATGAATTCTAAAACAACTCCATATTGTGCAATCTGCAGATTTTATTGACAAAGGTGTCAAGTTCTGCAGAACTGAAAGTTGTTTCCCTTGTCACGAGATAAATAAGCAGGTTTGCTCGAGCTCCCAGCTTTATTCAATTTGCTTAGATACAAGGTGACTGTAAGCATTGATTCCATGTAAGACCGGATATAGATTTTTTAAGGGAGGCACATGTCCTGGGAGTTAGAGTCACCTCCTGAAGCCGATGGCTTTGCAGTTTGGCTCACAGATCCAGAGAGAGAGGGAGGAAGGGACGCAGGGAAGAGAAGGCAAGAGAGAGACAGAGAGAGACAGAGAGAGATAGAGAGACAGAGAAGCCACTGGAACCTGAGAGATTATGGTGACACTGGGGACAAGTGGGCTGGCCAGTTCTATTGCTCTGCCTTGGTGATTCACAGCATGTTACAGTTGAACGAGACTTAAAGATCACCCGGAACCATGGTTCTCAAACTTGAGTGTGTGTCAGAATCTTGGGGTTTGTTAAAACACAGGTCCCTGGTCCCTAGCCCCAGAAGTGCTGAAGTGCTGATTTGGCAGGTCTGGAATGAGGCCTGAGAATTTGCATTTCAAACAAATTCTCAAGTGTGGCTCATGCTATTGGTCTGGGGACTATTGGTCTAACATAACCCTCTCATATTACAGGTAAAGGAGATGCAGGGAGAAATACTGATTTGTAGAGGCTGAACCTACACAGGCCTAGGAAACCAGTGTCTCCCACTTTCACATCCAGGGGCCTTGCTGTTTTACTAGAACCATGCTCTGTAGCCTTTCTACCTGCTGCATATAAACATAATCATAATCTAGAGATGAGGAAGTTGTTTCTGAGTGCTTCTCTTCTTGCTGAAAGCTCCTATGGGCTCATTCCAGGTAAGCTGCCTCCATGTTTGACAAAAGGAAAAGGCTTGGAGATTCCTTTCTACACTCCTGCTAGTCTGAGAAGACAAGAGACCAGAGAGGCTTGGGGCTGGTCAGAAGTGGACTTGTCTTACACAGTAAGTAGTGAGTTTCTGGAGACGAAAACTTTTTCTTAGCAGAGGAACGTGGCAGAAGGTATTTGCAAATCAGAGAAGCTATTTGGGGTTGGGTGACCTCTAAGGTCCCACTTAACTTTGAGAATCTATGACATTAGCTCTTTCAATACATATTGTAGTAAAATTTCCTTGTTTCAACCTCACTAAGCCATAGTTTGTAATGAGATGAAAGTTGTAATTGAATAATACTGAACCCTGAATGATTTACTGTGCAAACCGCTATTTCCTGAGTCTTATTTTAGCAATTAGCTTTAAAAATACCTGTCCTGACATAAGTATTAAAACACACCCAGTCAGTCTGCATCCTACATCCTAGAACCTACACTCTCCATCTCGGAACCTGCTTTATCCTCTTCACAGCATTTATTGACATCTTATTATATTAAAGACGTATTGCCTTGCTTATTGTCTGGGCCCACCGAGATCAGAATGTAAGCTCTGTGAGAACAAAATGCTGCCTCTCTTGGCCACTGCTCTAACTACAGTGCTCTTGTAGTGCCGGGCACAGAGTGGCAAGTGATCAGCATCTGCTCAGTGAATGAACTCTGAAGGTCCTTTACCTCCAAATTAACATCTACAGAGCTTTGCAGAAATGCGCATTTAGTAACCAGAAGGAACTGCTGCATTTATTAATCTAGTAAAGGAAGAACATGAATGGAGAAATAAGACTGTCACGCATCTCCTCCCTGCCAGCCAGCAGATGTACAATAGATGGTGTTAAGAAAAATCAAGGAATATTAAATGGCATCAAGTGAGTTTTCTTGAATCTAAATCACGTTTTGTTTCTCTCGGAGACTCTTTATAAGAGAGGCATCCGTGATTTTGTATCAGTGTGCATCATTTGTTAGCACTTGGGTCTGGAACACTTTCTTTTTAAATTCTTATAGGAAAATCAGCAGCTTTATCACTATAGTTCAAAATATCAGATCTGTTCAACACAAAAAAATATCACGTTGCTCTACATAGTGGAATCATATAGCTTTGTGATCATCTCCATGGACCAGACTTTACTAAATCGTTAGTGAAAGTATGGATGATACTTCTATTCAGAAATTTTCACTTACTACCATTTTGTTTCAAGATTGTGGATTGAGCTACAAGCTGAGTAGAACTTCTAATGGACACTGCCAATGGCACGCTGAATTTGATTAAAGTAAGGCAGCTCCTTTGAAGTTATCCTAGAACAAAGGGCCAGAGAAATATGAAAGGCTTAGGGATAAAGCTAAAAACAGGCAGTTTCCAGGAATACAGTTCCAAGCAGAAGAAAACCGAACAGGCTGGAGTTGACCTCTCAGATGGCGATGGGAAAGCAAATTCAGATTTGTGTTGGGTCTGTTAAGGGCCAGAATGTCCAAATGGGTCATTTCTGGAGTTGTTAAGGTAAGATTCAACCAAATGGCAACCCAGATCTGCTCTGTGCTCAAGTTCCAGACCAGGACACCAGAGGTGAGAGGAAAAGGCCACCTGGGTGTGGGGCTGATAGGCACTCTAATAAAAAATCATGGAACATGTGAATTGTTCAAATCAGCAACTTTGTAGAGGAGAAAAAGCACCAACTCTGAAGTCAGACAGATTTAGGTTCAAGTTCAGGTTCAGCCACTTACACACATGATCTTAGACAAATTTTTCATTTCTGGAGGCTCAAAATCCTTACCTTTAAAATTGGAATAGTTTCGGGGTTTGTGATGTACAACACAGTGACTGTTTTTAAGAATACTATATTGTACATTTGAAAGTTGCTAAGAGAGTAGATCTTAAAAGTTCTCATTGGAAAAGTTGTAACTATGCGAGATCATGGATGTTAACTAAACTTATTGTGGTAATCATTTTACAATATATACATATATCGAATCATTATGTTGTACACCTTAACCAAATACAAAGTTATGTCTCAATTATCTCTCAATAAAACTGGAAAAAATTGAGATAATAGTGCCTATTATCCAGAGATGTGGGATAATTAAAGGTTATAAAGAATTTCAAATAATGTTGCATCCTGGAGCTTTAAACACATGTTAACCGGTGGCTCTATCTCACTGAGTGCCACAGTGGGCAGGCACATCCCGCCAATGTGACAAGGACTGAAAGGGGATTGCTTAAACATTCATCTCTACACCTGCCTATACCGATTTACTATGCTCGCTGTTTGTCCACTTTGTTCAGAATGACAGCAAGACAACTTTCTATTTTGACACTGAATAATAGCCCTCCTTTGAAATTTTGTCTCATCTGTTAAATGGGGCTAATCATATTTAGCCCGCCCACCTCAGGGGGACATTGTGAAGAGCACAGCAGATAAAGGAGGTGAAAGGTGCTACAGAGGAGTGTAAGAACTGGGCGGGATTATGCTATTAAGATTAGATTCCTACTATTCACCCTTCTGGGCTTTGGTATTTTTGGACTTCCTGATTATTATCACTACAAGATGTAAGATAAAATGACATTATTTCTTCTGTAGAGGCAGACACCTTATTATAAAGCCTGTCTTCCGGCCTTTTTCTTGTCTGCTTTGCAGTAGGAACAGAAAAGAAGCTGGCTTGCAATAAATGTGATGCGATGCCTCTTGAAACCAGGACCTCTGAGGGTGAAGTCTGTATTGACACTCTTAAAATACGAGCCTGTCTCAGTGTTTTATGTCACCAATTGTGACTGTCAGTCTCCTTTGCAAGAAGGGAATAATGGAACTCATTTTCCCCTTGCTCTTTTCCAAACTGTTGGCCCGAGGGCTGGGTGCAGTCCTATCTCTGGTGGGAAGAGGGGTCTGTTTTAGGAATATGGAAGGTTTTATGATGCTGTGTACTTAATCTCAGACTCAAGAACTGGGAGAGAGCATATGGCCCTCCAGGTGAAAGGTATACCACGCCATTGAACCTTTTGATACTTGAAGACTGTTTCTCTGGAAGCCAGGGAAGATTTTACCAATTCACCAGCACTTCTTATTTGCAGTGTTAATGAATGTCTTTCTGGGACACTCTCCTCTTAACCTTAGCTGGGTAGGCACTGGGCTAAAGCTTCAGGGACACTAGTGTTTATAAGCCCGATTGGCCTCTGAATTGTGCTTAGCTGCCCTAAGATCTTCTCCAGGTTATAGAATCTTTTGGGGAAGCAAGGTTTAAAGTTCTACCAGGGAAATATAAAAAGCACAGTGGATCTACTAATAAATCAGAAGACAATTAAGGTTAAAAAGTCAATGTTCAGGAAACATCAAGGATCTCAATTAAATCAACATATCAGGGTAATTCAAAGGCTAGTGCCTGGAAGGCATCATTTTATTCACAATCCAATTCATCTATCAAGCAGCATTTCCCCACTCGTGGGCCCTTGTACTACAGAATGATCTGGGACATTTGCCAGCTACAGCCCGTTTTTCTGGCTGGTGCTCATTCTTGATTGAACATTGGCCAGGGTTTATAACCAAACTAGATTAAGCTTATCTGCCACCCCACCCTTCTTTGCTCCTTACTTTTCCTTTCTCTTTTCGTAGAATATCAGTTGTGCACACACACTTCCTCTATTTCTTTTTCTAGATCTATCCAAAATAGACAAGAACACGTCCAAAAGATATTTCCTTGGGCTCTTTCTACCTGAGATCAGAAAGAACAAACGAACAGTACACCTTCTTTTCCTTTCTTGCACATCCGTGAGGGAACAGTTTTAGAAATGGTTCACTTGATGACTACAGGAAGCCTTTCAATGCCCTGGGGGTTGGTCTCATAGTGAAGGTTAAGGAATTGTTTCAGGGTGAAGATAGGAGAAATCTCAAAGATAAGGAGAGCTTCCAATGTATTGGTGATTTATTACAGATTAGAAACTCTTCTTCATTCTTTATACACATCCGCCTTTTAAATCCTTAAGTAAGTCTCAGAATAGACATTTCCCTCCCACCCCCTCATTTTACTGATAAGAACATCAAGGCTCAGAGAAGTTAAGTTATATGCTAAGGTCTCATAGCTAGAAGTTAGAGATGACACATAACTCTGTAAGGTGAGGTTGCAGGTATGCCTGATTCCAAAGGCCATATTTTTATTTTAACTTCAAGGCCCATGGGTCTCAGAATAACAACAAAAGCAAAATAAACATATAAGTACTTTTTGAGCACTTCCCATATGTTAGGCTCTGTTTTTAGCATCTTATACGAAGTCACTCCTTTAATCCTCACAGTACATCTCTGATGTAGTATATATATCATTATTCACATATTACAGATGTAACAGACAGGAGATGACGCACAGAGAAGTAAATGACTCACCCAGATCACCCAGTTAATGAGTGACAGAGCTGGGGTTCAAATGTAAACAATTTGATGCCAGTGCCTCTAACAACTAATCATAACTCCGATTAATAAATTATTTCTCTACTGTCCTGAATGTACACCTTAGTCCTGCAGATCTGTACCTGTCTCACCATTCTAAGTCCACAATACCTGAGGGCTCAGTCATAGTCTTCTGGACATGTTCTAGTGCCCAGACTAGGCACAGGAGCCAGGTAAAGGCCAGATTACTTCCCAGCAGCCTGGCTTTCTGGAGTTTACACCACATCACTAACATTTTTTTCAATACAGGCTTTTTCTTTTGTGGTTTAATTATTTACTCACTCAGGTTCATTTGCTTTGGAGCTTCTTGAATGTCAGAGCTTCAGATCTCAAATGTAAGCCAAGCTTTGGCCTTTGCAACAGCCCAAGGTTAATGCGGACTGCAAACAAGGGGCGTCTGAACCCACTGCTGCTGTCGGTCTGCTTTTCCTGCAGCTGCTTCCTGCTCTGGCGCATTCTGGGTCTTGCGTGAACAGGACCTTGATGCCCCATGGGGCTCTGGTGTATATGCATGTATGAACACACACGAACACACACTCCTTCCCCAAAGCTTGTCTCACTGCTGACTGAATACACACACCCAGCCTACTGAAGGGATTCTGGGAGTAATTCCTGAAGGCAGGAGAAAGTGGAAAGAGCCAGGTCTGGCATCAGGAGACCTGTGTTCTAGTCTTAGCTTGGCTCCTACTGCCTGATCTCAGCTAGGACATAACCCTCGGAGCCTTGATGCTGGCACTTTTAATTTTCGGGGATTAAACTAGATTAGTATTTCCCAAACCATCTTCTGTAGAATGTTAGTTAGTATTCCTGTGGACTTGGAATAATGAATGGTTCAGTCATGTAAGTTGGAAAAAGGTGACTTTTTCTCTAGGGATGGAAATGCTTTGTTGTAGATAATTGTATATTTTTATTTTGATGGTTGATAAACTTATTCAATAATCAAACACTTTTGTCATAGAACACCTATGGACAATGCCAGGAATTACTTTTAAGATATCAAGTATTCTCAAGCATGGTATCTTCCACATTCAAACTTAGGAACTTAATAAATATTGAATATGTTTGTTAAGTGACTAGATTGCTAACATGAGAAAAACGGTAAATGGTATCTAAAAGTGAATATATTTTTGTGTAAGGCAGGAGTGTAGAAGTGAAGTCTAGAATACATCTCTATGGTAAATGGTGAATGAACGGTCCCCACAGCCGAGGTGCTGACAGTGTCCAGCATCTGATAGAACTGAAGATGTGTTTATTATATCATAGCCCTGGCTTCTCCATGATGACTTTCTTTTTTAGTGCAGAAGGGCTCTTAAGGTCAGAGAAGTTCAACTATCTGAATAAAAGATAACTTCTTTCCTTGGGTCTGAAGATTTCCAACCCCGTCTCTGTACCTCTTACTGATCTTAATATGCCTTGAGGCATTGATAACAGGGCCACACAGAAATTAATAAATAGGTATTGGAGAAAATCAGATTTTAAAAAGTACCTTTGTGAAGTATATGTGTTCACAAAAGGGCAAAAAGGTAGTTAATCCCATTTTTAAAGAGAGACACTCGTGGGCTAATTTAGTATCTCTGTTTAAGATTATGTGTTTCATTGCTTTTCTCTATGAAGGATATTTTATATTTGGAAAGTAAAATTTGTCAAAGGTCTGTATTATTTAGGTAAAACTGGTCTGCTCTTGACTCGTCTTGCTCTTAATTGTGACAGTTGGGGGTAGTCTCATTTTATTTTAAAACGATTAGGTACTACCCTTCTCTTCTATGTATTTGCCATTTGGTTGGTTTTTGTTTTACCTGGCTTTAGTAGATCTAATCACCTCATCTGGGCTGTGCTCATGAGGCCACATCGGTCATCTGGAGAGGGCCACCCGATCGGAATCAGCAGAGAACCTCTATGGGCCTTAGTTTAAAGCCTCAAAGCCTTTTCCATTGTGAAAAGACCATGGTACACCAGGTGAACAGTCCTGGAAAACCGTCCCTCCCCACATAGTTCTGGAGTCCTATAGTTCTTGACCACAGATAGTTTGAAAAGTCTGCTCCAAGAGAATACCAGTAACCCCACCGTCTACCACCTGACTTAAAATATTTGAGTAGCATTTCAAGTGCAGGGTCAACAGTCAAAACCCCTCTGCCTTATGAAGTTGCCCCTCCTCTTCGTCTGCCTCTGGCCATCCCCCACATCTCAAGCCATGGGCAGCCACCCCCATCATCCTTCTGTCCCTAACAGAATGGGCTGTGTCATAGATCCAGTCATTATTCTCACTGCTGCCAATGATGCCAACTGTTCTTTCTACCTAGTAACCAGCCCTTCACAGCTTCATTCAAATTCTGCCTTTTCTGGCCCTCCAGGGTGTACTGACTACTCTCTTCATTTGCTCCCACTAGACCTGGGCACCATTTTGGCACCAAAGGCATCTTAATACCCTTCTCCCTCTCTCCTCTTTCTTGGAATGGCAATCTGTGGAGAGCAGGGACTGGGTCGTATGTGTTATTGCGTATTGGAGTCCTTGACACAAAGTTGGTAGATGCTTAAGACCTCTTTGTTTAGAAACAATCATACAAACTATATGTGATTGGAAACCAGCTGGAATCCCTGGATACAAAATATGTAATAAAGGTTGGTTTACCATATGTATACAATATATATTTAATAATAATAATAATCGTAACCACCAATATTTATTCCATGTTTCCAATGAGTCAGACATTATGTTACAATCTTATAGCAAACATATCCTATGAGTTAAAAACTATTATCCCTATTTTGACTTGAGAAATCAGAGGTGGACATTGCTGAAATCGCTTGCCCAAGGCCTCCCAGCCTCTAACTCTGTGGTCAGCCTCTATCTTTTCTTAGTTCCCCTCAATGATAGCTCACTGCTCTAAATCAGAAGGTGTCTGTCACTTTTTGGCCGGGTCCCTAAGTAAATCCTTGGGGCTGCTCCCTGAGGAAGTGAGATGTGTTCTCAGTTTAAGAGGTGGTGATGATCAAAGGAGAGAATGCAAATAAATGTGTTTTGCAAAATACAATTCACCATCCTAAAGTATGCTAAATAACTAGATATGGAGAATTCAAATTCTTTGACTCAAAGGCAGCAGCAGATTCAGGGTATCTGCTTGCCTATTTGACTTTGAGTGAACATTATTTGGGATTTCTCCAGGTGCAGCTACACCTGAGGTCGCACTGATCTGCCTGGTGCAAGAAATCCCAAGGGAGTATTGTGGAGGCAGAACCAGGAGGCCAGTTACAAACAGAAGAGGAGGAAGTTCAAGGCTGCGGTGGGTTACCTTCAAAGTAATTTCACCTCTTCCAAACAATCAGGAGGATGTTTTGAGGGGTTGGGTAAGACTTCCTCTGGGCACAGAGCTGTTCAATCACAGCTTCACAAAGTAGGCACTTGGTGAAGGAGGGACAAATGGGATTTCACAAATAAAGGCAAACATAAGCCCAGCCAGCTAAGTGTACGCCTGCTTTCCTGGGGGACCGTCTCTCTAGCATGCCGCCAGCAGAATTGAGGCCAAAAGACCCAACCTAAAGTCCATACTTTATTTGAATTAAAAAAGCGTCTAAATGTTGAGATTTATAACTTCACAGGAAAGGTTTGAGAGGAGGGAAAATAGCCTAAAAGAACATTCTGTGTAGCATGATGATGCTGCCAACAGTTTGTGGGTTGGACAGGGCACTGCGTTCCTACAGATTAGACATAACTGAGGGTTTCTTCTTCTTCTCTTTTAATAGCAAGGAATACAAATCCTCCCCTCATGTCAGAGTCTCAATTCTTCAGGCTTTCGGTACAATTTTCCCCATTCAGGAGCAACATTTAACTGAAGGGAAATCAGAAAAACTATAGCTTTTCTTTTTCTTGAAACCAAAGAATTTAAAGCTATCAAGTTTAGCTTTCTAATTTAATTTCTGAACTTTCTATTTTTTTTTTTTAATGAGCAAAAGAATTTTAGTGGATATAAAGAGAAAGCACATGTTTTTGTGATTACTAGAATTTTGGTGGTTGGTATTTTATGAAAATGCCACAGAGCTGTACTATGAGGAACCGTGAGCTTACAGAGTGAATCCCCCCACTCCTGACCCCCACCAAAGAAAATGTCAGCAAGAAATCCAAGTGAGGGAGTTATTTCCCTTTTTACATGGAATAAAACACAGATTTTGAACTGTGAAAAGAAATCAAGAGTGAGAAATGTTTTGATTTAATACATGTTCTGAGCCACCTCCTCCTAGCCTGCAAGCTCGGATTATAAACTGAGGTTTTGGTGTCTGGTTAGCTCACTGGGGCACTCTCAAAGAGCAAGTCATTATGACTCAATCACTCAGGCAGGGATTAGAGGAAAAGCCACCACTGCCTGCTCATGAAGAAAGGGTTTGTTAAGCCATCTGGACTTACAGCAGCACTGCAAGATGCTCCAGAACTACTTAAACAATCAACGTAAGTAATATCACACCATACTAATCTGCAGAAGGGCACAGTGACCACCATGCCATTTCTTTGATCCTAATAGTCCCCTCTTGCTGGGAGCACCCAATGGGAACCTACTACTTGACAGTCAAAGCTCTCTGATAGGGACACCCCTTTCCTAGGTTGACCTCCTCCCTGGTCCTCCACATGGACTTTTCATTCAAGTCAAGGGGGCCGTGCCCCACAATTCACCTTTTTTTTCTCCTAAAACTTATCATGTTTTGTTATTATTTAATTATTTTATTTTTTATCCTCTTTTGCATCAGATTGTAAACATTCCACGAAAGCAACAGTTGTCTTATTCATTCTTGTCTTTCCACTGAGTATTGTATTTTCTCAAAGAACACTATATATATATTGATATTTGTCCTCAAGCTGTTCCCTTCCACACCCCATTTATGTGAATATAACCAATTCAGAGCCCAGGTATGATACCACCTCCTTCACGAAGCGTTCCCTATGCCACTTGGGTCTAACAATGAACTGCCCTTGTCCCTCTTGAGTTCTTTACCTTCCAGTTTAGCAATTTGTGGTTCGATAATTGACTTTTTTTATTTTTTTTACTGCATTTTCAAAATTCTCCATGAGGTATATATTTACCTACCACAACACAAGGAGAAACCTACAAAGAACATAGGTAGTCGGTCATGAAGAGAATGTTGTTAGCATCTTCCCCTCTGAAGGGTGCTCTGAGAGAAAGTAAGACCACGTGCAAAGGTCAGCGGGGATGAAAGCACGTAGTATCTGTGTTCAGGGAACAGTAAGGAGTCCCAGAGAGAGGAGTGTCCAGGAGTCAGAGATGAGGAACAAGAGAAAGTCAGGGAGAGCTGACCCTCTGCTGCTAGAGGGATCACATGGAAAGCTTGAGAGGAAACAGGCAGCCTCTAGAAGCCAAGACCAACCCCTGGCTAATAGCCAGCAGCACCTGAGTCCTAAGCCCAAGGAACTGAATGGGTCGGCAACATGAAAGAGCTTGGAAGCTGATCTTTCTCCAGAAGCTCCAGTAAGGAATGTAACCCTAACCCACACCTTGATTTCAGCCTCCTGAGACCCTAAGCAGAGGAGCCCCCTGGACCTCTGGCTTCCTGTGAGATAATAAATTTGTGTTGTTTCAAGCTGCTAAATTTGTGATAAATTGTTACAGCAGCAATAGAAAGTAAATATAAATTTTGTTATTTCTCTTATCACTGCATTTTTATGACTGGGGTCAGTAGATAAGCTGGTCTATAATAGGTGCTACTGAACAGCGTTAGCAAACTCACACTGGGACAAACCAAATGCCAGGTGATTGAAATTGCCACCCTTTTCAGGAGAACTTCCAAGTCCTGCAGATGATGCCTACACAGTGAACTTTCAGTTATCTTTGGGGACAATGAGTATATCTGGTTACTTATCCATCATAACTGCACAGTCCTGACATCTTATCTTTGTCATCAAATATAACTGTGGTCCAGCTGATGCCTGCCCTTCTGTGTGTGTATGAGCATTTGTTCAGAGAGGGACTTAACCTCACCCTGGTAAGAGCATAATTGGGAAGGAAAGCCTGCTGCCTAAAGGAAATTTCTATGGCAATCTGCTGTTTTGTATTTTCCATGCTTGAATATATGATCCAAAATGGAAGTGAATGGGAATGAACGTTATTAATGACTGGGTGGTGAGTAGTGTGCTGATATTCTTGTGTACATTTTACTTTTATTTGACTCTTGTAAAACTCTGCCAGGTAAGTATTACTAGCCTCCTTTTTCAGCTGAGGAAAAGGAAGATCAAAGAAGCTAAGTTGCTCAAAGTCACACAACCAGTAATTGGGAGATATAGCATTCAAATCTACATCTGAGAGACTTTAATTTCTGAGGTGTTTTTTTTTTTTTTTTTTTTTTTTTGCCTTCTAGGCTGCCTTAGAAGTCACTGAATTAATTTTTAAGCCAGGGCTTCTCAAAGCACGTGCCAGGAACCCTGGTGGTCTGTGATGCTCACTCAGGCTGATCAATCAGTCCCTCAGTAAGAGCTGTGTTCGGCACCACCTTAACATCATATAAACTCCAAAGAAAGGCTGGCATGATATTGACCTCCTATGACTCAAATTTTATCTGAGTGAGTCAAGAATCCTCACCTGAAATAGAGATAAACACCTCAAGGCCACATACAAGTAAGCGCTGAAATGAACCTATTAGAGTTATATCGGAGAAGCGGGAGATGCTAGAATGGTTAAGAAAGTAAGGAGGTAAGATTTGGGAGCCATATACGGGAAAGAAGAGGTATGTGAAGGAGGTTTTGTGGTGACTGAAGGGTCAGATATTGGGCTAATTATGGAATTTTCTATAGGAAAAGGAGAAGATTTAGCAGAACTCACAGCAAGGAAAGAAGCTGAAAAGGATTAGAAAACGAGGTGAGACTGTGAGGGTAGATAACGGAGAGTCTTTTCAGCCAAATAAAGAACTTTGGACTCGATGCAATAGGAACCGGTATTTCTACATGTGGCATCAATTATTCATTTACCTGTGGCTGCTTTCCTAGGTGTTCCATGAAAAACTACTCCATTCTTCTTTTCTCATTTCAATAATTAATATATTTGTTTAGTTAGAGCCGTAAGGAGATGGAACAAAGTTTTGCTCTGAGTTTATTATTGCCAAAAGGATCATCAAAATGAAAAATGAAAGAGAAAAGCATTGTTCTGGACCAAGAAGGTCAGCCCACACGAATGAAGCATTTCTGGGGTCTGAGCCATTTCTATATGCAGGTGGAGTGACATGTTGTGTTGAGGGACTCACGTGAGGGGATCGTTACTCAAAATCCTTGCCTGTTATCAGGGGAAGATCCCCGTACGTGAGATTCTCCTCTCTGAGACAGACCACTGGGATGGATTTTCCTATATCATAAGTAATACCAATTGGAACTAGAAAACTAATGGAGGAAAAGTCAATGAGAAAAATCTATTTCAGCTACTTATTTGATAACACTTTATTTGCGGTGTCCCATGAAGACTTCAGAAATTTCCCGGAAGATCTTGTCTTCTCCTTTGCCTGATGCCCTGTGCAAATGCCCAGCTCGGAGCATATGCAGACGTGGACTTCCTGGTTGAGGAGGAGTGGAAGAAAAAACAAACAGGAGAGCTGTTTTTTGAAATGGGAACTATTGGCTTTATAACTTCATCTTAGAAATATCTACAGGTATACCAGGAAGGAAAATAAGCAAGTACAAGGTAGTCCTTTGTGTCATAAACCTAAAATTAATAGCTGTCTCCTTCCCTTTAAATGCTCTTGGTATGAGTGGCAGCAACGATGATCAGTTAGGGCAGCCATAACTTGACTTATTCTGGGTGAGTGTGCTTGAGAAGTGGGGGTGATATTTGTAATAGAGACTGGCTGCTTGCATTTTTCCATTGCAGGGTGGAGTTGTGGATCTTAAGCTTTGGAAAACTTATTGCCCCCTCCCATGTCAGATTCTGATCTGAAAAGAAACACTCAATACTCAGTGACTCTTGGGAAAATTTTCTGGCAATCATCTTCAGCCATGACTAATTTGTCCCCTGCCTGGTAGCTGTCCTGGCACCTGAATTCTTGTGGCGATCTTAAATAGGACAGTCTGGAAATCTGGATGGTTTTCATCCCCAATTGCTGCTGCATTTATTTTAAAAATATATTCCTCTGTCTGGGCAATGATACAAAATGCAGAAGGAAGGATTATGGTGGTCAATTCTGAGAAGGCACTTGAGAGAAAATTGAAAAGACCAGGCAACCAAATTAGTGGTGGGGAGAGAGGAGAGAGAGGAGGGACAATGGGCAGGGGAGCACAGCCTGGCTTTGTCTAAGCTTCTCCCAGGGAGGTGGGAGGCAGAAAGGAAAGGAAAGAAGATGAGTAGTTACCACCACCAGCTGGGAACCTGTGCATCTGTGTTGTTATAATGGTTACTTAGTGGAGTTGCGAGGTGGTTTTATTTTTTCTTATACATGTTTTTCTAAATTTTCTCTCACTAATGTGTATTTTTTTAGATGATAAAAGTAATATGTGTGTTCCCCAATAATAATTTGCTCTATGCTATGAATGGGGAATCCATTATTTTTGGTTGTCGTTGGGGACTCAGAAAAATAACATCTGGCCTGAAAGGGGTTTGTTATTTTGTAGGAGACACACTGACACGGACTTTTAGGACACTTCTAGTGAACGGTGATAAGACGTCCCTTACATAACTACAGCTGAAACATTGCCCAGGATTATGTCATATATACATTAGGCATTTGATACTTTAATTGTGTGATTAGAATAAATAAATTAAGTAAAAATATATAACTAGCAGCACAGAGAAGCATATCCTGTAAAAGAAACCTCTCTATCTTACTGGTCATGCTCGGAATATAAGACATGAGAAACTGCTTCAGACCACAGCTCTTTCAGCCCACAGCCCAGTTCCTGGGCTGTTCCTGGTGGACGTTTAAAAGAAGATGAAGTCTCCTCTGCAACATTCACCAAACTTTTGAGCTGGAGCCCCAAACCAACAGTTTCTTTAATGACTTGTTCCACCTCATTTTTTATTTTTAGCTGAAATCACTCTCAAGATGCAAGTTTATGTGCATTGACTAGTAGATGCGTCAAGTCTCTCAAATTGTGTAAAATTTTCTTTAAAAAGTAACGAAGTTTTAAAATAGCTTTACTGTTTTGAGATTTAGTGAATAACATATTCTTGTTCCCCCCGCTTCATGTCTCCTTTGTGATTTTGAGGATATCTGTGCTTGCTCGGGGGAGTCTGTCCCCTAGATGAGAGGAAGGCTCCACACACAGTATGGGCCTCCCACCCTGGGCTTGACTAACCCTGGCTTCAAAGAGCTCCCTTTATATAAAAAACTAAATTTAGTAAAGACCAAGTTGCCAATTAGCTAGTGCCTTATTCTGGGCTCCGCTATTAACACACTGGCAAGGGTTCTTTAGGGATAATACAGAAGCTGAGTCATCCTGTTGACCTTGTCAAAGACTTCAGAAATCTAGTAGGAAAAAAGGAGGTGCTGAAAAAAGTCAGGAAACCTCGGATCCAGCACTTTTCCTGCACAAAACTGGTTCCGTGACTTTGGACAAATACTGAAACCCTCTGGGTTTTGATTTTCTTGCCTGTCAAGTGGGAAAACAACACCTATTTGCAAACCTCAGTGGATTTTGAAGATCAAATAAAAGTCAGGAAATGTGCTTTGAAAAGCACAGGCCCTGCTCAGATGCAAAGGATGACTGGGATGTAGCCGCCGGGAAATCCTTTTATCTCTGTGTCCTCAGATCGACCATCAGCAAGGGGAAGCCCATCTCCTTACCGACCTCCCAGCCCCTTCACTGGAGGGCAAAAACACGCAGAGGCCGCTCTTGGGGTTTGCCCGCTCTACTCTGTCAGTCTCTACTCTTAGTGCTGCCTCCTTTTAATGCAACTTGCTCTGAATCTTTATGTAATTGGGCAAATACCAATATTAACTTGCTTTTACAGCATGCCACTTATTACTCTGAAAGTTATTTTTATGAGTCCTTTCTTCTCCCCTGTAGAATAGGTTTTGTTCCCAGTCATTAAGTGTGTAGACTCTCACGATTCTCTCTAATTACTTTGTGTCTGTGTATGTATCCATTTCTTGTCCTCTGATAATGGAAAAATGGCCTCTATCAGAGGTCAAGTGTGTTTTCTGGTACCTCATCATTTCATTTCACCCAGCACCCAACATGGGGCTCAACACCCTCTATGCCCAGCACCCTTGAGCAACATCGGCATGTCCTCCTTTCCTCTGAGGTGCAGTGCCACATCCCTTGCATGGCAGCTATGCCTCTTAAAAAGCCATCCCCACTCAACTGCTACCTTCAGACTAGCCAGTGCTTTCCTGTACCCCCACATATGCCCACCTGCACATCTTCACCCATCTCCTGCCACACTCACTCACTACACATCCACTCTCCAAGGTTCAGCTTCAGAATTTTGTCTTTTGAACACTATTATCTTTTCTGATCCTGGATCCCTCTGGCTTCCATTGTTGGCCACTGAGTTAGCATGGATTAAACTTGGTCTGCATTTATTCTCTGGTTGTTTTACGTACGTTAGCTCAGTCTCCCTTTTTTTCAGTGTAGTATAAGGAACTTGAGGTCAGGAGCCTTTTCCTTCTTTTTCTTTTCTTCTAGTCTCCCTAACTGTCTTTGGCACTGTATTATATGTTTAGTGTCACTAAAGAGCTCCCAACCATTCTTGAGACTGTAAACTCTATGAACCAGCATATACATTTTATTCCACAAAATAGTAAAGACCTCTGGAAAACCAAAAATTGGGTTTTAGTTTATATACTTTGCACCTAGTAAACATTCAATAAACGTTCCATTTACCAGAACTTATAACCTGGACTGTTCCTCTAGACATTCACAGCAGCTCAGCCAACACCCATGGTACCATAGAAAGGAGCTGTTGAAAGTTTTCATACAATCATTACCAGCATCAAAAACTAAGTGCCTATGTGTCTATTGGGCAGGAAAGGAGAAACCGGCCTGGGATCTCTTTCCTCTTTAAATACTGTAACCTTTACCTTTTTTTATACCTGGCCTTCATGGAGAGACAGAATTCTGGCATTTTCCTTGTGCTCCCAGGACTGGGGGATCTTAGAGTTAAGACCTGCTGAGAATGAGTGTGCCACTTGCTATCAAGGGCTGACTACAGAAATAAAATCTCCTTAGAAACTGGAACACTATTAGAACCACAACAAAGTTTCGCTTTCTGCACCTGCAGCCCCCTTTCTCATCATCCACTTACTCAATTCTTTGCCATCTGGATTTGGCACACAGCCTATCACACCCTAATGACACGAGGTATTGAATGCAGAATCTTTAACTTTTCTGTTGCCTTTAGAACCATTCATACGTTCACAGACATTGTCATCTTCCAGGAACTCTCTGCAGCTTCTGGTCTTACTGGCCACCCCATTCTTCTTAAATTCATCCTTTTTTGACTCCTTGGTTCTTCTCTAACATTTGTCATTCCTTCTCTGCATTTTCCCTAATCCCCTCTTGTTCTGCTTCTCTCTTTAAGGTGGGCCATGGGGTCCTTTGACAAACCTCTAGCTCTGAGCTCTGTACAGCATGGCCAACTGCTGCCTTAACAACTGATTTCCTCTCACACCAACCAGATTCTCTCTTTGATTTCTGTAATTCTGTTCATGTATCACCACTTTTCCAGTTGCCAGGGGCGAATGTACTGGAATCATCTTTGACTTTAGGTAGAGAGGAAAAGATATGAATCAAAAATGACTCTTTACTATTATTTTTTGCTTGAGAATCTGAGTAGATAACGATGCCTTTATGATGCTTATAATCAAGGGTGTGTGTGTTGGGGGCAGGGGGAGGCAGGGAGAGGCAGGATAGTAAGTACGATCCAAACAAGAAATGGATAATTACAATTTGAAGAATGCAAAGATGGGGTAAGTTTGCCCAACGCAGACTAGAGGTAAGAAGTGGTCAGGGGAAGTCGATAAAACATAATTTGGTCACCTCATGACTTTTGCCAGTTTAAACAATGGCTTCCCACTGCCTACTGAATTAAGCACAAGCCTAAGTGACGGAGAGAACCCTCTAAGTCATGAACACAACATACTTTTCCAACCTTATCTGTCATGATACCGCAACTGGAGATTCTAACCTCAACAGAACTAAACACCATTCTCCAAATGCTTCTTGGGTATTTCCACCTAGATACCTTTGTCTACATGGCTTCCTTTTATGTGTGTTTGCCCCACTCCTCCCAGCACCAATCGCACCATCTTCGCTCTCTAAAAGCCTCTTCCATCTTTCAAGACTCATCTTGAATTGTAACTATTACAAAGAAGCAATTCCTGGTCCCACCTCTCCACTCCCACTGAAAACATGGCAGTGGCTCCTCCTTATTTGGAAAGCCCTAGCACTTTCTCTATGACTTTCTGATGGGCCTTACAGTCTGCCTTACAGTATCAGTTACATCTCTTTTCCTCTCCCGAGTATAGACAAGAGCCTTCTGGATTGTAACCTTTTGAGGGCAAAAGCATTCAGTTACTCATCCTTGAATTCCTCCCTCAGGACTGCACAGAACCATGCATGCACTTGGCATTACGCAAATACTTTAAAGATTTTCTCCTGTCTTTATCACTTCCCTTGAAGTTAGCCAATGTTCAGTAAGTGCCATACGGCACAAGCCTAGGCCACAATCCTAACAAGTACTCAGCCCCATCACTTGTTTATTTATAGAGTGAAGACATGGTTTTCCAAAGGCACCATCCTTATCTCTGCCCAGGGCCAGGCCGGCCTGTGGACGCATGCTTTCCTGATTTCTCTAGCCAAGAAAAGCTCCACGTTGTAGCAAAGCCAAGTCTGTTGAAATTGTGACTTCTCTGCACCCACACCTGAATCTCCATAATTCTCCAAAGCCACAGAGGTATAAATAAAAACTTTCAACAGGACAGGGGAATGTTTGCCAACTGTGGGAAGATAAATGGCCTGGGGACTTCATGCTCCAAAGGCAGAATGGCTGGCTTTCTTATTTCAATGTAGCAAAAGAGATGCTGTGAGTCTAAGGTTTTTCTTTTTTTTTTTCATTGCCATAAAGTTATGGGTCACAACATTTAATTTGATTAATTCCTAGTTTCCAAAAGGAAACCTTAGGAGGCTCGATAAAATAAATATGTGCAATTGTTAAGACAGGAAAGGAAAAAAAAATGACTTCCATCAGAGCCCACAAAGACCGTTTCCAGTCCCAAACACGGGTCCCCAGAGATAGCCTGGAAACCAAATTATTGTCAAAGAGATGCTAACCTTTTACAATAGCTCACAGCAAAAGAAAACATATAGCTTAACATCTCTCCTATGACTCACCTTTCTGGTTTTTTTTTTTTTTTTTTTATCTTTTATTGTGTCTCTCTGTCTCCCAGATGCTAAGCTCCCCAGTCTTCCCAGTCTAAGCTCTTCTACCAATTAGATACGCATCACTGAATGAGTCACTTGACCTTCTTTAGCCTTAGTATGCTCATCAACAGAATAAGGTGTTTATACTACATTATTAAGATCTTTGTACTTCTGAGTCTGAATATAAATGCAAGCTCCCATACTATTTGGTCATATTAGTGCTCTAATCTATTCGTTTACAAGATGATGACTGGTTTCAGCCTACACAAGGAGCAAGCTAATCTGTTAGTAGGCATCAGATAAGAGGAGTTCCACCTTTTGGAAAGGTGAAGTTAAATGGTTAAGCCAAAGGTAAATGGGTGAGTCACACAGATTAATAAATGGTCCAGAGGAATGTATTCTGAAACTTCATTGAACAGCTAATTAATTGCCCAACTTGGCCAATATTTGGGCATTTTCTTCAGAACTGCCCAATCTGTGTGTGTGTGTGTGTGTGTGTGTGTGTTCATATGCAAATTCCTTTGTATAGATTAGAGACTTTTATAATCCTAGGTTATCCGGTCTAGTCAGAACCTTTATTGTCATAGTCTCACTTGGGAAAACTGAGACTCAAAAAGATGAGGTCTTTCAGCTGGTTAGTGTAGGAGACAAGACTGGGGCAGGTACTCATAATCCCGATAAACCACACAGCAGCCATCGGCTAATCCATCTTTCATTTCTTCTCACAGGATGACCCAGAATTCCATTTGGATTAAGGTTAAACAGTCTACACTACACCAACTTTCCATTTTCCACTGTTTCTTTTTTCCTGGTCTTAACTTTCTCCTCCCACGAGTCCTCTTATTCCTTCTATTCCATTTTTAGAAAACTTTCCTCACACTTTTTTTTTTTTTTGTATAGCTTTCATGGCATTTCATCCATGCGGTTAATTCCCTAATCTGGATGACTGCTTGGAAGAGATTTCTGTATTATTTTTGGCTTGGGCATCCATTTCCTGCCAGTGAGTGACAGCAGAGACTGCCTCACAAAATGGCCCATAGCGCTCATAAGAGGAGCTGGCAATATGCTAGAAAGAAGCCACATGAAGAGGTGGAGTTAGCCAGGCTCAAGGGAATCCAGCTACCTTCATGTCAGGATTCTGATATCTGAGAGGTGAGCTAAAGATTAGTTCTCAGCATCCATTCATCATGAAGAAAGTACTTGACATTTGGAGACTCTGGATGGCTACCTTGACAAATAATAGTGTTGGACTAAGAGGTAACACATGTAAATTTACTTTCCTCACTGCTTCTCCAACATGTGTTGGGAACCTGGACAGCAGTGGTCAAGATGTCTGAAGTTCCTGGCATGATCTGAGGTCAAAGTATGCAAAGATTGTTTCCAAGTGGTCTGAACAGGAAAAACATCACTCACACTAGAGACCTCGTCCACTGCCTTATGAGAACTTGGCTTTGAGAGCACATCCTGACTATATATTGTCAACCTTGGACAGGTTTGCTCTTCTGGGAATCTGCTGCATGTCAGCCTGTGCAAGATGGGAGAGATGCCTGGTGGGAGAGAGGCACAAATGAGGACTGATGAGCCGTCTTCCAATGCTGAGGGTGGATTTCACCTGCCTACTATTTCTCCATTATTTGGCCTCAGGGAAGCATTTTTATAAATGGAGATTTAGCAGATGGTATGCATTTAGAAAATAGGTCAAAAAGAGCTACTGCTTTCTAAAACCAAAAAAAAAACCAAAAACAAAACACCCGCCCCCCTGCCCAAAACAACACAGAACAAAACAAAACAGAAGGAATAGAATACAGAAAAGGAGTCTATGTGACTTCTAAGCTCTAGGTGTATTGTAAGGGGGCTCACAAAACAAGACATCCATCTGCTGTGGCAAGGAGATGGAGAATGAATGATTTTCCAAGTAGGAAAGAGAACATGGAGTGTGCAACTGCTGCTATTGCTAACTGGGGTATCTACTTCCTCTCTCTATAATGGTAATGACTTACATTTGTATGGTACCTGTCAGCTCTGATGTCAGGGAGCACGTGAAGTCCTCTCTTGACTAAGCTACTAACTCTGGTCTTCAATAGGCTAAAGGCCATCTATAGGCCATCTATATTTATGCCATATCTATTTTAGAGAAGACTATCTCACATGAAATAGGACATCGAGATACTATAGAAATGAATCCAGAATGGAGAATAAAAAGGTGGAGCGAGAGACGTGGTGGGAAGTACAGATACTCATTTCCAGTCATGACCCTCAGTATCATCCAGCTGAACAGATACTTCGACTCAGATAAAGTCTCTGAAAGATCCGAATGCCTCTGGTACCCTCAGCCTCATCCCACCTGCCTCACATCTTTCAGTGGGACCTTGGCATTCTCTGGATTCTATTAGGTGAACACTCTTCAGGGAGTCTTGATAAACTCTGACATTAGGTTCCAAGTGCTACTGAAGACATTTCGTCCCTGATGTTTTCAGGACCCAGCAAGAGAGGGGGCATTTGGGATATAAGCAAGGGGAGGCCAAGGGTGGAAGGGAGGGGAATGATAGGGAATCTAGTCTGTTCCAGTAAGACATTCAACAAGGTGTGTAGGGACAACAGGCATAACGCATATAAACATAGAGGCCACCAACAATCATGATTCACTAAAATGTTGAGGAAAAATAAACTCATACAACACAGAGATAGGCACAAAGCAGTGGCCAAAACAACTCAGAAAACCAGATTTCAGTAAGGACAGAGATAGAAGCTCTGTCCATATAGATATTTCCAGGTTGCTATTTAGAAAAGGTCGAGATGTAAGGAAGCCTTCCTCATTGGTTGGCTGCAAAACAAATACGAAGATGGGGAGGGGGAGGGTGGATCTTAAATAAAGTAATGACCACCATGTGAATGCAAACGCAAGGAAAGTTGTATGACTAGAGTGTGGGCACACTCAGAGACACACACAGTGACTAGAGATGAACACTTTGATGGGGAATTTCAACCAGCACCCAGCAATACAGTCAAATACAAAAAAACATCCCAGTAAGACTGATGAGAAACTCAATGAGAAAACAATAGCTGGTTTTAGCTTCCAAGATCTTCCAAGATCAGGTCTGTTAAGTTAGGAGTCTTGCTTGTAGGTTCTCAGCAATAACACGCCACCATCATTTTCTAGCTAAACAATGTCAAGAAAATAATAAAAAAAAGAGAACACCCTCTGTCCACGACTAGCTTTGGTCCTACGAATCAATTCCATCATGCTAAAAGAGAAAGCAATAGTATTCCTCATGTGAAAGTTTAATCTAGCAACTCCTGCCCAAGTGGGCTTACCTTGGGCTTTGTACACACACAAGAAAAAAAAAGCACCTTCAACAAAGTCTGATGATGAGAAATGAAAAGCCCAGATGAGCACATCCGCTTTGGGCAGACACAATGTGTGGGCCATTTATCATCTTGAGCAAATGCAGGGGACATGGCTGCTAATTGGTCTCTTCATTAACCCAAAAGAACATCTACCACTACAGCTAACTCACAAGCTAGTGGTAATTTGGTACAATCGTTAAGTGGCTTCTAACTCATAATCATATTTCTTCCTGAATTCTGCTGGCCTAGAAAATGTCTCTAATTCCTCATGAATAGCCTTCCCTCGTCTTCACTAATAGTAGACTCCCTGGGAAGGGAAAGGACAAGTACAGGGTACACATCATAAACAGAGGTAAAACACTACACCCAGACTTTAAAAAGGAATGATTAGTCCCTTAAAACCAGGCTTCGGCCAGGGGTTTTGTATGACCTGAGCAGGGGGAGCATGAGAAATCCTTTTTAGCTTTTGCAACTCCTAAAAAAGGAGTTTCCACTCTTTTCCTAGTAAGCTTCTGTTCTATTCTATAGGAGTCTTTTCATCTTTGTGATGTGTGGACAGGGACAAAGGGATACTTATGAGGAAGTGTGAGGCTTCCAAGGCAAAGAAATTTCATATGGGTGGGCAGGTCAGCAAGGAAATTCTGCCAGCAACTGATACGGAATGAGCTCTTTCTAGTAGCCTCCAACACTTCAGTTTAGAGATTAGTGGGCAAATCCCATTCCCAGTGGACAAGCCAAGAGACACAGCAGTTAAGGTCCCCTTGGGGGGAAGGAGGCTTGCAACCCTTTTGGCCAGGCTCCCTCTCCTTCATGTACGGAAATGACAGTGAGGTCTTCACTCTGGGGGCCTGCCTAGGGTAGCTCATCAAATGTCCATAAACAAAGAGAGGACAATCTAGCCTGGGGCTGTGGTTCCCTTATCAAGTAGACTTCAGGATTTCAATGACTGGGCTATAGGATTCTCAACCTAGAACGTGTGACTGGTAGAGAAAGGAGGTCAGATAAACTAGATATTCATTCACGTCCAGCTTTGACATTGTTGGGATCTTGCTGGTATTCCTAGTGAGTTTTATAAGCTTTACCCAACCAGCAAACTGCACCTTCACATCAGATAAGGACCTAAGAATGGCACCCTTAATAAAAAGCCTAAAGGCAGTGGGTATGGTTGCAGAGCTACCGGGGCTGCCTCTGGGCCCGCAGTTCACAGGTAATGGCTCCGAGAGAGGAAAGACATTAAATACCAAGTAAACAAAGTGTAAAATGAGCAGCGGACCCAATGTGCAAGTGCGTTCACGTGAATAGCCTTCTCTGCTCCTACCTCTCTGCAAACCAGTGAACACAGTGTGCCAAAGAAGGCAGACCTCAAAAGTGCAAAGCCCAGCAATTAAGTAGCAAGTCAGTCCAACTTGGAGGAAAAAATGTGGCCTTACCCGGAGATATGGAGGAGTCGTAAGAACTTCTTTCCTTGCGGTTCATCTTGAAGGCTTGGATGTCCTTTTCCCTGTACGTCCCAAAGCCTTCGTAGCTCCTCCGTTTACTCCCACTCACATCGCTGTCCCACTTGTCGTTCGAAGGGTTCAGTTCACCGAACACGTCCAGGCTCTCTGGTCTTGTGCTACCACCATCACTGCCACTGCCAGAGTACCGTTTTGTGCATGAGTCCGCAGGCTCACTGCTCAAGTCACCTTTGTCCTTGGCCTGCGTCCAATGCTGGGCATCAGAAAGTGACAGTGTAGACAGGGTATCCACCTCAAAGTTGTTCTTGGAAGCTTTGTGGCTGGCTTCACTGTGCTGGTGCTTCTGCCTCTCCTTATGCTTGTTCTTCTCACTCAACGGTGGGAGCTCTTTGTCCCCGCTGCTCAGTCGCTCGCTCAGGATGTGGCTGGAGAAGCCGGTGGCTTTGCCTGCAAAGAGACCGCTCAGGTTGTCGTGGGTCCCCAGGATCCGGTCTTCCTTGTGCTTATGCTTGTGTTTGTGTTTCCTCTTGTGGAGCCGACCGCCCGACAGACTGGCACCGCCCACCTTGGGAGGATTCAGGGACGGCTGCATGTCACCGAGGCCCATGCCAACAGGTCCCTGCAGGTGTACTCCATGCTTTGCTTTATGCTTAGCTGTACCGGACATCTTCATGTGGGAGCTTGTGTGGAACTGAGGTGGTGGCACTGTTGGCCTCATGAATGGGGAAGCTGCTCCGAGCGTGTGCGACAGGTACAAAGGAGCTGGGTATTGACTGTAATAACCAAGGTTCATCATAGGCATTGATGTGTAAGGCATTCCATAGGGTGCATAGTAACTTCCACTGGGAATAGGGTAGCTGAACCCTTGTAAAAAAGGCACCTTTGTCATGGTGTCATTGGTTTTTGCAGGCCTACCACGCTTCTTCTTTGACTTCAAGTCTGAAGTCCTACGAAGATAGAGCAACGGGTCATACTGGATATATGGCACCGGGTAATAGTGATCAAAATTAATCCGAAAAATGCTGGGATACGGATTCTCGTGGTAAAAGGTGTAACTCCGGTGGGAGATCCTGAACACCTGGAACTTGGTGATGAGCTCTTCTAGGTCTGCCAGAAACTGGAGATCATCACGGTTCTGCAGGCTTTTCCGTTTCCTCTTGTGCTTTGGCTTCTTGAGGCTTTCGTGGGCCAGAAAGTTGTCCACAATGAGATGCTTCTGCCGGTGACCATGCCGGTTCTTTGTGCTGGTGTCAGACGGAATGGCCTCCGGGTTGTCCAGGGAGCAGAAATCGAAAGAGTACCTCCGTCGGGATTCTGAACTCTTTTCTGCTTGGTCAGACGTGCTGTTGTTGTCTGTCCCGATGCCACTGTCGCTTGGGATCGTCTCCTCACTGTGTGACTCGCTCACAGGGGACAGCGTTATTTCCTTGAGTGACCCAATCTCGCAAAGGTGGGAAGGTGAGTTGGCCATCAGCCTGGGTGGAGAGAGCTTCCAGGTACCACTATGTATGCCCTTTTGGGTTTTGGTTGGAAGAGCACTGATGGGCTGGAGATTTGGCATAGTTTTCAACTCTGAAAAACTGGTTTCAGTGCTGGCGGGGCTCAGGTTGCCATTGGACCCACCTAACTGTGTAGAAAGTGGGTGCATAGCTGCTGGTGAAGACGCCACAAGTGACTGAAAGTTGGAAGGCACGGCTGGAACGTCCGGCTGGCTAGAAACAGGCCTTGGGTGCTTGATGGCTGTTTTGGGTTCTTCGGATGGGGGCGGCAGCTCTGCTCTTGGCTTCCTGCCCCTCTTCTTACCGATGTAGATGGTTCCCCTCTTGCTGACATTAATCTGCTTGCCCAGTTTGCTCTCAATTGCTGCTGCCCCAGGGCTGGTCTCGGGCGGAGCTTTAGCCTTCAGAGCAATGCTGCTGGAGCAGGACAAGATCTGGTTCAAGATATTTTTCCTCTTGAGTGTTTTCATCTTATTGATAGTTTTGATGGTCTTCTTATCCAACACCCCAAGCTTTCCAACTTTTTTGTGAAATTTCATCTCGCTCATGGGTTTGTCCTCTCCTGGCACTAGTTGGGCCAACTTAGCTAAGCTGCGTCGTCTCTTTCTCTTCTTGGTGCCAGGAAACTCCCGGCTGATGGGACTGACTGGACTGGTGGAAGTCCCCTCATGAATCGTCTCAACTGTGAGCAAAGGCTGCTTCTTTGGTCGTCCCCGCTTCTTTTTGACTGGTGTGATGACAGTAAGACTGTCTGTGTTGGTGTACAGAGGGCTGGACGGGGTGATGGGATAAGCAGATGGTGGCTCCACCATCAGTTTATCAGTGGAGGCCATGACTGCCTCCCGAAGCATACTGGTGGGTTTTGGTTTGCTGCACGTCCACCTCCGCTTTGCAGCAAATTTTGGATGCTGAATTTCTGGCAGCTTCCTTGATGGAGAGTGATCTGTGCATGTTGGAGGTGTCATGACCATGGGTGGCTTCCGCTGCTTAGACATACCTCCTGGGACAATTTTCTCGGTATTTCCACCAGTTTCAAGGCCAATCGAGGGGGGCTCACTCTCTATCATTTTACTCAACTTAGGGACACGGGGATCTTTCTTATTTCCCTCAGGGTTGGAAAGTATCCTATTAACTACTTCACTGCTCATAGCGATTCCAGAAGCCAGGGCTTTCTCTGGAATGATCTTTTCCACCACTGCTTTGATAGACTGTCTCTTTTTCCTCTTATGGCTGCTTGGATCTAGACAGGGTGCCTTGATCGGGATAGTAATCCGGACATGACTTGGGTCATTTTCAGGATTACTGACGGAACTCACATTCTGTCTGGCTGGTGATGCCTCTTGGGCATGATCTACAGAGTAGCCTTCCCTTTTCCCATCTGTATTGTCAAATGCTTTCTGGGCATTCTTGACCCAGTCCAGGTCTGGGTTTGGTATGGTTTGACTTATCACATCTTTTTTACTAGACTTTTTCTTGCTGCTTATAGTAGGTGGTTCTGGGGTCTCCTTTGTACCTCCTCCATCTTGATCGACCAAGGGCTGAAGCCCATTGCACTCGGCAGAGCTGCTGGGTGGGGCTGGTGAGCTGTGGTTGCTTGGGGATGGAACCACACCTCCCAAGAGCATATCTTTGCTACTGTTGGATAGTTGACTCCATGTGCTCCCCGCACTGCCTTTCTTACCCTGGGCCTTTGAAAAGGAAGCCATGGGCTCAAGAGCTGGGATCTTGCTGGTGCTTGTAGTTTCTCTGCCAGATTCTGGACTGATGAAGCAATTCTGAGTGGCAGGTCCACTGTCAGAGTTGGTGGACCAGTCCATGTGGTTCTGGCTGCTGCTTTTTTGCTGGTGCTTTGGTTTTAAGGTGTCACCGGTGAAGTCCTGTGGGAGGCCTGGGTCATAATGGACAGCTGAGTGTTTCTGTGGCCGCTCGTAAGCCTAAGGGTGGGCGGAGTAGAGAAGGAGAGAGAGAAAAACAAAAATGAGCATATTGGAACTGCTAAAATTTAACGTCAAAAGGCGTAATGATGTGAAAGGTAGAAACAGCCACCTTTCATTCCAGAATGCTTTACAGAGGGTTTCTCAATTGCAGCAATAAAAATAGGGTGCACTGATTCTGAACATTAATACGGGCGCTTTAATCACTGTCTTTCCCCTCCCCCACATAACAGAAACTTTAACGATCTTGGTTAAATGTGATCTCAGAATAAGAACTGTCTAGAGAGAGGAGGGACCCTACAGGGCACTTAGCTCGGTGCCTGTATTTTACAAATGAAGAAGCTGAAACTTGAACAGAGAGTCTTGCCCAAGGTGGCAGAGTCCAGGAGAGAATCTGAACTTCCTTAGTCCCTGTGTTCTTTTGCCCAGCTCGAGCTGCCTCTTATTTCTGTCCAGGCTTCTCCTCAAACACACGTCTTTCCCTTGCTTTCTCCTGTTGCACTTTCTGTTTACACTTTATCCTGGATTTCAACACCTCTACTCAAACAAGTAACTCCTTGGGAACCACTGCAACAAGAAAAAGCAGCACAAGTTGAGGAATTCAGGGGGAAGTTTGAAGACTGTGTGGGGGTGGGTGGGCAGAGTGCCAGTCAAAGGCATGGAGAAGAAATGGAAGATGGAAAGAAACAGGGAAGAGCTTTCGAATCTTTGCTGGCTGTAGGAGTGGTGCTGTGTTCGGAAATTAGTCCTCTGAGGCATTCTTAAGCCCACATTAGGCATTGACTGCTCTCTTGAGGAAACTCTTGAATATTCTCAAAAGGAACCTTGAGTCTCTTGGACAAATGTGCCAGGACAAAAATCATTATCATTCAAGATCACTCCTGTGAACTTGTCAGCTGTGTTTCCCCCTACGTTGATTCTAAATAACTGTCTTTGACTCTGGCACCTTCCTTAGGAAAGGCAGAACCTGTGCTAGAGGCAAAGCATTAAGTAGCGTCTATAAAGTCACAAAGGGAGTGAATAATGAACATATCATTTTGAGCTGTTAAAATGGTTTTTAATATAGAGCTGCTTATTGTTCCAGACAGATTTCAAGCCATGCTACCAGTACACAAAAGCATCCTTCAAAGCTTATTATAAGTCCTGTTTTACACATAGAGCAGTAAACTTAAAGCACACACTGCCCTAAGATTTGTTAAAGAAGGAAAAATATTAGTAAATTAAAGGAAGCTTTGGATAATATCTCCACTGAGAATATAATTGGTTTAGTGAATTTAGGAAGTTTTAACATGTAATATTTATCTGTCTTTTTATCTATCATCTATCTGTCATCTACTCATTTTTATTTGCCATTGATGCTATAAGATTTATATTTTATTAGAAAACACTTTTTATGGTCCCTACTAAGAGTCAAAACACAGAACATGGGAAGAATTACAGATAAAATTTAATGTAATAAAAAAGAGTTTCCTTCATACTTGTTCCTGGAATCCCTAGGCTTATTTTCTGCCTCCCTGATTTTATGAAATCCTTCTTATACTTCCAATACTGGACTATATTTTTTAAGAATCATGAGAGAGTTGTCCTAAGCTAAGCTTGGAAGTGCCCAGGAGAAAATTCAGAAAAATAATTTATTTAACTTTTTCTTCATCATGTAGTTAACAGTAGACATACCACCACATCATCAACATCTAGAGAACTAATTCTGCCACTTTGTTTACTAGGTATTACTGCTGTGAACATAGGATGCTATCCCATTTTTTGCAAAAAAAGAGAAATCTTATTCACGGCATAAAATATTAAACGCTATTTACTCATCTATTATGAATCAGGGCTTTGTTAATTTGTCATTTAAGCTTTGGATTTTGGTTGGCACTACGTGTACACTCACAGAATGACAGGTCTAGAGAGGGCTTGAAGACAAAGTTTCCAATTCCTTACAGTGACAATATAGTTGATTACTTATAATAGAGTCAGTGGTGTCACATATTAAAAATGATAGTGGGACAAAAGATGTAAATTATTGTTTTGGACCTGGGTAAAACAGAACTTATAGTCACCCTCTTTCCTCTACCCCCTGCCACCAATCCCCTTCTGCTTTTCTAGACCAGGACACTGAAGTCCACAGAGGGGCTTCGCGGGGAAGCTCAAGTCTTGGTCACTGATCTCCACCAGTTTTTCTCTATTGCTCCATTTTCTTATTCTTGGCACCTAGCAGACTCCTTAATTAACTCTTTCTTTATGTTCTAATCTCAGCTGAATCCTAGGAGGCACTCTACCTTATAGAAATACTCTTAAAAGATTTTATAATAAAACCATAGATCTCAATTTTGTTGTACTTATCATAATTTTATAGTTGATTTGTGGACTAATTGAATTAATGCCTATCTCCCTTTTTATCCTATATATACGCCATCACAGAGGTACCAAGCACAGTGCCTGGAAAATAGTAGGCATTCAATAAACATTTATTGAATAAATAAAGAAACATACATTTCACTATGGGTATTTTATTTCGTCAACAGTGAGATTAATGATGTGTATATTGCAACATATTGTCTGCAAACATAATCGCCCCCTCCAGTCTAATTTCTTATGCCATTCCTTCTGTATGCGCCACTGTCTCTTATAAAGACACCTATCACAATCCTTTTAACTGCTGTATGCCATTTATTTCTGTACTTTTCTGTCTCTCTCTCTTAGACTGTAAGTACTGTGAGGTCAGAGACTCTCTCATTTATCTTTTTTATCCTCAGTGCCTACTGCAAAGCAAACCGTACAGAAAATTCCCAGTAAATGTTTGTTGAATGAATAAACAAAATAATGTTCGAGGTGTCAATTACCATGACAAAATATACGGCTGCACGCAAAAGACAATAAGCCGCCAATCGATTGTTTGAGAATGGCTCATAATGAAATTGGAGCACTCAAATGCATTAGGTGTTGAACGAAAACATCTTTCCCAAATACTTAAGGACTGAAGACACTCCCTTCAGTGCAGTTTTTATTGTAAGTCCTCCCCCATCCCATTAAATTGTTTCACTTTCCAATTAACTCTGCCTTTGAGGAAGGCCACGTGACTGTGACTGTCGGGAGGGTGGATTTTACTCGGGCAGTTGAAAGGTGGGGCCCGCTCACTTACACCCAGGGCAGATCAGCTGAAAGTAATGTAGTTAAGCATGCCTGGTTCCCAGTGCTTCCATCTGGACCCTGCCTGATCCCATTGTTCCTACCACATCAGCTGCAATTTGCCCTGCTGGGAGAGTGAGGCAATCAAAGGGCAGAATGGACAAAAGGGAAGCACAACAAAGGATCAGGAGTAATGGGGGCAAATGGTCCTGTAAATGCTGCACTCAGATGGGCTGAGGTGAAGGGGCAGAGAGGACCTAGAAGGAATGCTTTCTAAGGGGTCTGGCAGAACAAGGCTTTCTTCCAGCAGTGGCTGATGGCTATATCTTGTTGCATTTCAAGAAATCCCATTTCTTCATCTGTCAGCCATGACATATTATATACACAATGGTGAGGCTGTCAGTTCCAATATGTCCTTCACTGAGAATTGAGCACTTACTCCACTGAGACAGAGACGGACATGGCAAAACAGGTCGCTACCTTAATGCTGGGGTAAGTGAGAGAAGTACAGGCTCTCTTTCCATCCTTCTCCGGTGGTTTGGGGCTAAGAGTCCCTGTGAGGATCTTCAGTAACCCACAAGCACATGTTTCTATCTCCCCTTCTGATTATTATTTTTTGGGGAGGATAAGACCTGAATCTTTTAAGGCCTTTATATCACCCTCAGCCCTCAGCAGGATCATCTCCTGAAATGGTTAATGAATAAGGGAAGAGCTGATGATATTCTACATCGGGCTAGTTATTTTTGTGGAAAACTTAATACCAACTAAGCTCAGCATGTCTCTTGGCTGCTCCCCCACCCCCATGACTTGACTGTGGAACTCATCATAGTCATTTTGAAGGTGTGGCTTGCTTTTATAAGAACAGTGCTTTCCATGCACACTGAGCCCAAGCCAAATGTTCGGCAGTAAAACACCATTTTGAAAACCTTAGACAGATTTCTCTCCTAAACGATGTGCTTATGGAATCAAGTCTTTTGGTAATGTGAGAATTCTTTGGTAGACTATCCCCTCCCCAACAAACAATGTATACATCGTATACATTTAAATTTTGTACAGGTCTGATTTCTTTTTAAAAAGCACTTTATTTTCATCTAATTTTTAAACTGAGCGTTATTAGATCACTGCATACAAACTTAAAGATCTGTAAAAAAAAGGGGAAGAAAATGAGTCGCCGGGCCTTATCTCAGGCTTATCTACAAAGCAAGATTTGTTGCAATGAGCGGAGAAGATGGCGTTTTGGGTCTGAGGAAAAAAAATCATATAACTCATAAAAAAATCAAGCATGACTTGGTGGGAGATAAACCACTTTTTGGGTTAGCTGCGTTCATGCTACTGTCTGCTGACGTCGATAATTTAAATTTACTGTTTGTGAGATATTTTCCTTTACATGAGAGCAGGAAAATACATCTGGGCATGAAGAAAGGAAGGAGCTTTTTTACCTCTTAATTTGGCACGTGGTACTTTTCAAGACGTGGTCCTGAATCCTGCATCAGAACCACCAAAGGTACTGGTTATTGATACAGATTCCTGAGCCCCATCGAGATCCAGTATTGGCAATCTTCCAGGGTGGGACCAAGGAATGTGCATTTTAACATGCTCCCCAGATAATTCTGATGTACAATCAAGTTTTAAAACCATTGATCTAATGTTTTAACACCATAATTCCTCTGGAGTGGGGCTCTTCTGTGGTTGCTATGATATCTGGAGCACTTTTCGGTGGTAAATATGCAGAACAAACCGCCATAGGCCTGTTAGGATACGCAATTTGGCACCACTGAGCATTCCTGCTTTGCTCTCTGAACTCTCTGCAATTTACATAGTGAGAAACTGTAACCTGGTCCCCTGTTTATTCCAAGTATGCTACCGATGAGGTGACAGAAGAGTCAACGATATGGATGGATGAGAACATTGTCTTCCCAGAAAGGACTAGGCATACAGGGGTTCATGACCTCCGCCCTGGGATTTCTATTTCTCCGACTCATCCAGGCCAATCCCAGAGCTCTGGGAAATACTGGCACTCCATCCCTGAGGCTTGAAGCAAGTGTTCAAGCCTGAGCAAGAGCTAAATGTGGGAGACAAGAAAGGCAACCGCAAAGTGTGTGATTAAAGGTTCCCAACCCTGGCTGTATGTTAGAATCATCCAGGAAGATTCGTACAGAACACCGTACCTGGGATCTGACCCAGACCAATTAAATCGACATTCTAGAAGTGGGGACTGAACAGTAGTACTTTTTTCAAATCTCTCAGTTATCCCAATGAGCAGACGGAGTTGAGAACCACTGGATTATATCAAAGACAGGGGTCTGGGTTAGGGACTAAAGAGGCTCTGATATTACCAGAAGATATTCCAGCTCAGTGGTTTTCAAACATGTTCCACAGAGTCCTAGGATTTTGTAAAGACATTTCTGGACTGTAGCCAGTGGACTGAGCAAGAGAGAAGCTCCAGATCATTCTTTTAACCCCCAAGTGAACAGAACAGCCTTGTAAACGATTTCATTTAACAGAAGGGAGGTGGAAAGAGATGGTTCTGTCACTTAAGAAGATATTTTGAAAATTACCATTTAAACTCAGGGATAGGAAGAATGCACATGTCAGCTTCCCTTGAACTTGCCCCTAAACATCTCTCAACACAGTTCATTCCTTCATTTACTAACAGTAGGTATTTACTAATGGTAGGTATTTACTAACGGTACGTATTTACTAATGGTAGATATAGAGGAATGTCATTAAGTAGCCTCTTTAAACCACGGCTTTATATTCCTCTGATTCCATAGAATTCCGTGAATGTTTGTGTCCCTTCAAAATCCATATGTTGAAATCCTAAACCCCAATAAGATGGTATTAGGAAGTGGGGCTTTGGGAGCTCAGTGTGATTAGGCCAGGAGGGTAGAACCTTCATGAATTCAATTAATGCTCATATAATAAAAGAGAGCCCAGAGAGCTCGCTTGTCCTTCTCCATGTGAAGATACAAAGAAGATGGCCATCCATGAACCAGGAAGCAGGCCCTCACCAGACACTGAATCTGCTGACACCTTGACCTTAGACTTCCCAGCATCTGGAACTGTGAGAAATAAATTTCTGTTTTTTATGTCTCTCAGTCTATGGCATTCTGTTATAGTGGCCCAAACAGACTAAGATAATGGGACCCAGAAAAGCTACTTAGCTCCTAAATGGACATGAATTTTCCAATTACATATGTACAGTGAATATGTCATCATTTCCTGTCCCATGAATTGCCCTGGTAAATCACCTCAATGTGGTTCCCACAGGAAATACTCCTTACTTGCTATTTAGGGGCTGTGATACTTAAAAAAAAAGAGAAACCTCCTTTTCCTGGGGGTGCTAACAGCTCATACAAAGACAGAGGCCACTATCATATGCTTCTTATCATATGCTTTTATTATTTCTGCATAATTAAAATAATCAGAGTTGTTTTCAGCCATAATGTGATTAATAGGCATTAGACTTAACCTTTCAGTGGAAATAAATATAAAACTTAACAAAACATATGAAGCAACTGTTTTCAGGCATTGGACAACACACAATATGGGCTGTGAATTCCAGAGAGAAGGGCAATTCATGAGGCTCCACGGCACCCTAAGTTTTTTGTCTGGGAGAACTTTCTAAACCTGGGCACAGGAACCCAGAGAGCTATGATCTCATTGGATGAAAGAAACAGATCAGAGTTTGGGGCTCCTGAGGGGACTGGAATTTGAGAAGAGGGAGCTATATAGAAAAGGAATCCCGGAGACCTTAATAGGGATCCCCTATGTCTTTAGCCAAATTTCAATCTGCACTTGAGGGTAAAACTCCATGAAGTCCAGCAGAGATTTGCTACTAGGGAGCTATAAGCTGAGTGTAGAGTTCTGAGGCCACTTAATACTGGGCAACGTTGGATTTCTGGCTAGCCAGAGTGAGGCAGCTTGAATGACTATCCCAGATATTACAGTGATATCCCATTAATGGTACTCTTTAGAGTAGTAATACTCTGGCCCTAGAATAAAAGCTACTCTAGTTCCTCCCTAACAAACTCTAAAAAGAATCCACACCAGGATACAGCTAATCTGCCAGTAAATTAACTGCTTAACAGAACAAAAGTCTTTAAAGACTTTGATCTTTAAAGAAAAACAACAGATCTCTACAATATAGTATCAATAACATCCAGGACACAGTAAAAAAATTTTATTAGATAAGCAAAGAAGCAGGCAAATATGACCCAAATCAGGAGAGAAGATATAGATCCAAGGCCCTCAAAACAGCCATTATGAAGATGTTCAAGTATTTAAAGGAAAAGATAGGCAAAACTGATAAACTATGGGGAATTTCAGCACAGAGATGGCAACTATACCAAAATAACAAAATGAAAATTCTAAATTAGAAAAACACAACATCTGAAATGAAAAATTCAGTGGATAGGCTTAACAGCTTACAGGATACCGCAGAAGAGAAATTCAGTGAACACGAAGAGAAGATAGTAGAAATTATGCAAACTGGGAGGGGTGAGGAATAGAAAGATTTTAAAAAATTAAAAACAAAACAAAACAAAAAAATAACACTTTAGTGACCTATGGATGAGTATCAAGTGGTCCAACATACATATAATTAGAATCCCAGAAGTAGAGGAGAGAGAATAATGCATGTGGATTCACATAGCTAAGAAGTTCAACAATTGCTAAGCAGAATAAATAGCACGAACCCCCTCCCCACATCTGGGCATAATGTAAACAAACTGATGTAAACCAAAGATAAAATTTTTAAAGCACCCAGAGAAATAGATACATTTAAAGGGAAGTTCGACAAAAATAGTGTCTGACTTTTCATCAATAAAAATCAAGTCAGAAGACAATGAAATAATATCTTTAAAGTACTGAAATGAAAATAAATTTTTACATCTTGTGAAAACATCCTTCACAAATGAAGGCAAAATAAAGATATTTTCAAATAAATAAAAATAGAATTCATTGCTGGCAGACCTGTATTACTAGAAATGTAAAAGGAAGTTCTTTAGGCTAAGGGGAAATAATACCAGATGGAAACTTAGATCAACATGAACAAATGAAGAACATGAAAATGGTAAATATGTGGAGTTATATATATATATATATATCACTTCATTCTTGGATCTTCAAAAGGCAACTGACTGCTTAAAGCAGAAATAACAACAATGTATCAGAGTTTATGACATCTGTAGAAATAAAATGTACAACAACAATAAAATAAAGAACAGGAGGGTGATATATGGAAGTATATCCTTGTAAGGTGCTTACAGTTGAAGGAATGTAATATTAGTTCACGGTTGACTGTGATATTTTCAAGATGCATAGTGCAATCTCTAGAGCAACGAATAAAAATAAAACAAAGTAGTGTATCTAAAATACCAAGAGAAGGAAACACTGAATATTAAAAAAAAAAAACACAAAACTTGATTAATCCAATGAAGGCGGAAAAGGAAGAAAAAGAACGTAGATGGAACAAATGAAAAAGTAACACAATAGACTTAACAGTATCAGTAATTACATTAACTCTCTATATACTAAACACTCCAAAACAAAACAAAACAGCAGCAATAACAAAAACAAGGGTAGACTGTCAGACTGAATTAAAAGGTAAGACCCAATTATATGGCATTTACAAGAGATACACTTTAAATATAAAGACATAGATGGCTTAAAAGTAAAATGATGGAACAAAATACCACACAAACACTAAACACAAGAATGCTGAGTGGCTAAATTAATATAATGCAAAATAGGCTTCAGAACAAACAGTATTACCAGAGATAATTTAGGGACATTTCAAAATGATAAAAGAGTCAATTCATCAAGAAGAGACAATAACACTAGATTTGTTTGTACCTCATAACAGAACTTCAAATACATGAAACAAAAACTGGAGAATTAAAGAGACAGACAATTCCACAATTAAAGGGATTTTTACACCCCTCTCTCAGTAATTACTAGAACAAATTGACTAACGAATAAAAAATAGAAAAAATATACAAAGATTTTAACAATACTCTTAACCAAGTTAACGTCACAGCTGCAAAATACCTTCCCCAAAATATGCTGGGCCACAAAACAAGTAGAAATAGCCAGTAAGCACATGTCCATGTCTTCAGACATCATTTGTCATCAGAGAAATGCCAATTAAAATCACAACGAGATACCACTACACACCCAGTAGGGTGGCTATCATTGAAAGAGATCAAAAACAGCAAGTGTTGACAAGGATGTGGAGAAACTGAAACTCTCATCTATTGCTGGAGGAAGTGCAAAATGGTACAACTTTGGAAAATGTTTTGGCTATGTCTCTTAAAGCTAAATATACCCTGTGACCTGGCATTTCTACTCCTGTGTATTTACCCAAGAGAAATGAAACCATATAACCACAAATAGATTTTTATAGAAACTTCGTAGCAGCTTATTTAGAGTAGAAAGCACCGTGAAACAGCTCAGGTGTTGAGCAACATGAGAATACACAAAATCACACACACAAAATCATGCTCAGCTAAAGAAGCTAGACCCTGTCCCCCAAAGTATGATTTCATTTAAAGTTTTAGAACAGGTAAAACTAATCTATTAGGACAGAAATCAGAACAGTGGTTGATTATACAGCTTTTTAGGGTGGAAAGAGGAGGGAGGGAAATTTCTGGAAGTAATGAACTTATTTTGTGTCATTATAGGAATATGGGTTACACGGCTGTATAATCTGTCAAAATTCTTTGTATATTTAAGATCTATACATTCCAGTATATGTAAATTTACCTTAATTATGTTAAAAAAAGAAAAATAGATCAAACAAGAGTTACTGACAGCTCCCTATGTTTAATGTGTGCATGCGCACGCACACGCGTACACGCACACACACACGCACAGCCACTCTGCAGAATTTAGGGATGTTTTCTCTCCAATCAACACCTAAGGCAGCCAGCAACTCGTTTCCCTTCCCCCAGTCTCCAATCTCTTCTCTGCATAGGGACAGCTGACTGAGTTGATCCCAAAACAAAGGAGCCTGAATCAAGGCGGCAGGTGCTTGTGGCTTCTGCAGGGCCCATTCTCGCCTTTTCTCATTCTTGGCGGCATCCCTGACCTGGGCCAACAGGTAGAAAGGTGAAACCCGCCTCCAAGCCAGCCGCAAATCCACCTTGTTCGAGGTAAGGAAGGAAGCTTGACAAGAACCTGCTCACAAATCAAAGTTAATGCTGCCCCGCCTCCTCTGTAAATCATGTGAGATCCATCTGGGTAATGACTCCTCCAGTGTAATTCCCTATTAAGAGGCTTTATCTAGAGAGATAAGCAGCTGGTTTCCGTGTCACTAATTGCTGTCTGCTGTGATTTTAAAACATCTGCACCATTGTGCTCTTCATTTTCATATTCTAATCACCCTGAAACTTGAAAAAGGTACATCATTGATTGTTTCTATGGGTTAATTAGTACACAGTCTCCTTGTAGAGACAATTTAGAGACAGCCAGAACCTCAATCAGGAAGTTTGTTTTAAAAATTAATAACATCGGCGGTGGCTGGAGGGACTGTCATGTTCAGGGACACAGTGGGACTCTCCTGGTGGGAAAGACAACCTTTGTTATGCTCCGCACAGAGACGCCCACAGGGTAGGGGGCGGGAGAGCGGGGAGTGGTGGCAGGCTGGATGCAAGGTCATAGGACCTGGTTCCGTCCCCAGTGAACTTGACCACTGTCTCCACTGCCATCTCACTCCCCAGTTCCAACTGGGCAGAGCTTCTTTCAGCACAAATCAGGACTTTGATGAGGACTGACCAAAATATCTGGTGGTGAGGGGAATTTGTCAAAGTAATAAGAGCATGGGAAGTCATTTCACATTTTTGAGTCTCTTCATTGTCCTTCTGCCCACCTTAACTATGAAAGAGGGGGTGAAGGGAGGGGACTAGAGTATAAATGAAAGAAATGGACCACATAGGAGAGTGACACCAAATAGGAGAGTGACACTGGAACCCAGACCTTCTCAAACTTAAATTGTGCATGATTCACCTGGGGATCCTGTGAAAATGCAGATCCTGATTCAGCAGGTCTGGGGTGAGGCGGGCATTCCGCATTCCTAACAAGCTCGCAAGTCGTGTCCAAGCTCAGCCATCTGAGACGCACTGTTCCAAATCCGCTTTTCTCCAGCCCTGACCGAAGGCACTATTCCTGAGATCCCAGGGTGGTGGGAGGCCTGGGTCCTGCACAAGTATCCGAGTCCCGGCTCCAAAATTAATGGAACAAGCCACATGGCCTCTCCTAGCTCAGCTTCCTCATCAAGAAACTAACAGTGGAGCCTACCTCAAAGGGGAGCCGGGAGGATCCGAACGTGTTGAGTATGACGTGTTTACCACAGTTCCTGACCCAGAGCAGGTACTGTATAGTTATTATACTCATGTATTTTTTGGTAAAATGCTTTTCTGAAAAAGCAGCATCCAGCAGAAAGGAGTAGAGACACTAATCAGGGAGCATCTCTTTTAAGCTCATATACTAGTGTCTTGCAGTCACCCTTTCTAGAGAGTGTGGCCACCACCACCCTCAACCTAACTCAATGTTCGGAGCTCAAGGTCTTCCTTCATAGCTTCCTTGGGAGCTACATGCAGTTCTGGGAACTCATTTCTGCACAAGATACACTGTTCTGTCTATTAGAGTGCTTTCCTGTTTTGATCTGGAGTCTGTCTGCCCTTGGAGAGTTCTGGCAAGCAGAGGAGACAAGCATCCCTGCGCGTGCTGGCCTGCGTCCAAGGACCGGGCCCCCGCAACTGAGAGCAGATGCACCCCTGGAAGGAAGTTCCCAGCCCCTACCGCTTCCAGCTGTCCTTAGTGGACTTCAAGGGGCTTTCCCCATGGGTCTGGAAATGTGCTATTGTTAGGGGAAAAATGATAAAAACTGTGCTTTCAATCGCATGACATATGAAAAAAAAAAAAGCCTCTCAGTAGAAAAGGTGGAATTCGACTTAAGAAAGAAAATACAGAGAAAGAGAAAATAGTGTGGGAGGCAAGGCAGGCACTGACTGGGGAGCAGCAATGTCACTGCATCCTCCCAGGAGAGCCATGGAAGCCTCCTGATTGAGCTAGTCAGGTGCGAGGACCTGTCAACATGGCCACTGCTGCCCTGTTCCGGCAGCAGGCTTTGCTCTCTCTGCCCAAGCTTCTCTGGGCCTCCAGCTGGTCCTGGAGACCCAGAAATAAACCCAGTCCTGGCCTTGGACACATTCTCTAGTGAAGGCGCTGAGCAACAACCGCAGACAGGTCCTAAAGTGCAAGGGCTACGGAGCAATAGTTAGGTTTTCAATTTCCTTAGCTACTCTCCCCTGTGGATTGGTTCTTCCTTTCACTCCCTCAAAAGAGGAGAAAACAGATATTCTTTGAGAATGCCTCTTCTTTGAGAATCAACAGCATATAATGAAGTGGCAAAATGAGTGGGGTGGAGTATTAAGGTCTGAACGTCTATTTATGAGAGGTATAAAATCTTAAGGGCATTCAGAAGCAGAGCCATAATGGCTGAGGATTTGGTAAGGCTGAAGGAAGCTGAACGTTTAAGAGGAGTATATAGTTAATCTGGCCAAACAGAGGCCATTTTCTAAACTTGCCTGAGGATAAGAATCACCAGTGGCATCTGTAAATACACTGCTCACCAGGCCTCTCTCCTGCAAGTTCAAAGTCATGATTCTGGACTGGGGCCCAGAGATCTTTACTTCATTCAAGTTTGGTAAACACTTGGTAATGTAAGGGTTTCTCCAAGGAACGGGGGTGAGAATCGGTCAGCTCTGTCCCAGGGTGGAGGAGTAGCAGAGACCAGTGTGAGGTCACTCAGGCTAGTATGTGCAGGAAAGGGCTCAAAGATTAAACCCAAATATTCCATCTAGCTTCGCTTATGAGAGGAGGCAAAAATAAGATGGGAGAGGGTGGAGGAGAAAAAGTATTTTTTTCCCCTTTACCTCATATTTCCTTTTTTCTTTTTTATAAATGCTTTTTAACTGCACAACTGGTGCTTTTTGCCATTAGAGCTAAAATAACCGTTGATTATAAATTGAGTCTAAAATGTCAGGAAGATGCTGAATTCGCCTGAAAATCCAGCTTTAAAAGCTTCCCACAAACACTGCAAACTGCGGGCATTTGGGGCTTCATGCATTTAGCATGAGTTTTGTCTGGAAGAAGACGCTGCCTTCCTAAGGCCAGGCAGGCAGAGCGAGGATGAGGGGCTGGCCTCGTGGGTGGGAGCTGAGGGTCAGATTCCTACGTGCTCCTGTAGTGCTGCAGGAACAAATTCGTGTCCTGGGTGGACATGAATGGACACCATGATGTTCCCGTTGTGGCAGTCATGTGAGTCCCCACGTCAACTGCTGTTGATTGCCCTTGGAATCTCCTATTTAATCTGTGCTCCTTAACTTTCTCTAGAACGCTTCCTGTTCAAGGTAGCATGGCGTCTGTCACTTGTGAATTGTCTTCTATCTTTCCCTGAGAGGCAGTGGAACAGAACTGTGTAGCAGCTAGGGGTACAGACTCTTGAGCTAGGATGACTGTGTCCAGACTTCAGCTGAGTCTAAATCTTATGAGTTGTGTGACCTTGGGCAAGTTGCTTAACTTCTCTGTCACCTAGTTTTCTTACTTGTAATATGGAGATAATAACATACTTATCTCCTAAGGCCAATAGGCAAATCAAATATGTCAATCTATATAAAGCACTTGGACCAGTGCCTGGTGCTGAGTCAGGGCTGTCCCAGTGTTCACGACACAGTGGGGAATCCAGTGGCCATGCTCAGGCTCAGGAATCAGAAGGACCTAAGTTCAAATCCCAGCTTTGCCTCTTGCTATCTGTGTTACCTAGGGCTTGTTCTCTATCTCTATCTTCTCGACTTCTAATATGGGAAAAAATAACACAGCCTACCCAACAGACAATGTTGGTAAAAATGTTATCACAGAACACGTCGTAAGTGTTCAACAAATTCCAGTTATTACTAACATTAGAATTTTATGACTATTAATTGTTCTTATTACCACCCATCAGAAACTCAGTTCCTTACTATGAGGGGCCAAGGAACGCTGTACTCCTCCCTAATTATCCCCTCCTTTTATCTGCACCTCTTTTGACAAGCATTCTAGCTCAGATTCCTGGGGTGTAATACCAGGTCAGGGAGGAAGTCTCTGATGACCACAGTGACACTAACAAGTTTGAAAGAATCCAACCCAAACAAACTCACTGGTCATGATTCTACAGCGTTATTCTGAGCCAACTGGCTAGCTTTGGTTTCTCCAGCTGTAGCTGGTGCCTTCCTGGAGAACAAATACCTTAGAGTGTTAATCACTAATGCAGAAGTTGTAAATTGGATACCGATTCTCCTCTTTGCCTTTGACTGTCATGATTTAGCTTATTAGGGGTTATAGGCTCATTTTGCATCAAAGCAGAAAAGCCACACATTGTATAGAGTTCTTGTTGGGGTGCTTTGGGGTGGGGGTGCTGCTATTCTATAAAGTCATGGGGACAAGATGTACCACATATTACCTATAAAGAATACTGGCATCTATCTGTGGTCACTGGGTGTCACTGGATGGTGACAGGGATGTTTGGAAATGGGCTGACACTGTTCATCCTGGAATCAATCATTCATTAAGCAAATATATATTTGGTGACACTGTAGACAAGGCATGCTGCTCTCACAAAGCTTGGAGAATCTTAGAGTTAGAGGATGTTGGAGACACTTATTTTATAGATCAAGACACTGTGTCTTAGAAGACTAATGGAGTGTTTAAACTCACACAGATAATCAGGGCCAGAGTTGGTCCATTGTCTCTTGACCCCAATATCCAGCTGCTCCTTCTACTTCCCTTGTGAGAACCTCTTCCGTAAGGAAAAAAGATGCAAAGCATTGTAAGGAAACTTACTTTGACATTACTTTCTGGGTACATGCAAGCTCGTGTACTTTGCCAGGCCTCTTTGCACCTGCTGGACCTTCCCTCATAGCTCTGGATTCTTAAATTGGTCTTCAGGGCGAGGCCTATCTGAGGTTTCTGCCCCAGCTTGACTGATGGACTATCAATCAGAATTTGTGCCTGCCTTTCCTTCAGCTCTTTGTCAACTTTGGTTAGAGAGCTTGGCCTTGATCATTCCACTTGCTTAAGAGCAGGTCCCTTCTTAGACACCTGCCTCACCCATAACTGCTCTAACCACAGTCTCCCTGAAGACTTCCTTCCTTGGCCCACTGGCGTAAGGCCAGGCAATTCTGAAATGGTTTTCAGCAATTACCTGCATCCAAGAAAAGACAGGGAATGAGGGAGCCAGGAGAGCCCCTTGGGGACCACCATGTCAATCAATGGGGGCCACTGCATACAAGAAAGGGGAAGCACCTTAACCTGGTGATATGATGATCTGATGCTAACCATCATGCCAAAATCATGCAGTGAAAAGCTTTCTTCTGTGGCCTCGTGATGCTTAGCTGTGTTAGGTTTTTTTTTTTCCTGACTTTGCTGATGATGCACCAAGGCCCATGATTTTTAAAGACAAAGGCACATCCCATTTGCAGGCACAGGTCAACAGAAACCCATCTTCTATAATATTTATATTCAGACTGATGTCTTAGCCTTACCTTTCCCACATTCTAATACCCCAACTACTCTCCACTTCCCAGGTAAGGATCTTAATTTTATTTTGTCTTTATTTAATTAATCTGGATTTCAGTTTTCACTCAACCCTTAACTAGTGTTGGGACCTTGGGCAAGTAACTTAACCCTCTGATTATCCATCTTTCTTTCCGTAATAGAGAAATGATCGCCCCAGGCCTGCTTGCCTCTCCAGGTTGCCCTGAGGATTTAACAGATGTGAAAACATTTTGGAAACCATAAAGCACTATATAAATGTAGGTTATAGCAGTTGTTTGTTATTTCTTGGTTGAGAACTCTTCTAATATTTTGGAAAAGCCAAGAATGCTGGACACACTCCCTGTAAATTCAGCATGAGATTCAGGGATGAGTTAGGATAAGTTTTAGAATAATTTTTAAAAATCATATCTTTTCTATACACTTTCTAAGGACTCCTAAATCTCACCACCCATCTTTCTTTGGCTCAGCTGAAGGGGAGAATGGAGGAAAGAAGTAAGGAACAGAAAACAAAAACACCAGCCCTCCCTACTCTGGCAATAAACTTCTAGCTCTAAAGCAGGTTTTATTTAGTGTGCCATAAAAACAGTCATTTCTCCCATCATAAAAGGAGCCTGACTGCCCAGCCTCGTTTTTTTGCAGCGAGTCTGTGGGTTGAGTGGGTCCCAGTTCTGGAGCAGGCTACAGCCTGCACTCTCCTCCTCAACCCTACTTTCCCTCCCTCACAACCCTGTAAGTATCGGGAAGTGAAAGGCAATTTTTAAGTATTTTATTATGTGTGAATTTACAGGGGAAAAAAAGTATACATTTTTGGAGATGAAACTAAGATTTTTAATTGTCCCTCTGTTTTATGATTACTGCCTCATGGGTATGTACCAGACAACTTGGGCACTGTGGTTAAAAAAAAAAAATCCAGGCAGGATTAGCAACTTCCCAGCCATTAAATGAGCCCTGGAAATTTTAGGTCATTCTGAAGGAAAAAAAAAAAAACAACAACCCACACAGTCTGAAGAAGAAAAAGAAGCATAGTGGGTTCCCTAAGCTGCACCACTTATCTCTCATCTTCTGGTGTGATCTTCTGTTCTGGGCTTTGAGAACGGACTGTGTTCTCCTGAATCACTAGGAAAACATTTGGTGCCACATAGGAGGTAATTTACTAAATGGCAACCTAGATGAATCAATCCTCCTCAAGAGGAGTGAGCAATGTATTTTGGAAGTCTTGTTTGTCACCAAATAAGCAGAGGAGTTGGCATTGAGACAACCCTAGAATTGTGAAGTATTTCCACGTTTCTTCTGAATGAATGCATGTCTACCCAAGCTGGTAAAGTTGGCTTTTGGAATGCAAGGATAGTTTGAGCCACAGTGGGCATAAAGCATCAGAGTGAGCATCAGGAACCCTGATTTCTAATGAACATGCTCCTCCTCTGAGCCTCAGTTTCTCCATCCATAAAACAAAATAGCTAATGCGCTAGAAGACGGTGTAAGGCTCTTCTGAGCTCTAGCACGGTAAACTCTAAAATACAATTATTCTTAATTTAGGATTAAAGATATAGGAGGAACCACATTCTTGAAAGACCTAAATGCATCTGAGGTAATTTTCCCTCTCTAACCTTTTCTTAGAGAATTTGCCTGAAACTCTAAGCTGTGGATGGCATCTGACTCCTTGATCCCATAGGCTGTTTATCAGTGGGAAGGACAGAGTGACAGGAGCCTGGGGAACCAGAAGCTCAGAGGTGCCTAACCTCCAACCTGGCACCATTTATTAACTAGTTGGCAGTTGCCCTCTTAGTACAAGTTGAAAGGAGGCCATAGTCTCAAGGGTCCTACATATACAGCTGGGTCATCCTGAAATTTTCCTGTTTGTGACTTCTCTACAACTAAACAGAATGTAGGCTTGCAAGGATTGTCTGAAAAGCAGAAAATTTGGCAGGAGAAAGATTAAAAAAAGAGTCTCCCTTGCAGGTGTAGAACTGCTATAAATGCATCTCAAAACTTAATTTCTTCCCCTGAAACAACCACCATACTGGCTTATTTCCTTATGGGCATTAAAGATACTTCCTGGTATCTGCTAGAATGCATTAGTTCTTCCAGATAGCACTAGGACATGATGGAGAGGCATCATGGGTTTTAACTTACTAGACATGTCATCTTCATTAAAAACACTTTCTCAAAGCTCTGATTTAATCATTAGGGGAGACTAAGGATTCAATCATATCCATAGATAGAAGAGAAGAAAAGTGTATCAAGATAACAATTTAGTGTTCAATGCTAAAGGCTCCATGCTCAATGTTGTGTCAACCAGTTAACTTTACTCAATTTTGCCTCCAAATGTAGTAACTCTGACTTACTAGCTGGTTCAAAAATGCAAACTCTGGGCCATAAGGATAATTAATTTAAAGGTCATGGTTGGCTCAGGACAAATTCATCTCAAGCAAATGGCTCAAAAATTGTGAGTCAATGCTACGCAAATGCTATGTGAGTCAAGAGCATCAGGATACCTGCCTGCTGATACAGGGTGCAATGCTAAATCCCTGGTGATCTCAGGCACACATTTAAACTCTCTGAGCTCATTCTGTCCCTGCCTATCTAGTGCTCAAACACACTGTGCAGGAGGAAAGGAGTTATTGTCACAGAAATGGCACTGAGCTAAAATTTACACATTTCTGCAGGAGAGGTTACATATCCTTCAGATACCCTTAGTCATACTCTTTGACCTTTAGTGACTCACTTCACTTCCCTATATGTTTCCACCAACATAAAACTATGTAGTCAGCTGAGATGATCTCTAAAGTTCTTTGCAGGATTGCCATCCTAGACAACTACAACATCTGGGCACCATAGTTCCCTGCTATACATTAACCAACATGGCAGCTGGCCGATGGCAATTAGGCAAGTGGCTCTTTTTCAAGATTGCGTTAATCCATGGTTTAAGGATCAACCTGTAGAATCTCTGAGCTCTGGGTCAATTACCTTAACGAGGGGTCCCTGACACTCTTCTTCGCGTCATTTAGAGGATATTGTCTTCTCTGGTAAGTGCTTATCCTAATGCTTCTGCTTCTCCAATATTTTACAACTGACATCATCTTAAGATAGAACATGTGCCATGTAATTAGATTTCCTTGCCTTATGGATGTGGTGCCCCTTCAGCTTGAAAGAAGAGAGACTCTTCACCCAGGGATGAGAGCTGAGTACTGCTCTGTGTCTACTCGCTAGGTTCACTTCAGCTGGGCAGGGAAAACGCTGTCATTAAAAAGGGGCCTTTGTCCTTTCGACAGCTGCTCCAAAGAACTGGAGAAAGGAGATTTTTAACTGGGCCACACAAAGCTAAGATTCTAATCCCAGTGACTTGAGGGAGGGTGAGAGGAGATAATTAGTCTAGCTCTTTATAAAGGTAATTTGCAACATCAACACTCTGCTCCGACAATGGCTGTAGCTCAAATGGTAACATTAGATGGAGCAAAAAAACCATCTCTTTTCCTAGGATTTCAGTGAGGTTCATGGACAAACCTAGAATATACTTTATTGGAAGGACCATCAGTTTTGTGATTCTGCAGGTTCAAGCCCTTATTCAGCTCTATAATTACGACATGTGGGATTTGGGGCAAGTCATTTATCAGAGTTTCTACTTTTCTGTTTGCCCATGTATATAAAATGGGCATGAGAATGATCAGAGTCAGAGGAAGAAATGGTACATGATTAGAGTGAGAGGAAGAAATGACATACCGAGAAAGCAAGCTTTTATTTCTTTTTTTCATTACTTCACATGTATGTGCTCCTTACTAGACCAATCTATGAGCACCTGGAGAACAGGAAGACTACTTTTAAGCCTCTTTATTTTATTTTTACATAGCCAAGTCACTGAAATAGAATGTTTGAGTCTCTCTTACGCTTCTAAGTCTTTCTGGTTACGCTATGACTCATGAATAGAGTTCAAATTCTTCGGTCTGGCCAACCAATCCTTCCAAACCAATATCCTGAAAACCTGTGCCATAGTAGACTGCTCAGCATCACAAAGGACCCTCAAAGTGTGACAGCGGCCACACAATCTAGCCTGGAAAGTCATTCTGTTACACCTGAACACCTTGTTTCCATCTGGCAAGAATAGCTCTAATGTCACATCCTCCACTAAGCTTCGTACTGCCATTTAGCCTTCCATCCACTGGGCTCCCATGATATTTGTTCTGTATGCTCTATGGGGCTTTTGCCCAGTCAGCCTCATAGTAGCTACATGTTACAGTTCTCTCTCCCGGACTGCACATCTTTTGAGGGGATCTCTTACAACAGTTAGCACCTGTACTGGCTATGGTTATGTAAAAAAAAAGTAGAGACATTTCACAAGTTGCAAAGTACTACCAAAAGCCAACTGTTTTTGTTCTTTAGATTGTGAACCATCTCTAGCGCACCAAGCTTAGCTGAGAGTGTGACACATGTCCCTCCTCTCTGCCTTTAGCCCTGCTATTCTGGCTGCTCAAAAACCTGCTGCCACTGGAACCCTCACCCACTCCCATAATATAGTGCCTGGCCCCCTGCTCAAGGCCTCAGAAAACTTTAGCCCTTGGTGCCCACCAGTCAGTGATACTGAAGACCACTGGGCTAGCAGTAGGAGAGCTCAATTACCTTCTTCAAATAGCATGGGCAAGTTTTGCTAGCTAGCCTGGGAACTTACCTGTCATTTCCTGCATTGTCGGTAAGTTCTTCACAACTGGTCTGCCAGCAGACTTGAAGAATTGCTTCCATTTATAAATCAAGGGTTGACTTTATTATGAACAGAATTTGAAGATTAATTGGAGAATTAAAGTATCTTAAAATTGATGTAGCCCAATCACCTCCTATTATGAATAAGGAAACTGAAAACCAGAGAGGTCATCGCTAGTTAATGATAGAGCGAGAACTGAAACCAGATCTCAGACTTGTCAGTTCAGCACAATTTTCACAATATCATGTCCCTATTATTAGTAATATTTTAGTAGACATGAGAACAAAGGGGAAACTGAAGCACTCTGGCTGGGTAAGCACGTTGTTTGCAAAAAGTTTAGATGACTATCTTAATGCTGGGAACTAGTTTCTAACTAATTATATCTTAAGGCATAAATTCTGGAGAAGCCTGAGCAGAGGTGCTTTCCAGATTCCCAGTAAGCAGCTGTTGTCACTGGCCACTAACACATGTGAGAGGGGCTTTCATGGCTGGTCCTGGAAGAAGCTGTAAACCACAGTGGGCAACCACTGATGACTGCCAGCCACCCATGTGATAAATCAGCACAGAAATTATTATTATTAAACCACTGGGCTCTTGCTATGCTCCTTTTTACTAACCTGCTTTTGATATTGCTGCCCCTACATCTGCAGGATTCTCCCTCTCCTGTCGAGCTTAGCCAAAATGTAATCAGTCTGTAAGACCCAACTCGTCTATCTTGTCTCACAAACCTATTTTTACTTTCATTCATTCATTCATTCATTCATTCAAGAGATATTTTTTGAGCAACTACTATATGTCAGGCCCCATTATAGGATCTAGTAAGGAGAAGAAAGAGAAGCAAATAAACAAAAAAATATATTTATATCTCCATATGTGTTTATACATACATATACATACATATATGTATATACAAGTACATGTAGTATATACACATAATGTATATTAATTAATCAAATGACATTAATTATTAAGAAGAAAGTAAACTAGGACGTAAGGACAGTTTTTAAAAATGGGGGGGGTTGACTGAGGCTGGCTAGTCAGGGATGCCCTTTCTGAGAAAGTGACATGCAAGCAGAGACCTAACTGAAAGCAACACTTCTCTAAACAATAGAGTCAGAACCTTATGGTTACTCCCTTCATTCCCTTAGTGTATCATATTTTGATTCAACAAATATTTACCAGGCACTAACTATGTGAGATCCTGTGGCTAGAGGATGGGTACACAGAGGAGAATGAAGTGGGCCTAGCACTGCTCTCATGGAGCTCATGGTCAAGTGCAGGGACAGCCATCAGCAAGCAAACAAACACAAAACAGGGCACTGGGAGCAGCTATGCTGCCCACGCCACTTCTTCGTCTAAATCCAAAGAAGGGCTGGCAGGTATTAGGTCCCAGCGGGAGAATCGGTGGATAGCTGCCATTAACCCAGCTAATTGCTCCAGGAAGTGAAGTTTCCATTAAGATTGTGCTGAGGCCATTTGTGAGGTCTAGCTCAGCGACACTGTACCTCAGATATCATCGACAGGTATAAAGCTGATAACTAGAATACAAACTCTCACATTTCCATGCCATATTACAGTCGAGTATTTCTGACTCATAAAACAGTAAAATATTTTTACACACATCATTTTGTTCATTCTAACAATTCTGTAGATTAGGTAGAGTTGAAAAAAAGGAGGCCAGAATTGGAAACTTTCCGATGGAAAGAAACGTTGAGGCTGTTTGATCCAATCTTTTACCCACCGCTGGGTTCCTTTCCTTAGCATTTCAGAGCAATGGCCAACCTTCCCTGCTTCACTATTTCTAATGACCTGGCAGCCATGACTCTCAAAGCAATCGCTTCAATTTTTTGGCAGCCAAATGGCTTGTTAATGGTCAGGTGGGATAACTTCCATTTCCCCTGATTCCCAGTCAAGTGTCATTTGCACTGGGACCCTCTCCCAGAAGGACGTGCCTTGGACCATGAAGGAAGCTGAGCTCCAGATCCCTCCAGCTGAGTCTGGGTGCCTCTTCCTCCAGCTGAGGCTCTCACTCTACCCTGGCGGACCCTCCCCACAAGTGCATGTCCCCAGGAAGCACAACCAGAACATGATGACCACATCCAAACGCAAATGCACATTATGCAGAGGTACAGGCTGTTCTGAGGATAATTATTTTGAAATAGATTGTGTGGGGGGTTCATTTAATCAAATCGTCTGACAACTGTTTATTGAGAGGAAAGTATGGATGGCTCAGCAGCACTGGGAAGGATTTTGGCTTTCAAACATCTAATCTACTTTGCTGAGCCCTCCAAAAATACAAACTAAGGGCAGCACGCTCCAGGCAGGCCATGGCGAACAAGTCCATGTAAGGGCACGTGAGCACCATGAGGCTTTCTAGGCGAGACACAAGCCTGCTGCAGCACGGGCTGACACGTTGAGGGCTGCCTTTCCTCTCCTGCTTCTTTCTCTAAACCTGGCTCCTAAGAGTCACGAAAGTCATGCTGAATGCTTCAACCTTCACCTGGAAGCACAGCACCCCAGAGCCCTCAAGTGCACTGGCGTCGAGTGCAGAGGCAGAGAGCATGGAGGTCCACAGAACCTCACAGTCTCTGCTGCAGGAGGCAGACACCAGCAGCCTTGGGGGCAAGCTGGAGAGGGTTGGGGAGAGTGCTAGGGTACTCAGAAATCCCTGAAGCTAAGAGTCAGAGCCCCATGCCTCCTGCTGAGGGTGGAGGGGGAAGAATCAGAATATTGAACCCCTTGTACCTACACATGCACCTACTTACTCATTAACTGGATTACAGAACCAGAAAGTCAGGCATTTAAATATTACCTGGCCCTGTGCTTAAAACAGTTTTTTAAAGCTTTTAATCCTCGATTTAAATGAAATCTCAGCTTGGACGTAAACAAATAAAGACAGTGAGAGTTGAGCCATCCTGGGATCAAAGGCTGAAAACACTCTTAATTATCCTGCACCAAACTACTGCTCCTCAGGCAGTGACCCTGAAGTGGGCTCTACAGAGCCCTTGAAGAGAATCATTCAAAAAGCACAGTCAACCACTCTTCATTTTACAAACAGGGAAACTGAGGCCTAGAGAGAAAGGGCTGGTGCACAGCCACCCTGCTGGCTCAACTGGCTTACAGCTGTTCTGGTCCAAGCTATTCCTACCCCACACGGCATCCTGAGGAGAGTGTCTATCCTCTGATGACCACTCAGAGGGCTATTTGGGAGGGTCTCTGGGGAATGGGACTCTATTAATTTCTTCCTTTGATGGGGTCCCTAGTGTCAGTTAACAGAGTACTGTGTAGTCAATGAATTGGCAAGTTGGCCAGTAGCCTTGTATTGATGAAGTCTGGGAAACCAGGAAAGCGTTTCATTCAGTAAGTACGTGTCCCTAAGCCCTGGGTGGTCTATACTTTCTGGAACGGTTTTCACATACATTATCTCTTATGCCTCCAAACACTCTTATAAAGACCATAAGAGAAGGAATTAGTCCCATTTTATACTCGAAGAGAGTACAGCAGAAAGGGTTCAAATGACTTCTCGGAGGTTGAGAGATTAACTTTTTGGAGGTTGAGAGCAAAGTTGAGAGTTAAATATAGATTTCCTGACATAGTTTTGGGTTCACTTAACCTCATTATACCGACTGCTCTGAATACGCTCTCCATGTCTGGGCTGCTTCTTGGACACCTTATCTCAAATCCCTCAAATAAGGCAACGTCAATTCATGGTTCATCTGCAGGCTTGAGGTGGCATCTCAGTATAAGATGCCATTGTGACCCGGACCAGAATAATATTTATACAAATTATGTTTAGGAAATTTGAGTGCTTGAGAAGGATTTCATAAATATTTGTGGAATGAAGGAAAGAAACATTCTGGGGCAGCAGGCAGAGGATTTTTCTCTATGAGAAAAGTACGAGGAACTTTTCATCATGGGATCAGGATTCCTGGTCACACAAACTCCAGTCCGGCTGGAAATTGGAAATCAGAAAAGGGACAGGTGTGTATTTGGTCTGAGAAAAACATCAATAAGCGGGATGATTGGAAAGGGAAAAAGAGTGGTTGAGAGGAAACCTCTAGGAGTCGTCTAGTTGTATGTTTGGATCTTAACTCATACTTACTTGCTGGATACGGAATAGTGTTTAGTCTCTGTGCCTCATTTCTTCAACTGTAAAGGACCATAATAGCTATCTGATAGGGTTATCACAAGGAGAGAATGAGATAAAAGCAGTGAAGTGCTTTGCCCGGGGCACTCCGTAAGTGGGAGCAGGCGCCTGTGCGTGACTTCTCTCAAGCTCCCCTTTTCTCTGCTTTATCACATTCTGTTCAAGTAGAGCCCAGCTCTGGGGTCTCACTGATGGTCACTCTGGATTCTTTATCGTTCAACCACCTCTTATCTCACGTGTCTAACACCTGATTGCTTCAAAGAGTCGATACCGAACCTGTGAGCCCTATGATAGTTACTTTTGCATTCTAGCTAAGGGATGCCCAGAGAGCTGGTAAAGCATTATTTTTGGGTGTGTCTATGAGGGTCTTTCTGTAAGAGACTGGCATTTGAATCCGTAGGCTGAGTAAAGAGGATCGCTTTCACCAGTGTAGGTGAGCATCATCCAGTCTGTTGGGGGCCTGATTACAGCAGCTCCCCTTATCCACGGTTTCACTTTCCACAGTTTCGGTTACCTATGGCCAATCGTGCTCTGAAAATATTAAATAGAACATTTCAGAAATAATTCATAAATTTCAAATTGCGTGCGGTTCTGAGTGGCGTGATGAAATCTTATGCTGTCCTGCTCTGTCCCATCCGGGACATGAATCATCCCTTTGTCCAGCATATCCACCCTGTATATACCACCCACCCGTTAGTCACTTAGCAGTCATCTCGGTTATCAGATCGACAGTAGCGGTATCACAATGCTTGTTTTCAAGTCACCTTTAATTTACTTAATAAAGGCCCCAGAGCACAAGGGTAGTGATGCTGGCAATTCAGATATGCCAAAAAACTAGCCATACAGTACTTCCTTTAAGCGAAAAAGTGGAAGTTCTCAACTTAATACGGAAAAAGAAAAACCTACAACATGAGGTTGCTAACATTTTCAGTAAGAACGAATCTTCTATCTGTGAAATTATGAAGAAAAAAAGTAAATTCATGCTAGTTTTGCTGTCACACCTCAAACTGCAAAAGTTATGGTCATGGTACGTGATAAGTGCTTAGTTAAAAGGGAAAAGGCATTGGGGGTGGAAGACATAAACAGGAAACATTCTTATTGATGGCAATGTGTTGGCGAGAAAATATTGGGCCTATATGAAGACGCAATATTTTGTCCAATATCCCTAAGATCCCCTGAAACAAGTTACCATATTCATGGAAATTTTTATTACAGTAGATTGTTATGATCCATCTATTTTAGTATTAGCTATTGTCGTTCATCTCTTACTGTGCCTAAATTAAAAATTAAACTTTATCACAGGTATATATGTATAGGAAAAAATTTAGTACATACAGTGTTCTGTATTATCTGCAGTTTCAGACATCCACTGGGGGTCTTAAAACGTATCACCCATGGATAAGGCTGGACAGCTGTAGAGGCTTACCTCGGAGATATTGTGAGTTTGGTTCCAGACCACCGCAGTGAAGCCAGTATCACAGTGAAGTATATTATAATCTTTTTGATGGTTGAGGGTCTTGCCTTCAATTTTTAAAAATCACACCCTCTGCGAAGCTCAATAAAATGAGGTATGCCTGTATAACAGAAAGGCAGGGGAAGGATGGATTTGCTCCCTGCCTGAGCTGGGACATCCATCTTCTCCTGTCCTTGGACATTAGCATTCCTGGTTCCCGAATCTTTGGACTTAGACTGAAATGGATACCATTGTGTTTTCAGGTTCTCAGGCCTTCGGGTTTGGACTAGAACTCCATCCACCACCAGCTTTCTTGGGCCTCCAGAATGCAAATGGCAGATCATGGGACTTCTCGGCCTCCGTAATCACCAGATGGGAAAATTCCTCATGATTAACTCTCTGAACATTGATATATATTCCATTGGTTCTGCTTCTCTGGAGAGTCCTGACTAATATAAGCCCTTAATTACTTACTATTATGTTTATATGTTTGTCTTTTTTTCTTATAAATAATGCTCTGAGCCCTTTGGGAATCTGGGGAGTCATGTTTCTCTCACAGTCCCATGGTGTTTAGCATAGGCGTGCTGTTAAGTGCCATGAGTACACTTATTAATTGACTCACTGGTTAGCTGAATAACTTGTAACGTCCACTTGATACTAATGTCCTTTTGAGAGAGGAAAAAAAAAAAAAAGATTCCCCGAGTCACCAAATGAAGCCTTATATATCCTTTGGGGTTTATTTCTGAAGTTGCGATAACTGCTCGGGGAGCTCATTCTAAACATAATGGAGTGAGGGGAAATTCAGTGGGCAAATGATTCCCATGCTTTCCTCTGAGGACATCCCATTATATCAGGGATCTTTGGTTGCCAAGTTGGGGATGACGTAGACAGTATCTCTTCATCAAGAATTTCTATAAATACATTCAAATGAATTTTAAGCACATATTTACAACAAAGTAATGATATCAGTGACAACTTACACTGTTAAATTAGTCAATTTTAGTATTTTTTAAATGGATTCCTTTGCTGTCTATGATCCATAAAAGAATTAAAATAGGCCTTGATTCAGAACATGAGAGCTCACTACAGGAGCCAGGTGCTCAGGCACTTTTTCTCAGAATGTGTGTCTGCGTCTTGGTATAAAAGCACTTAGTAAAAGCTTATTGCCAAGAGCTCCGGTCTGGGATGAGTCCTGGTTTCAAGTCCTATTTCTGTTACTAAATTACTTTGTCTATAACATGAAGGGGTTGGTTCTTTCCAGATCTTAATGTTCTAAAAAGAGGAACTTACTTTGATCCAAACCTGTCCTAGTTAATAACCTCTGATGGCGCCCACCCTTGTCTCTCTCTCCCTATCACTTGCTACTATCATTTGATTATATAGACCCTTGGAAGAAATGTCTTTCCTATTTGAATCTAGAGGGTGACAGTCATTCAAAGAGCAAAGATAATGTTGATTCCATTCATTCACTGCCAGCCTTTGCCTGCCATATTTAGAGTGAATGTGACCTGGATCTTGCCCAGGGGTGGGCAAAAAAAAAGCTCAACTCAACTCAACTAAAAATCAAACTTCAAACCTTGGTGTTGAAATGGCAAAAAAAAAAAAAAAAAAAAAAAAAAAAAAAAAAAGTACGATTTCCACAATCATTCAAATGTACTCTGTGTGGCATAAGAATATTTCCTAGAGGGCAGGGCTTTCCCTCATCAGTCAAATTCTGTCTTAGGCCAGTGTGTTACTAATCAACAGCTAATGATGATCCTCAGGGTTTGGTGACAAATATTCTCCTCCTAGGTAACTCATGGTACTGCAATCTACTTTGAGTTGACATCTGTGCAAAGCCTGGGGCAAGTAGCAAAAGGAAATCATGCACAAAGAATATGAAAGCAAGGCCAGTCTTGGGCTGGGGTAGGGGAGATGAGGGTAGCTTCTGGAGCTTAAGATACTCTATACTGAGGCTGGGGTCTGTCCTTCATCTAAGGACAAAAGCTGTAGACACTGAAAGGCCAGGTCTGGGCACCCATCCCGAGCCCTGTACTATTTTGTTAAGCTCACCAGAATGGAATGCAGGTCCTCTATTACAGAAAGCTGAGAAAGGGGTGGATGGAGGGTAGAAACAGAAGATACACCAACAGAACCAAGCCTACTGACTATCTAAAAATGGAATGGGCCAGCCATAGTTTGGTGTCACCGTGACCTTTACACAGCCAGCCGGCTGTGGTCACCGTGGGCCATTCAAAGATGTCTAAGAGAGCACGCTGAAAAGCCAACACACACGCAATTCTGAGTTGACCACAGCACAGATGCACACTCCACTTATTGTTAAAACAGCACTAAGAGACTCTAATTTGGACAGGTGGGGGCAGCCAGGGAGGACCCATGGTCCAGCTCTAGCCCTGGCTGGAGTAGAGGCAAACTACTCTCCTTACTGTTCAAGCCCTTTCCAAGAGCATTCCCTTCTGTTTTCCAGGTCCTTCCTTGTCTACCTGTTCCAGTCATATCTACCTTTCCGCCCTTACCCACTTCTATTCTTGATCCTCTGTGAAACTGACCCTACACACTCCACGTACTTCTCTCTTCTCAGGATACCCACAGCACCAATAGTTTGAATGAGAGAATTTACACTTGAATCTAACAATGAGGCAACTTGAGTATGGGAGCCTTGATCTAAGGATGGCAGAGCAGAAAACAGAAGACGATCAGTCCCTGGTAATAGGGCGGGGGTGCCTCACCACCAGTCTTCTTATCTCCAGATTTCCTGAGTCAAGAGAAAACTCAACTTCTTTCTTGTTAGAGACTTGTTCTGTAGGTTTTCTGTTATGAGAAGCTGAACTTAATCTTCCTTGGTACAGATGCTCATCAACTTGTATTTAAGGAGGAATATGCACTCCATGACCTGGATTCAGGCAAACCATATCTTATAGCTGAGCCAAAGTGGGCTTAGAGCAGTAGGTTTCTTCAGATAATATATTCTTCCTTCTCCAAACATTCAACTTCCTAACTCCAGAAGCTTTCATTCTTGTGGGTTAAAAGTCAAAGCACAAGGAAGCTTCTTGTTTTGTGGTTGCTGATGGTGGAGGGCCAGAGGCAGAAATCCTGAGCATTGAGAAGGCAATGGTATCACTAGTCCTCACTGGTTTCTGGATTATAATTGAGAGAAAATGTAGGGTAACCAGGAAAGAAGAGAGAGGGAGGAAGGAAGGAAGCAGAAAAGAGTGACTAACAGATCTGTGTAAATGAGCATGCATAGAGGAAGGGGCTGAGAATCCCTGAATATGGAAGCTATTCAGAAATCTGTATACAGATGTGTTCAATAAGCATCAAGAAATAAAGTACGTTTCTAGAAGGAAAGCAATCAGTAGAATCCATTTCACACATACATACTCCCCTAAAAACTCAATGCAATTAAATTTCATTGTTACTTGAATAATATTACCACAAGTTCTAGGCAAAGCAGATAAAATTCAATACTTCAACAAACATTTATTAAACTATCGCTATGTGTTATAAACATGGTCCCTGTCCTTGAAAAGCTTCAAATTTAATAGGGAGTCAAGACTGACATTTATCAAATAATAAGGATATCAGAAAAAAAAAAAGCTTTTATTAGTAAACCTGACCTATACTTTGAAGGGAAATTAATGGTGCTTTCTTCAGAAATAGATTCCCTCTCTTCCTCCCTGCTGGAGGTGCTCACTTCCCCTTCAAAATGCCCAGCATATTTTTTATATCTGTCATATATCAGTCATTAGCTATGGCTTTGAAGTTTGTGCGTGTGTGTGTGTGTGTGTGTGTGTGTGCGCGCGCGCGCGCGCATGCATTCATCTCCTCCACTATTGTGTACATTCCTTATTAAGCATTAAGTCTTACATTGTGCCTCCTCCGTGACATCTGTCTGTCCCTGGCACCTAGTTAGGCATTAGTGAGTATTGGTTAATCGTCTATTAGAGAAGAGATATGGGATGCTGAGCAGCATAGGGCAGGTATGATGAAGAATTTCATTGTAGAGCTCAGTGACGCTCTGTGGTGAGGTCTGGCTGTACCAGTAGAAATTACACAGATGAAGCAGAGTGAGGAGAGCATTACCACCTAATGATGGGAGTCCCAGAGGGTGGCATTATTTTCACACTTTTGTTGAGATACTGTTGAAAGTTTGCAAGTTAAACAATGCAATTGCTTTGTTAGGAAGATAAAGGTCTTTGTTTCTGAACCCACTCAATACCAAAAAGAGGGTCTGAGAGGAAGCTAGCTTGGGGCAGGAGCCACCTTCAGCCTGAATGAGGGTCTCCTAATCTGTTAAGAATCAAAACAAAACTTATAGGTGTTTTGGAGACAGATGGCTGGTAGGAAGCAAAAGTAGCTGTTGGGTTCTAACCTGGATTATGTTGAGAGTCTTTGAAAGTCACTCATTTTCTTCATTGGAGAACATTATTTGTAGGACGAAAGGGCAGAGCAGTGGATCACTAAAGGCCCTTTAAGCTCTCAATTCGCTGCCAGATCTAAGACAGGTTCCACTTAAGGAGCTTGGTGGTATTTCAATAACTGTAGCTTCAGTGAGCTAAAGATACACCGGAGAACACGGGGGTGATCATATTAGACTAAAATGCCTCTTGTCACAGATACAAAGTTTCTCCTACCCTCACCTCAAATTCAGGACCAGGTCCAATGGCTCTTCGATTTTATGGAAACTCTCTCTTACTGTTCTTCTCTTTCCAAGAGAAATTACACTCTTGGATAGCCTTGTATTACAAAGCAGTAACACAGGTACGCAGGCAGGGATGTGAGGAAACCTAAGTGCTACACTGACACAATTTCCCTGGATTTCTCCTTCCCTATAACTTCACAGAGTGGCAAATAAGAACAGTTTAGGGTAGATGGTAAAGGAGTAAGGCGCCGGAGGCAAGCCTGAGGACTCTAAACCAAACACAGGAATCAAAGGCTACACAGAATTCCCTGTGGAGAGGCACTAGATGAGACCTAAAGGTAGGTCTTTTGTGCACGCTTACAAAACCAACCAACCACCCAACTGAAACTGCCAGTTTTAGGTCTGTCAGGGCAAGAGATTTAGTTTCCTCTGGGCGAAGCGGTTGCTAGTGAGAATATGAAGGTTTTATTGTCACAGGGACCCATGAAACTGACCTTGGCAGGACACTTGAGTTCATTACTGATATAAGAACATTGTTTTTAATAAACATAGGGCAGTTTCAATTCAGTTCAGTTCACATAGGGTGGAAATTGTCAACAGGAGTGTGTGCTTTGCATTGTTCACGAAATAGCTTCTTTCATCTTCTTAACTCCATCAAAGGCACAAAGGGAAAATCAGGTTCGGCCCAAATAAAGCTGTGAAGGGAGGACAAGTGCCTCAAGAGCTCCTCATTTTACCTGGTCTTCCCTCTTCTCATTCCGTCATCAACTCTTCAATGAGTCTTTTATTATTGGCAGTCCCTGAATGGCGTCCCATTATTATAGGATGATAGTGGTGTTGATGATGGGTTACATCATGAAAGCCATAGAATTAAGTCAGCCTGTCTTTACTGAGAGGCTACTGCTCAAGAGAGCAAACACTCTTGGAGAAGACGAGGTACTGTCTGGGCATTGTCAGTGACGCCCGTAACCCAGAAGGCAGGTGGGTTTCAGCCTTCAGATTCACCCAAGGTATGTAATGAATTGCAGAATCAGTGCTAACTGCTTATGAAACGCAAGAGGGATTTAGAGAGAACATACTCTGGTCTGGAGAAGTCTTGAAATATGCTTCCTTGGAATGATGGGATTAAGCCATTGCCCTTGAGGGTCTTTTAATTTCTGAAGGCTGTAAATTGATTCTGTAATTGCGAAGTATAAATATAAATAAAATTCCCTGTAAGCCAAAAAGGTTAAAAAAAAGTAAAAATAGCTGACATTGTATAGCATAGATCAATCCTAGACACCCCTTTAAATCTCTATATGTTTGACAAAGATATAATCTGTCTGTGCCTTATTTTTGTCATCTGTAAAACAGGGATAATAAGAACTATAGTGACTTTATAGGGCAATGGTTAAAACTGAATAATATAATGCATGTAAAACACATAACATGATGTCTCACCTTTAATAAATTTAGCAAATATAACTGTGAGAGTAACATTAGTTAGAATAAGAAGTAGGAGGAGGAAGGTGGAGCAAAAAAAGCTGTTGTCGGATTCCTCTAAGCTTCAAGACACTCTGAGCCTGGTAGGAGGAGGTCTCTAATACTCCACCCAAGTTCAGATGGAAAGTCTGCATGAGAAAAGCCTTGGGTCTTGACCGAGGTCTCTGGTCTCTTCACTGCTCTGCATTACATTTGGAGTCTGCCGGCAAAATAAAAAGCAGCCCAAACAGACACCTAAAGATGAGAATAGATTCTCATCTATTCGAGTAATGGGCTTCCCAGTCAGAAGTGGAGTGGAGTCTGTAGGGAGCAGGAATATATTCTCCCCTTGGCTCTGCTCTCCAGATACTAACCTCTCAAGTGACAAACCCACATCTGGTCTAATTCTCTATGCACTGCCAGCAGCCAAAGAGGTTCTCTACTTCTTATTTTTCCTTTCCTCCAACTGCTCCTCCCATCTCCCTTTTCGAACAGTGACCCCATCACACCTTCAGATAGGTGAGGCCATTTTCCTCTACAGACTCAGAATTCTGTGATTTTAACAGGGGACCCGGCAGCATCTTGGTCCTTGTGTAAACTGGAAGACACCATGATTTCACTGGGTCCAGAAGCAGAGCGACGATAATGCTAGTCATGACTTAGCAATGTCAGGTTAATAAAACAGGCAAAAGCAGATTTTCTGAAAGTGAAATTTAAATTTAGTTTAGTATTTTTAACATTTAGGCAGGTTCATGTTCTTTGGGGACCCCTACAAGAACGCCATAGGGCATAGATCATAAATCTTTTTAAACACATGAGGAAACAGAGGCCTAAAGTATCTAGGAGAGCCCTTTTTGCAGAAATTGATGAGCTGATCTTAAATTTTTTGTGTGTGTGTGTGGCTATTCTGAGTCTACGGCAATGCCAGAGACTCAGAATAGCCAAAAAAAAAAAAAAAAAAAAAAAAATCTTGAAAAAGAAGAAAGCTGGAAGACTCACACTTCTTGATTTCAAAATTTACTACAAAGCTACAGCAATCTAGAGAATGTGGTATTTGCATAAAGAAGTCATACAGATCAGTAGAATATAACTGTCCAGATTAAACCTACACTTATTGTCCATTGACTTTTGGTAAGGGTGTTAAGGTAACACGACGAGGAAGAAAGTCTTTTCAATAAATAGTGCTGGGACAATTACATATCTACAAGCAACAGAAAGAGAAAGAGAAGGAGATGGAGGAGGAGGAGAAGGAGGCAGGAGAAAAAGAGGAAGAGAAACTAGTAGTAGTAGTAGCAGTAACAGTAAACTCTCTATTTTATATCATATACAAAAATTGATTCAAAATGGATCAGAGACCTAAATGTCAGAGCTAAAGCTATAAAACGTTTAGATGGAAATAGGAGTAAATTTTCCTGACCTTTGGTTAGGCAGAGACATCAAAGCACAAGTAACAAGAGAAAAAATAATAAACTAAACTTTGTCAAAATTAAAAACTTTTGTGCTTCAGGGTCACCATTAAGAAAGTAAAAAGATAGTCCACAGAATGGGAGAAAATATTTGCAACTCACATATATATTTGATAAGGGACTCGTATCCAGAATATATAAAAAATTTCTACAAAACGATAAAAAGACAACTCCATTTAAAAATGGGCAAAGGTTTGAACAGAAATTTCTCCCTCCAAAGTGCATGTGGTCAACAAGAAATAAAAGGATAATCAACATCATTAGCCATTAGGAAAATTCAAATCAAAACCACAAAGAAATGTCACTTTATATCTACTAAGATGGCAGAAATAAATAAGATGGACAATAGCAAATGTTGGTGAGGATACGGAAAATTGAATTTTTACACATTACTAGTGAGACTGTGCAATGGTACACCAGCTTTGGAAAACAATTTGGAAGTTCTTACACATAGAGTTATCGTATGACCTAGCAATTCCACTCCTAGGTATATAGCCAAGAGAATTGAAAACACATGTTCACATAAAAAAAAAAAAACAAAAAAAAAACTTGTGCATGAATGTTCATAGAAGCATTATTTATAATAGCCAAAAAGTAAAAACACCCAAATGTCCATTAACTGATGAATGTATAAATATAAGTGGTACATCCATAAAATGGAATATTATTCAGCCATGAAAAAGAATGGAGTACTGATACATATGACAGCGTGGATAAACCTTGAAAACATTATGTTAAGTCAAAGAAGCCAGACACAAAATGCCACATACTATATGATTCCATTTGTGTAAATTGTCCAGAACAAGCAAATCTACAGAGACAGAAGTAGATTAATGGTTGCTAGAGACTGAAGAGAGCAGAGAATAGAGAATGACTGCTTATGGATTCAGGATATATTTTGAGGAAAAATGAAAATGTTCTGGAATTAGATGGTGGTATGGATTACACAAATCTGTAATATACTAAAAATCATCAAACTGTATACTTTAAAAGGGTGAATTTTATGGTGTGTAATTATACCTCATTAAAGCTATTATTAAAAGCAAAAAAAACCCAAAAAAACAAAACAAAAAAAAACCTGAGAGAGTTACCAAGGTCACCCTATCATCCACCTGACAACCCAAACAGGATTAGTTAGACTGGTCTAGTTACTTTATATTCCACTTTCTTTTCTTTTTCTTGTATCTTTTCATTTTTCCTATCTTGTTGAGTTTTGTCTATCTTTGAAGCCATTTAAAATCAATTCTAGAACTAGGAGGACGATAAATAAATCAACACATGAAATTAATCAACACATGAACTCAATTTAAGATACTTCCTATTATATTACATGTCTTCCTTCTCATAAGAGAGAAGGACATTTCCTTCTGTGCCCTGGCAGTTTCTCTCTTGATGAAAGTGAGATATGAAGAGTAGTTGCCTGAAATTTTATCTTCGCTGGAGTATCTTCTTCCTTTAAGTCTCACCTGGTGATCAAATACATAAAAAAGTCACTAAGAACATGAAGAAAGCTAAGAAAAGATAGAGTGGATGCTAGTCACTTTAGTTGTTACTAAGGTCATTGTTAGAAAAGGGAGAAGGTGGCCTTTGGTCACCTCCTCAGAGCCTTCTCTTATTTGAACTTAATCGCATAAGTTCCAAGAATCACCACCAGTTTCCAGACTCAGCTGGAAAGGCAAAGATTTCTAGTGCTTCCTCGACTCTTGGTGCTTGTGACCTCATCTATGCAAAGCCTCAATATCTTTTAAGTAAGTTTCAGAGGTTTCATTATTCGACGACTGACCCTTGTGGTCCAGCAGGATTGTGGATGGGACATATGAAAAGGAAAGGATGCCCATCAAGTGATTCTGACCATTGGCTGTGAGAGGTGTGTGGGTTGTTCAAAGTTTGTAGACATAAAATCCTAAACATAGCCCATGATAGCATCAGGTAAATCCTGGCTAGGAGGCAAGGGCCTGGGAAGAATTTTCCAAAAGTTATCTTCTAATTCTGAAGAAACAATTCACCTGACAGATTTCAGGTCAATTCATTTCTATGTGATTCCTGATGATGACTCCTGATGATGCTGAAACCTATTGTGACACAGCCACCTCTATAAAGTTTAATGTAAGATGATGAGTCCTTGAATCAGAGGTGAAGGGACCTTAGCGTACGGGATACTGAATGCTGTGAATGCTATGGCTTGTTGCAATGTCCCTGTTCTATGAAGGCTGCAATATTCCTGATGGATTCGGCCAATTCCTCAGTGCCTTTGGTGTCAGAACCCCTTACTTGCAGGGAATTCTCCTAGGTACCAGCATTAAAACTTGGGTTCTGCTAAGTAATCAATGAATTAACTCACATATATATTTACTGAATGTCTAAGATGTGTTAGGTCATGCGCTAGGAGCTGGGAGCTGAGGAATAGATTTTGCTTACTCTCTTAAATTCTACAGGAGTCAAAGGATGCCAACTTCCTTTTCTAATAGACCTGTAGTAACCACTGACATGGTCCCATACTTCTCCTGCCCAGGACACATATCTCTAGTTTCGCTCATCCTTTCTTCCCAGAAATGCTTTTTATTCTGTCGCTCTCTGTTCCAGCTCTGACTTTTCAATGTTCTTCTTAAAATGTAGTACCCAGACACTGCTAGATCGGTATACTACCCTAAAACTTAAGGCCTCTCCTACCATAGACCCATATATTTCTGTTCACAAGGCCGAAGTTTTCCTTTTATCGTCTTCATTTTAAAGTCACCTAAAACTCTGTGTCAGAGATTGCTAGTTCTTCATGAAAAATCTATTTCTTTTTTGGACATGCCGCTAGGTGTGGCATTTCAGTTAGATGTGGCTACAAGAATGGATTCTAGGCAAGGGGCATGTGAGCAGAAGTATGTGCCATTTCTCAATCAAATTTTTGGAGAAATGGATGTGCATTGCCATGCATCGTTTTTCTGTTTTCCAACTTGACGCAAGAAGATAAGACCCTAGCAGGTGGCAGAGCTGTGAGATGCAAAGAGCTGGGGTCCTTGAATCACGACACGGAGAAATACTGCTTACTGACCAGAACACATCCTAGACGTTCAGTAAACATTTGGCACTGAATTGTCACATATTTTGTCACATATTTAGTCAGTCTAGCCTACCCTGATATAAATAACCATGTCTTCTCTCAGATTAACTGTTATCAAAGCAGATCCATTACAACCTGTGCTTGTACACGTAGCTAATTTCAAATCATTATAGGATTTTGCATGGCTAAGTCCATGCAAATAGGTTTAAATTTGGGGAGGATTTTTTTTCTTGGTAATACAAACTTCATTTATAATTCAATCTGGCATTTTTGAATATGAGAAACACACTATAAGGAGGACATTTAAACTAACACTGTCACACTCACAAGGACAGGGTATTCCAGGCAAAATGAACACAGGCTATATATGCCTAGAAAACAAGGAGGAGCAAACGCTGAGCCCCAGGCATGGAACAAGAGGTTTCTCTGTGTTGGTGTCATGTTTTGTATTTATGTGTTGTCAAAAGTCCAGAAATCTTATGCATAAACAAAAAAAGTAATCAAAGAAGGGTCATTCATTCTTATCTTTTAAAAAGAAGTGTCAAAGATTTTGTAGCATGGATCCACACTAAACCTGGTTTCTAAAGTAATTATATTTCCTGCTTGTAAAATTCAATTCTGCTTAATTCATTCATTTATTCATTCATCCATCCATTCATCCATTCAGCAAATGTGTATGGATAGCCTGCCATAGACTCAGCACTGTAGCAAGTTTTTATGTAGGATAATAAGAATTAAAAGATACAGCTCCTGGCCCAACAGACCTTATAATTTAATGATGAGACAAGCTGTATATAAGGAAAAATAAATTAAATGTCAAGGATTAAATAACAACTTCAGATCATCAAATGAGCAGTACAGATATTAAGTGTCAAAGAGTTTCCAGAAAGGAGATTGATGAATCAATTCAACTTAAGTAATATGGTATTTATTGACCACCTATTATGTGACATTAGGTGAATTTGTTCTGATAATTGCTTTGAGATTTTGATTTCAATAAACATTCATTCTGTACCTAGTCAGTGAGAAGCACTGTGGATAAAGATGCTGCAGGAACCGGACTAAAGAGAAAAAGAGACGACGTGATATGTATTATAATCATAACAGCAATGGCATTTGTCCAGTTCAAAAGCACTGCCTATTTCATAAAGTTTTTGAATGCAAGAACTGCTCCTTCCATTTCTTTTTTTCTCCTTCTCATCATGTGAGTCATCCCGAAAGTCCCCCTTGGACTCCCTGTAGCTTAGTTTACAAGCTCTCTCGCAGGATGTCTGATAAGTAAAAGGGATCCACGTTGTCAACACTATCACATAGAGATCTACTTCTACATTTTCCCCTTGACATCTCAGGGCAGCCGAGGGAAGATAAAATCTTCTGCACTCCTAGCATGGGACAGCAGGTGCATATATACATAGAGATAGGCACTGCCCAGAGTAGAAGAGAAACAAAATCCTCGTGGTGCACCTAAAATTCATGTTTTACTTGAGAAAGAATGAGTACAACTGAAATGTTTAGTGAGAGTGAATGCTTAATTGGTGTGTGATTAGTGTTCATTTTATGTGTGTGATAATGGCAGCATGCTTATGTAAGGGAAGGTTTAAGGTGATGCATACTGAATTAGGCAGCAGTAAATGGTCATGCTGCCTACGCTCTACTTTTCAAATGGGTCAGCAACTTCGATAAATTTGACAAATGTTAGTGATATTTGAATCTAGGAAGAGGGTATATAGATTTTCATTGCATTAATCCTTTCAAATTTTCTGTATTTTTCAAAATTATCAGAGTGACAAGTTGGTTAGAAAATGCCGATCTACCATGTGTGATTTGGGGCACCTCAAAGGCCTGGTTGTGATTATCCCCCACCCCACCCCCAGACCACTCCACTCTGCTTTCTCTTTCACTAGTTCATATCTGAAAACTCACTATGAAGAGCCTCAACACAATTTAGCTAAAGGTTTATTCTTATTAAATTGTACATATTTTAAATGGCGTTAATAATTAGTCAGACTATATGCGTACAAATAAATACATAATACAGAGGCTGGTCAGAGGTGATGGGAGGAAAGAACATGAATATTTACAGGGGACCCCTGAGAGAGAGAGGCGGGGGGAGACATAGAGCTACAAAGAGGGACAGAAAGACATAGAGGGTAAGAGCAGAGCTCTAAGGCTGTGCTGTTCAACAGAACGTTCTGCAATGATATAAATATTATGAGTCTGCACTATCCAATATGGAAGCCACTAGCCACATCTAACTGTTGGGTACTTGAAATGTCTAGTGTGACTAAAGAACTACACTGATTTTATTTAATGTTAATTAATCCAGACTCATATAGCCACATGTGTCTTAGTGGTGACCACACGGAACACTGCAGCACTATACAGACATAAGCCTAGAGATGCAGAAGAACTAGTTTCTTTAAGTGAGTTGGTAAATTGAATAAAAAACATTTCCTATGGGAATTAAAAAGATATGTTAAAATATATTATTGGTGGGGAGAACATAAAAGAGGAAAAGCAATGGTTCTTAACAGTACATACTACTAAAAATGCTTATCCCTGGGTAATATTTCTAATTGGTCAAGTCATAATTATTGCAGAGTAGATCTGCCCAGTATTCAGCCTCTTCCTATAGCTTATCCATGCAGCGCATTTATGCACTGAGTCGATAATGATGGGCTATTACGACAGGAAAGGTGGATTCCAGGAGGTGAGATACAATAGATCACCGAGATCTTTCCAGGCCCATTGAATGAGTTAAATGCCACAGGCAAGGGGTCATGTCACCCATTTCTTCACCTTCCATACTCCCATCCCAACCCAAAGCTTCAACTGAAAGAAAAAGGATGCCTCCCACGTGACTAGGGGCTGAAGTGCTGCCCCTCCACTGGGCAGAAGTCACTCACTTGCAGGCAAAGATAATGATAAGGACACAAAGAATTAGGAAATGACTCAATCCACTAGATGGGTCTGTTTGGCCTTAAACACTAGAATCTCAAAAATCTGTCTCCTGCTGACTTTATTTAAATTTCTTTCAGCTTTTTAGTATCATTGCTCCTGCCTGAACCAAGGATGAGGTCTAGTCTCATCCCTGAACAGCAGAAAAGCACAAAATAGTCTACTAGCACAAAATACTACATACTACTACTGAGAGAGAGATTAATCCTCATGCTGGCTGGGAGGAGTAAGGTAGGAAGGAGGGAATCTATCTAAGTGAGAGGCAGCTAGTTCCCTCAAAAGAAAGAATAAAACTAAAATTAACATTATTAGCTTAAGTGAGAAAACTGAATCTTCTCAGGGTGTCGGATTAAACAGTTTTTGCTCTGTTTTATATATTAAAGACCCATGTGCAGTTTATTGTTTTTGTGGAGTTAAGTAGATTCATATGTGAAATTAAAAAGGTGGGGGACAAGGGGGATTTTGTTTGTTTCTAGTGTTACTTAGCAGAGTATAAGGGGCCCTGAACTCTGAAAGGGAGAGGACTGGGCTCCAAACCACACCCTTCCTTGTACCAGCCAAGTGCCCTTGGGCAATAACGTTTAACAACACCCTTCACTGGGTGTTTGTGGCAGTCTCTTTTAAAGCAGGATTTAGAACTGAGCACAAATGCCCTAACTCAGTGGTTCTCCAACTTGAGTGTGCTCAGAATCACCTGGAGGGCTGGTTAAAACCCCCAGGGCAGTCCTAAAGTGAAGCCTGAGAACTTGCATTCCTAACATATTCTCAGGTGATGTTGCTGCTGCTGGTCTGGAGACCACTCTTTGAAAACAAATGCCCATGGCATTCATTGTATATAACGTATTTTTCTCCTATGCATCTAGAATGGCACTAGCCATGTACCATCTTTCGGAGTATGGAGAAAAACCAGTCAGTCACTAGTCATTTTCTGCAAGACTTTACTCTCTCGTGGACCCCAGGCTGGTTGTGAAGATCAATGGGGAGGAAAGATAGGAGGTGCATTCACAACTATCACGCAGCATAAAGACAGAAGCCATTGTAATAATCAACAATCTGTTGATGGAGTCTTCTTAAAATATCTCTTTGCTTTACAAGTTGCCCCTCCTGAATTACTTTGCTTGCAGAGAAGTGGTTTTCAAACATGGGCCATGCATTAGAGTTATCTGCAGGGCTTGTTAAACACAGATTGCTATATGGGTGGACCCCATTCCCAGACGCAGCCTCTGAGGTAAAACCCAAGAACCACCATTTCTAAGAGGTAATAGTTACGCTGCTTGTCCTGGGACCACACTTTGAAACAAATGGTATCTTGTCTCAGATTTCTTTGTCTTCTATTCTACTTCTCCAGCCTCTAGTCCAGAGGTCAGCAAACTATGACTACCTGTTTTACTAAATAATTAAACCCATTCATCGATTTTTTTTTTTTTTTAATCTGTGACTGCTTTCAAACTACAATGGCAGAGTTGAGCATTTGCAACAGAGACTAAAGAGCCTGCAAATCCTTAAGTATTTACTTTCTGGCCCTTTATAGAAAGAGTTGGCCAATCCAAGCCCTAATCTTCTTTCTTCACCTTAACCATTACATTTAATAAACATTTATTTATCTTCTATAAACATAGAACTTTATATGTTTGTATTTCACCTTCACAATCCTATAAATGGATTCTGGGTCCCTTCTAGATCACAGGATCACATAACTCGCCCGAGGGCTCATGGAATCTGGATTGGGAATGCCTACTCAGTTTGTGGGGTCCCCTGCATAATGAAATTGTGAGCTCCCTTGTTCAAAATTATGAAGAACTGCACGATGATGAGGGCAGAGCATTCAACCAAGTACGAGGCCCTGTGTGACTGCAGAGGTCACACATGCATGACCTGAGAGGGGCATCCAGTCCTGATCTGGATGTCTCTGAGGCTGGGAACTCTCTTCTATGTGGCTGATCCACCAGGCACCTACACCATGGCCAACATGCATTGTCATGGTGAACAACTGTTGTTTTCCTTTGGAGATGAAACTGTAAACTGAGATGAGCCACTCTCATTCAAGGCACCTTTGCTTGTGACCTAACATGACTACAAGTATAGAGATGCCCATTTCATTGTTCCTTCACGTTCTTTCTGAATCCCACAGCAAGAATCCATAGTGATCAAGGGCTTTAAAATAAAACCCTTTCCTTCTTGAGAAACCACCCCAAGTCTATTTCCAACATCTCTGTACTAAGACTCGCCATAAACCCCAATTATAATCTCCTGTATTCCCAAAAAAGCTTGGCATCTGGAAGCCACTTCATAAATGTGATTCTTTATATTAAAAAAAATTGCTCTCCTTGTACTAGAGGAGACTTAAAAATAGTTTTTCAATAAATTATTGCTGAATTAGTAGATACCAATAAAGGTTAAAGAAAGACATTGCAGAGAATACTAGTAATTCTACAAAAGAGAAAACTGAGCAATAAAGACATTATAGCTATTTTGCCATCACTCAGAATTTCATAAACAACTCCAGACTAGGACCCAGTGTCTCCCCACGTGAGACCCAGAGCTGTTTTCCTAAATTTGTAGCAGACAGTATTCACGTTTGGGCATTCCCTCCGTAGTGAGGTGTAAGTGACAGCAGTTCAACAACATGTACAAAGCTGAGCCAGTGATCATTTTAAAGAATGCAGCATCTTATGTTATTTGATCGCTATATTTTCTGAGCATTTAATCCTCTCAAATATTTTGCAATCACTTCCTCTAATTACAGAGAAAACACAGTGGAGTGATGTGCGTGCTCAGGAGCATCCCCCCTGTTTTCTTCTCTATATTTCATCGAGAATTTGAATCACCTTTTAGCTTCCTAATCCTATAATCCTAAAAGGAATGTACGCTGCTCCAAACTCTGCTTGGCAAGACTCTGTACAGTAGAACCTGGAGCTCTTTCACAGAGACTGAGAGAAGAGAGAAAAAAAATCCTGGAGGTGGGATTCCTGGCTTCCTTCCAGAAGCTCAGGAAATAGGGGCCCCTGAAGATAATCATCTTCTAGCTAATATTCCGAAGATATGGACCTGGGAGCCCTGCATCAGATTTACCTGGAGGGCTTGTTAAAGTTCTAACTACTGGGTCTCATTCTAGCCATACTAAATTGGAATCTAGAGACAGGAAATCTGTCTGTCTGTCTGTCTGTCTATCTATATTTAAATTTTCCCAAGTGATTCTCATGTGTACCAAAAATTGAGAATCAAGTGGCTAGCTGTCCACATCCTCAATGTATATTCACTGTACTTCTATATTAATTCTAGGAAACTCACTAGTGGTTAATGTTATACCCCAGTTTAAAGATTATGATTTAAAAATATATAGGATCAATTAATGGTATAGCTAAAAAAGTCCTTCCTCACTATGGGTTCTTGCTGTGGGAAAGAATGTGAAGGAATAATGAAATGGGCATCTCTATACCTGTAGTCATGTTAGGTCACAGGCAAAGGTGCCTTGAATGGCTCATCTCAGTTTACAGTAGGTATCTGCTCCTCAGAAGCCTGGGCACTGTGACTATAATGCACCCAACCAGCTTTTCTGCGACAGCCTGTACTTCCAATATGCTGACTTACTGCCTCCAAGTAACACTGGCATATACTAGAAATCTCCATACTTTAATATCCAAATTACACTAATTCAATACACTCAGAAGTGTTAATAAAATCCTTTTTCAGGTCATGGGTCTGTATTTATTGTTCAATGCATATGATTACTGTAACTCAGAGAAGCAGCCCAGAGCTCAGGACTAGACTGTCTTCCCATATTACCTCCATCTAAAAAGATGACCTTGTTTTACCACCTGCACATCTGCTCTTGTTCACATGCTGCCAGTTACACGTCTGCTCGTTCTTTTGTGTTTACTTCATCTCTGTGAGAAGGAACAGTGCTTCCTAGTTTCCCTCCTCTCACAGACACACCTGCAGTGTTTCTCACACAACTCAATTAATGCTATAAACTGGTAAGAGATGATGGCCCCTGCTTGACTTGACGAACTCATCAGTAAAATGAGCCAATGTGTCCCAGACCACATGCCGAGAGGAATACGAATTTGTAACACACCTTCTCATCAGCCCCAGGCTGCTAAATAGGGCAGACTTTTTTTTTCTCAGAGCCTCCATATGTTCAGCTCACATGGATCAATAGAATCACCATATTGTCTTCACAAAAGCTTTGAATTTGCACCCTTTCTTGCATACAGAAAGTCCCAGATTGTTCTTTCTCAAGCACAGTGATGCTCCACGGCGTCAGCTTACGGTCTGGGGGAGTGGTCCATGGTCAGAAAAGACTGGAATGTAACTCAACAATCTGGGTTTTAAATAGCCCCAAAAGGTTACTGTAGAACTCAAAAACAGAGAAATGCAGCAATTCAAGAGCTCAAATGTAATCTCAACCTCTTCAGTGCGTTTTTGCAAAAAGGCAAAAAATTCAGTTAGGAGTGCACAGCTGCCCAGCCAGAAGCAAAGCAAAGTCCCAACAGGAGTGAGCCAACACGCTCTGGGCGACAGCTGGGTAAACATTTCTTATAAAGCCTCACAGTTTTGATAGAAACTTGTATGTGTGTGATGGTACAGTTGGGCGGATTGATAGCTGCTTAAATAATCAAAGAGTATTGAGTAAGGATATTGACAAACTGGAGCAGATGAAGAGAAACACAAATAAGGACTGTTATAAAAGCAATATGATATAACAGGATGAAGAATGTGGATACTTAGCCTGCATCCAATCAAAACTTGGATGCAGAATGGGGAGAGTCCAGGATGACAGTTCTCTTCAAATATGTCAAGGGCCAAGGCATAAAAGAAGGATTAAGCTTAGACTGTATGTATAGTTCCAGTACAGAAACCTGCTAATGGGTAAAAGTTACTAGGAGATAGATTTCAGCTAAACATAAAGTTTTTTGTTTTTGTTTTTTTTCCTGAAAATCGTAATTGTTCAGTAATGGAGGGAGCTAATTTAGAAGAGGCAGAATGTCCTTTGGTCAGAGACAGTCCTTTATTAAAAGGAAAATCAGAATAGTGGACTTCCCAGGTACCCTTCAACTCCAATTCAAAGGTTCTGAGTGCCGAGAGCCTGCTCCCCTCCATCTTCCCCACATCGCCCTCCTCATCCCACTTGCCAGGAGTAGTCAGTGGAGTAACGATCAGAGGTGTTATGAGGATCAACTGTTACAGGTCAGTAATACCCACGAAGCCCTGCTGTGAGTATATGTTCCTCTCAAATCCTTTCACTGATGGAGTGAAATGCTCATATCACAGAACGTGCATAGGGTGGGGGTGGGCGGGAGGAATGGGGAATTGATTTTTACCTCACCATCATATAAAGTGTTACACTAAATGTCCTTCAGAAAGGTCTTTGGGATTGCTACTTGATATTAATAAAGAAATAGCTTATAATGCATCCCCCTTTTGGCTGAAATAAATAAAACTAAATATTTCATTTCCCTGGAGAGAAGTCATTTAGTCCTCAAATTATATGCTCAACACTATGTTGTTAAGTTTATAAGCCATCCTAAAATTCTTAGAAACTTGTCTAGTTGGACGAAAAGACAGTAATTTATGAAGAGATTACATCTTCACCCCACGGCTACTGTCCCACTTGCAAGCGGCATGGTAAGAGCACTCGTTAGAGTCCCACTACCTTCTCCAACAGCTCGCTGCAGCACCTTGGACAGCCACTTCACTTCCGCTGTCAGAGGTCACTGCCATTTTGTACCCCATCAATAATCACCCAAAAGAGAAGACTGAATACGACTTGAATATCTAACTATATTTGAGGACCACACTCAGAAAAGGAGAATAGATTCAAAATTCATGGTATTTTCTGCTGGACTTGATTTTTCAAAATTCTCAATAACTCTGTTAAAGACTTTTACCCACAGCATTTGATATGAAATCACAGTTTTTCAGTTATGTTTTCAACAGCGAGTTGGGCCTAAATGGTTGCCTGTTCTCAACAGCTGAAATCTATTTAGATTCTCTTGATGGCCCTTTTTTGATTCCTGGAGATTTTTATACTGTACTTGCCTCATTCTTAGACATAATTTAATTGAATGAAATAGGAGAATACATTTATTTTTTTTTCCAAAGCCTAAGATGACTCTGGAAATAACCATGGAGAGTTGGTATTTTTCAGTCTACAATCTACACATCATTGTGGACATAACTGACAGAAACTCTATATGCCTATAATTAATCAGCATAATAATTTTCTTTTCCTCTTTATATAATGATTTTTAACTAAGCACCAAGGGGGCCTTTTCAGCATGCAAATGAAACTTCAGACAATCCACCAAGCTCAATATTACTACCTCAATTAAGGGCACTGCTATGCTGAGGGGTAAAAAGAAAAAAAATGATCCAAGCAAGATCACCAGGAAGACAAGTCTAGACATTCTCTGTTTACTCAGAAGGCAAACTGTAAGCCTCCTTTGGGAGGAATATGTAAAACAAATTTATATTTACAATTGCTTCCTGCATGGATGGCTAAATTAAAGTCATTTTGCCAAGCTTCATGAAGAAAAAGACAGTAGCATTTCCTGAATTCTCTGGCTGGTTCTGGCAAACAGCATGGAGAGAGAGGAAGTCACTTGCTTGAGGTGATGAGTTAAGAATCTCCGAGCTGCTCAATGGAAACTCGATTGTAATTGGAACAGCTTTTTATTTTTTGTTAGCCCTCAATCACCTTTTTTCTCTCTAAGGTTCTTTGCTTAAACTTTCTGCATAGCTGCAAGTCATGTTCTCACTAGCTGCAGATCAAGAGTGGAGTTCTAAAACTTAGGTGTGCCCCTCGATCTCTGTTTAACCTTCGAGTAAAGAAATGAACAAAGCCTTGCATATACAACATATAAGGCATCAACTCTCAAACTGCTTTGACCATAAGAAACAGTTAAGAAATTAATTTTTCATCATAACTATGTATACACATACCAATGTATATTTGTGTTTCACTATAATAAAATGAGTTTTATGAAACAAAATACTAAGTATAATGCACTTTGACCTTCCTCCCTCTCTTCCTTTAGTCGTAACCCACTAAATTGTGCTCCCAATCTGCCAGTGGGTCATGCGTCTCATTTGGGGTGGAGGGGAGAATCTTATCCAAGGAACAAAAGTGAAAGATTTTTGCCACTACAGGAAGGCTACAGTGGGGTGAAGAAAGAACATGGACCTAGCAGCCAGGAGACTGAGTGTCTATTTCTAATGACCACTGACTGTACACATTTAGAAAGCAGGATGAAGGCTCTGGGCCAGTTTGTGTTTGAATCTCAGCTCTCCCAATTAGAAGTTGTGTGAACTTGAGCAAATTACTGAACTTTTCCATGCCTGAGTTTCCACACCTATCAAATGGAAGATTCACGGAATCTAATTTCAAGGGTTATTATGGGGATTTGGTAAGTTAATATACAGTGCGAATGTCTGACCTTTAGTAAGCAGTTAGTAAATATTATCTAATATTTTTTTAAATTGAGGTAATAGCATCTGTTCTAATTATCCAAACCTATTGGTTAGGTATTTTGTTTTTAAGGATATGGGAAGGAATGGAATGGAGAGAAATGACTAAAAGTTGTTCTGGAGAAAGGACTGGTGATGTCATTTGACCACAAGTCTTTCGAGGTAGCGATGGTTTCTAAAACAGTCATCAGAATCCTAGATTGCAGAAGTTGAAGTAGAAAATTTTAATGGATACTTCTAACAATTATACCACACTACTCAGAGCACATTTAGAATACTGTGTCAAATTCTGAGGACCTTGCTTAGAGTCATGGAGACATCAGACTTATCTATTCTATGGGAAAGTGAACAGAGCTGAGGAAGGGATGGAGACTGTGTCATTTAAGGCTTGACTGAAAAAACAAGAGAGGTTTAGCTTGGAGATAGGAAGATTTAGAGGAGCCTTGATAACTAACTGCTTTCAAATGGTTGAAAAATTATTGTGTGGATGAGGAAGAAAAATTGTGCAGGAGTTATGATAGAACCAGTAGATAGCAGTTTCAATGAAATAAATTTGAACTCGATATAGAGACTAATTTCCAAACAATAAAAGCTGTCTAGCCACAAAATAAGTTGTCCAGCCCAGTAGGAAGCTCTCTGTCACTGGAAGAATTCAAGCAGACATGAGATGACCTAGGAAGTATGCCTAACTGAATTCCTGAATTAGTAGCAAGATGAAGTCAGATAGAGCCTCTTTTAGACCTAAAATTCTACATGATGACATATATAAACGGGTTTAAAAGGCCTGAAGCTATATACATATGCAAAGTGGCATTATTTTGATGCTGGCTGCTTCTGTCTGCACCCCCTAGAAAGTCTGTGTAAGTCCTCCAGAAGAGATTTTCTCTCCCAAACTTAGTTCTTACACATGACCAGTCCCAGAATTCCCAATTAAAGCAAAGCCTGGGCAGACGTGTAACTCTCCACTGACAAAAGAGCTAGGCTTTGTGCAAGAGAACTTCTTGTGTAAAGTGAAGAGCCGGTGGAGCTTTGTTTGGTTTTGTTTTCTCTTCTTTCAGCCCTTTAATAGCAAACAAACAATTTGGAGATAATTTGGGCTCTGTGTAAACTCCTCACTCCCTCTCATGCCTAAAATCTGTCAAAATGTTTAAATGTAAAAGGATTATTCAGGATTCATTTTATGAGACATTCGAGCTTGATTTCTGTTTTTTTTTCTCATACTAGAGTACCCAGGACCCCCCCTCCCCTCAGTTTGAGTCTGGGTTTCTCATCTCGTAGGTGGGTTTGATTAATATGTCTGTCGATCATGTACAAACTCCTTTGAGAAAATAAAAAGCAATGTTCAAATGTTCAAAAATAATGTCTTTTACAGTTCCCATCTCAAGATGTCTAAGACAAAAATCTCTGTGAAAAGACATGTGACCTAAAGAAGAAGAAAAAAGAAATGTCTCCAATAGATAGAACCAAGATCTCTTGGCATTTCTGAATCAGGAATCTGAAATGGTTAGATAAACGGGGGTGGGGGAATGGAAGCCTAGGCTATAGTCCAGGAAATCTGATAAATATTCACAGCCAATTGGGAACACTGAGGCCTCAAACACATCATTTTTCTCAGGGTTAGGGCATTTGCAGCATGCGTTAACTGCATGGTTATGGCAACCTTGGCTCACTTCAGTGGAATAGACCCACTCATGATGATTTTAGAAGCTGTGGCTGGAGCAGAGCCTCATAATTTGAGTTCTACTCAAGGAGAGGTTGGGTTATAATGAGGCCCAATCTATTCCACTCTTGCCTTATGCTCACTGGTAGCTGGATGGGGAAGAGGAAGACAGGCAAGAAGAAAAGGATTAAGAGAAGAAGATAATTATGTACATAACAAGTAAAATTAAAACTTTACGTGTGCTTCCTTGTTTAATACCTGTCTCTGGCCCTGGTATTGATGTCTATCTCTGTTCCAGGAGACCAAAGTACGCACTGGAATATAAAAAGCCCGCCATGGTGTCTGGCCCAGAGTAGATGATACATATTTGTTATAAAGTCTTTCCTCCTAAGCTCAGTCTCTCTTCTCCATCAAAATCCTGCTCCACTTCAATATCCAACTCGTTCTGCTCTGCCTTTGTACACCTTGTGATCTGACAGCCTCCTGGGAATTCCCTATGGTATAAAATTGGGTTCACATCTGCAAAGAAAATACAAGGGAACTGAACGTTTCTACCTAAGAACTAAATCTATGGAAAGAAAACAAATGAATCAAGACTACATTCAACTGAAGTTCTGTTTCTCAGTCCAGTTTTCTTGAATGCCTTACTAACAGTAGGTACTTAATACAATTTGCTGACTGAATATGTGTGATTAAAATGTAGGTGAAACATAGATGATCAAATATATGAATGTTTGCAGTGCTTTTGTTTTATTTCTGGTGATGCGCCTCTCCTAGACAAATGCTTAAGCATTTCGTATTTGCTAAGAATCCTAGACTTGGAATCAGAAGACTCTAGTAAATACCAAATGTAAAGATAAGGCGGATGTTATAGTCTGTAGGTTACCGCTTCGCCTTTCTTCTGCCAGCTGTAGGCTTAGGCTAATTTGTGGGGGGATCTCCTAAGTTAAAAAAAATAGAGAAAAATGGGCATATTTCTATCAATAATAACTTGATGAAATATCATCTTAATGGGATATATACAAATATGTCAGAATGCTCCATTTTTGACTTTTAAGCCGAATTCTGTGGAGTGGCTTCTCCATCTTGCTAAAGTTTCCCCACCAGGTAGAGCAAAACAGAATAACCTTTTAGATGGAGAAAAACCCAGAATGCAAAAGAATCTAGTACCATATGGAATTAACAACCTCTCTATGTTTTACAAAGCTGTTCCCATCCTAATTTTTACATAAAGATTTATCACTACTGGAAAAAGAACACATAAAATGACAAGTCCTCCATTAAATATTGGGAAAAATTATACTATTAAATAAAAAGGGAGAAAATTTTCAGAGAAATAAGAATTTCAGAAGAATTTCTATGGTCCATTATTTGTCAAAGCTGTAGAATGGAGCTTCTCCACATAGGATGGACCATCAATATCTAAATTTACCATGAGTTTTATCTGTCCCTTCTATATGTACATAGACATATAGATACGAAGCCTGTCTTGAATAAATTGTACATAAAAAGGCTCCATCTCAATAGTTTAATGTAGCAATCGCCTAAGACCCTCACAGTAGAATGTAACAAATGAGAATCTCAGTGTGAGCTCTTTTAAGAGGGCAGTCAGTTCATTCACATCTGGGAGACACTGTCACTACCCACTTAGCAATGCTCTGAGGTAGGTCTATAGAGTAGACAATTGTTTGAGCATCTAGGAACAGTATTTCTTATGACTCCAATGTACACTCACCAAGTGACTGAGGCCAGGCTGAGCATCCAGAGAATTGAAACCATATAAATTAATTCATCAAGTCCGTCCGTCCTTCCTTCCTTCCTTCCTTCCTTCCTTCCTCCCTTCCTTCCTTCCTTCTCCTTCCTTCCTTCCTTCCTTCCTTCCTTCCTCCTTCCTCCTCCTCCCTCCTCCCTCCCTCCTCCCTCCCTCCTTCCTTCCTTCTTTCCTTCCTTCCTTCCTGTCTCTGTCTCTCTCTTTCTTTTGTTGTTTACTGGTTTTAGGACAGGCTTAAATAGGGATGATAAATAAGGCTTTGATGATAGTTTTTCAACTTTCAGAGGAAGAATTAACATCTCAGTATAAAGTTAACTCCTCTTTTGATTCTTCTCCTAGTTTGGCTAGAAAATGAAACATTTTTAAAGCCACAGAGGCCTACTGTCATCCCTGGAGACTAATAAAAGAATCAGAGAAATCCTAAAAACATCAGCAAAATTATTTATTTGTTTTGAAATGCTGAAGAGTAAAAAGGTGGGAGGAGTGTGGCTTCGAAATAACAGAAGGAAAAAAATTTGTTAGGGAAGATATTCAACTTTCAAATCAATTAAGGCCTACAGCCAAACAAAATCAGTTTGCTGTGTTTCTTTCAGAAAAAAACAAGTGTTTTTCTTCTAGAATAAAATAGTATGAGAGAGAAACTTCCACTTGCTGGTGCCTGGTTAGGTGTGTTGACATCACACCTTATACCTCTGGGAGAAAATTACTTGGGACAAAGATTAAGCCATCTCTCTAGTCCTCAAGAAGAAAGTCTTAACATTAAAACAATTAGCTGACTTGACTCCCAGGAAAGATTGGTTATCAACTATTACTAGATCCTATTTCTTTGTAATTTTTTCTTGAACCTCCAATTTTCTATTAATCAGTTTCTGTGCTCCAAACATCTGGGTAAGCTGTCAGTGGCATCAGTGTTATTAATCTTCAGTGGCCATGTCGATGACATTCACTGCTCATAAAAGTCCACAGAAGGGATAAACATAATAGAGGGGCATTAGGCCTTGAGTAGACAAGGTAAGTCTGAGGAAATGAACAGGCTGATTGTCGCCGTTTTAATAAAAGCACAAAGCTCCTTTATCTGCTACATAACTTTGTATTTTGCACCAATGGAAAGCCTATTTCTTTGGGTACCAATTCAATTCATAAGGCTTCAGGGAAGACAAACCTGTAGCTAAAGTATAGAGAGAACAGCATCACCTTTGAAGCACTACTTCTTGGGATCCTGTAAAAAGCTTCCTCCAAGCGTTGACCTGCACAAAAGCCCTGAGTGTGCTCTAAAAGTGGCCCATATCTGACATCTGATGAGCTGTTAAGAATGCACCTTCACACAGGAAGAGCCAACTGGTTCACAAGGAAATGAAACCCTTGGTTTGAGTTGTATTAGCTCTACTTCTCGCCAACTGAAGTGCATAGTTGCAGTGGGAGCTTGGTGTACAAACTGACTATCTTTCCTGGCAGAGTAGGACCAGAGCTCTGGACCACTCCACTGAGGTAGGGACTTCAGCTGCCTTTCATCTGGGATGAAGACTGGATGCTCCGCTAATGTGTAAGTTCCTTACCTGAGCCCAGAAAATGAATATTCCTTATTTGTTGGTCCAGACCTTTTCTATCTTGTACCCGAGTACTCTAATCTTCCTACTGAGCCCTTGTGTTTTGGAGCCTTAATTCTTCCTGGTATTTGTAATCATATGTCCTGCTGCCACTCCTCTGTGTGAGCTTTGTTTGACCATCTCTGTTTAGGCCTTTCACATCTCCTGTTCTGCCCCTGCTTGGATAAGCCCAGGTCATCCTGGACATAGTTGGCCCCTGGATCGTTGTATTTTCTGCCTACGCCTTCATCTGTTATCAGTGTGAGAATTTTACCCAGTCTGGGACCTTACACTAGGATAATTGGTCCTGGCCAGTTCCTATTCCTGCCTTCTTATCCTGAGGACCTGCCACAGCCTTTAGCTCAGCCTTTGCACATTCCACCCTGCTTTTCTGCGCTTGAGCATAGTTGAGAACAGGGCAAAATCATCTGTTCTGTCATCTCATTATCAGAGCAGATTTTTCCACCCTAAGGGTAGGAGCGTCTAGTCAAGTAAAGATAACTTCCTGATAATCTTGTTCGTGCTCAGAATAGCCAGAGAGAGCCGTACACACCTGGTTGGCTGGACCGCTGTGCCAACCAGGAGGCTGGGGACTTCCCCAGCTGAGAACAGCAGCCCATTAGATGAAGGAGGTGTAATTTCTGTGTGTGAATGACTCATGGCCTCAGATGAATGGTGCTGGGCTCTCTTCAGTCATCAAACACTTCCTAAAGGCCCACTGGGCGCCAGGCACTGCGTGAGGTACAAGACTTAAAAAGCCTTCTTTTAATGGGCACCTACCTTGTATGAGGCATTTTACATCGATCGTTTCTAACCCTTCCAGTAACACTCAAAGGGAGTTCACGTCCTCCCTCGACAAAGGAGAAAACTGAAGTTAAGTAATTTTCTCAAGATCACACACGTACTAAAAGGAAGAACAAAATTCACAATTCTATCTCCCCCAAACTCCACATTCTTCCCAAATACCACATGGTAACACTACTCACTCACTCACCAATTTATTCATTCATTCATTTGACAAATGCTCTTGAAAACCTATTGCAAGCCAGGGTTTCGGTTAAGTTCAGTGAAGTGGATCCTTCACCAGGAATTAGAAGGTCATTTTGGAGGAGTTCAATGGGAAGCTCTTGAGGGCTTTAGAAAGCTGTCATTTATATGTGACATCAAATATAATAGCTTCTCTTTAATTAATAATAACAACAATAATAAAACATTCAGTTGAGTAATTTTTCAAAAGAAGTGGCTGCCAAGCTAATGAAACTCCCAAAGATGAGGTTTTCTCCATTTTTCTGATGAGTGCCGAAGTTTATGAGGAATTGGGTACACCTGAAAGGTGACAGGACTGTTCTTACAGAAGGAATCTATGTCAACGTGAGGGCTACAGATTTTAGGCACCCTTGTTTTAAATTAAAACCATTTCTACACAGGCATATAAAAGTACATTACCCAACTGGTAACAATATGGAAGCATCAAAAAAAAAAAAAGCAAGGGTAAGGCTTTGATCCAAGTAGGTCGAGGAACATCTTAGACGGAGTAAATAAAGATTTAAGTAGTCAATGCCCTCAAGCAGTGGACTATGGAAGAACTGTGCCTATTCTTAAAAACCATCATTTATATTCTTTACAGCCTCTGGAACTGTGATTTCTACAGGAATGGAATGGAATGAAATGGAATGGAAAAGGATAAAATACTCGAGCTGGGAGGCTTCTTAGGCATCATTCAAGCACACCCCTCCACTTGGTACATAAAGAAACAGACACATGGCATGACTGACAGCTGTATCTGTGGCTGCTGGAGGTGCAGACGAAGAGCTGAAGGCTTATTTGATTCCATTTGCGCTAAGCTGTCATCTGAGGCCATAAAGAAACGGAGACATACACCTAGGCACTGAACTCATGACATTCTGAGAGACTCAGATTACCCAGGTCATTTATTTTTGGAAAGACCTCTTCAAGATGCCAGCAGGGCCTAGCCTAATGGACTGGAAGAAGTTTTATATGAACAAGAGTATCTTCACTGACACATTTTCCATGTATCATCTTTTGGCAACCATAAAAAGTATTTCCCTAATGGCATACTTGTGAATTACTCAGAGTTGCAGAGGAGATTCCAGTTCCATTTTTCCAATGACCTTCTTCTGGTTTCTGAATCCAAAACTAGATTTCAAAGGGTCTGGGCCAGGACCTGGGAGTAGGGACCAGGGCCCCTGGGCTCCCAGTGCTGCTGGGCTGATGTTCCCGTCTCGTGCAGAGAGTGTTTGCTTGGAAAAGGGTGGCAGGGGAAGAGGAGACACATGGGAGGCAATGACTTGGAGAAAGGCCAAGCTGGAGAGGTCTTACAGCTATATTTACCGAGAAAGTACGTGGTTCCAGGCGAAGTGCTAGGTCCCTCACATCCATACTTAATCATTCTTAAAACAGGTAAGGCGAGTATTGCTTCCTCCATTGAGGAAATGAGAAAAGTGAGACTCAGAGAGGTTATTTAATTTGAACAAGGTCACAGAGCTAGCAAGTGTTGAAGCTGAAGTTTTATGTCTTGTAGCTGTACCTGCGGAAACCCCTCTCCCATACAACCTTCCCTTCAGATGCCACTCAAAAGCATCCAGAGATTAGATGCTAACAAGGCACATGAGAGTAAGTGCCTCTTGTTGCTGGGAAATTCTTTCCAAAAAATTGAAAATTTGCCTCTATCAACCAACTCCCATTGGTTCTAATTTTCCTTTGAGGAACAATTAGTTTAGCAAAAATTCTAAATCTCTTCTTCTACAGGTAAAACAAAAATGTATGGAGATGCCACTGATACACAATACCAGCTACCCTGTCATTTATATCTGTGGACAAGAGGGCAAAGAACAAAAAGAGGAAGGGGCTTTAGAGTCAGAGGTCTCAGTGAATCCCTGTTGTCACTTTATCACTAAAATGCTCTAACACTAAAGAACTTTGAGCAAATCACTTAATCTGCCTCAGTCTATTTTTTCTTCTGTAAAATGGAGTTAATTATCATCACCTTTTTCATATGTTTCTGATGCTCACCAAGTATAAGAAGGTATATAAAACTGGTACATAAATATAAGCTGTTTTTATTGTTTCATTTCCTGTATATGGGTTTAGAGCATGACCCTTATTTATTCCACAAGTAGAAGGAACAGAAAAAACTTTCTTTTTTCTTTTTCTTTTTAAATTAAATTTATTGGTTAATAAATTAAATGACATTGGTTAATAAAATTATATAGGTTTCAAGTGTAGTGTACAATTCAATAATACATCAGCTTAAAAAGTCTCTCTGACCATATCGTTTGGTGTATGGTCCTGTACCTGGTGGATATGCATTAATATGTACACAGACATCCTGATTAGCTAATCCAGACTGATATATATTTAAGGAAAGTGGAATCACTAAGCTTGGGTCAAGGTCCAAACTTCTTAAAACACTAGACTGTTTATGGCATATATTTAAAAAAAAAAGATATTATAGAGGGAGATGGGGGAAGAACATTTGCTTCAAGAGGAGAGTTTATTTTCATGGCTGATCTACATTAGAGATTCTGAGATGGGCCAGTCTTGAAGGGGCAGACTCACAATCACAGCCCACTGAGAATGCTTTTGATGAATGCATCCTGGAACACCCTAGTCACGATGGAGGCTGTGTCACCAAGACAGAGCTGTCCTCTGAGTTCACATGTGAACATACAACTCTCCCTACAGACTGCCCAAGTCAGGCCAATGAGGAGGCCAGATGTGGCAGCTCCCTTTGCCACTGGTAGGGGACTAACTGATGCTGAGTACACATGGCACGATTTGATGCCCTCACTTCCATTTAGTGTGTCCTAGCTTATCTTGTGATTTCTGAGGGTCGTTTCTGTCCCCGGGGTTTGAAGGAGAAGCTCTGCTTCTTATCTGAGAGCCAGGAACGTTATCTAAACAGCTGCTGCCTGCAGAATGGCTGATGTCAAACCAAATGCACTGGTTTAAGTACCTCTTTTAGGGAAAACAAACATGTGTATACACATACACATGTGTGTGTACACACACACACACACACACACACACACACACTCCTGAAATAAATTAGATGCAAGGCTTCAGAAACCCACAGCATGAGCCCTGCCACATTAGCCTGATATGCTATGGACCTATCCCCTGTCCCGGTCTGATTTCATGCCTACCTTCCTATCTAAAACAGGACCTGCCTTGGTGCTGGTCTTGTGGGCAGGGAGTGCTCAGCAGCAGCTGGGAATGGGACAGGGCTTGTGAGCCGATGAGCCACTCACTTGGGAGGCACTGGCAGCTGCCTTTGAATTTGGAAAATCCTTTCTTCCCTAGGCGAAGGGGCTTTATCATGGGCTCCTCTAAGGAGGAAGAGGCAGGTTAAAAAATTTAGATGACACAAAGGTTGCTTGTCACAAAGCAGAGAGAAGAGAATAGCTTCCCATTCTCCTCCAGGCTCTGGCCTCAGATGACAGCTGAGCACAAGTGGAATCAAATCAGCCTTTAACTCCTTGTCTGCATCCCCAGCAGCCACAGATACAGCTTCCACTCCATCTGTCAGTCAGGCCACAGCGTTCAGTAAATGCCCATGATTAGCGCCTTCCTCAATTGAGAGAGTAAATGGACAATCACAGCTCACTCCTCAACGTAGCTGGAGCCACACACCCATTAATTTCTACGGAGCCAAATGTAAATAGAAAATGAATGTTCCTGTACACTCTCCAAATTTCATTTCCCCCGCTAGAACGTTGGGGCAGTAGGGATATCTCCCTCTCTTATGATCTCTTCCCATGTTTGAAATAATCTGTAGGTTTGACATCCAACCAAATGATTCTCAAAGGGAGACAATGAAAGCTCCTGCACTCCACCCCCATTTGTCACTATTTAAGGCTTAATAAACTCTTAGAGAGTTCTCTCCTCCTAGAGTTTCATGTTTGTTATTATTGTTTAATGGTAATCTGTCCAATGCTCCAACATTCCAAGAAGCCCTGCTTGTATTAAAAAAACACTAGCTGAGTAATCTACAGAGAGGTTTTCTGGAAATCGCCACATCACTAAGAACTACCACACCCAGCTGTGCTCTTTGTATTTAAATTCTGGGCATTCTCCAGTGAGAGCGGGCGCTGGGTCCAGTCTGCCCAGCCTGCTCCTGTCTCCATCTCAAAGATAATCTCCCTCAGCTGTGTATGAATCTGGACTGAGAGGAGGAAGCTCAGAGCTCTAAACCTCTGGGTGCAAAAAAAAAAAACTCTCTACAAATGCACATCCAGAGTAAACAAAACCCATCAGGCCCCTGCAAGAGTCCGACGCCTGATTGCACTAAACACATCACGATGGAATCTGCAATTGGCAAAGTAATTGGCGTTATTACAGCTGATGGGGAATTTCTGATGCTGCCCAAGCTCTCCTTTGAAATAATACTCAGCCATTTAATTTGTCCAGCTCCCGTGTAGCTGATTGCTCTTTTCTGCTGGAGTTTATCAAGAATGAAATGCGCTGTCTCTCCAGACGCCTGTAAGCTGAGATTTCACAGGCGTTTCTTTTTTTCAACATTCTCCCCACTTCTCTCAGGACCCCATGCCTTAGTCACCTTTCACAAGATGTCAATCATGCAATAGGTTGGAGGCGGGTAAATCAAACTTCGATTTGACTCAAAGCTGTGTATTCCTAGTCTCGACTCCAGAGGTACTTGAACGCTTCTACTCTAAATACCATAAAATAATGATGGAAGACAGTAAACCTCCAAAGACAGTAAATCTGCCCTAAAAAAGGCTTATAGAACTTGTTAGCTCCAAAAATAAGACATGCAATAGAGATATATTCATTATAACCGCAAGGCCAGAAGGCATTAGGAAAATATCAGATCTATTTTCACCCTCGTATATACATGCATCCCTAAAATGGGTTCTGCAAATATTTATTGAGCATCTACTTTTTGTTGGAAGCACGCAGATTATTTTTTTATGCAACGTTTATCCCCCTGACCCCCTATTTCCTACTATGGCATTTCTATTCCTACCCAGATGAAGGGCGAGAAGGCCAAAGTTCACCAGCTGTGTTTTCACACAGTGCAGACATGGTGGTGTCTGGGCACAGATCTCTCATTCCCATCAGCAGGTTACTTGCCCTGTCAGCATGTGGGTGATGGACTGCTTACTAGAGACAAGAGTCCTGTGGCCAGGATAGCTCTCTCCTGCAGGTGCCATCTCAGTCTGATGACCCATGAAATCCAGAACCCACAGGCTCCTGGAATCCTTGTCTCATTATCAATATAAAAACAACTGAATTTATGGATATGAGAGTCATCAGATAAAAGCCCCAAAAGTCCCCGAGCCCTAATATAATCTCCACCAGAGGCCAGACACTGCTCTTTGAGCCTATCTATTTAATCCTTCTCAAAACCCCACCAGGTATGTATCCTTCTTTCAATAATGAGGAATCTGAGCCACAAGTTCAGTAACTTATGAAGGTCTCACAGTACAGGGCAGACCTGTGATTTTAACTTATCAGTTTGAGTTCACAATTGCAGCTCTTAACTCCTAAATGATGAAGTAATGGGACATGTTCTCTGTGCTAGTTACTGGATACAGCAGAGTGGAAGAAATTTATGTTATGCTACCAACTGAGCATCAATTTTTATTACATATAGTGACAGAGATTACGATGATATCACAAATTTTGTTTTGTTTTGTTTTGGGATATTGGCTTGGCACACCTGTTGGAAACACGGTTCTGCCAGAGGCTCTGATATACATTTTTAGGAATTTGGGAGATGTAGAAGGAAGATCATGTGCAGAGTTGGAGACGGGGGGAAGGGGATGGTCATTATCAGAGAAATATAAGAAAACTGTGGTAGAGGCTGTTTGCAGACTTGATACAGCCTCCAAACACAAGCATGCAGATGGCTGGAAGGTGCTACTAGACAGCTGCAAAGCTGTTCCACTAAGAGGGGCCCCTCTCTTGTTGGGTCTCTTGACACCTCTCAATCAATCATTTCTTTTTGATATGATGTGGTAGGAAAAGGGTTGGGTAGATGGGTGGTAGGGCAAGAGGGTTGACATGTGAACCAGGCAGTGGGTCTAGAAAGAACTTCAAAAAGCAAGCTTGCTTATGTGTTGGAGAGGTGGGCCTTCTTTCTCAGAAGGAAGGTTTGAAACCATCTTGCTAAAGAAATTGTGAAGAAGACACATTTTTTTCAAGTCCTAAAGGTGGTTTGTGAATTTGCACGTTCTTCATGTGAGTCATTCCTAGACCTAAAAAAATGTATAGAATGAAGGTATGCATCATAGTAAAAATGCAGACACAGGGAAATCTGACACTAACTCCATCCGCTCGTAAATATAGATACTTGAGATATATCATATAAAACATTGATGACCCCAGGGTTCATGTGAGCAGAATTACAGAATTATTTTTAATAAGCTCAAGTTGAGAAAAACAAAAATAGAAAACTAGAAACATGAACATAGTACAAGAAATGACAGAGTAAATGTGTAGGGTCTCAAGGGATCACAGAAATCACCTAATCCTACATCCTTGTTGCTAAGTTTTTTTTGCTTTGTTTTGTTTTTGTTTTTATTTTAGGTGAGAAAACTAGTTGAAAGAGAAGATGAAATTAAAAGTTAATCCCCACTGGTTGGCCTCACTTTGTTTATACTTCTATTTTGAAATGCCGAACTTAATTAAGATTTTTAAAGGCTAAGTCATTTTTGAATTCAGTAGTAGAGATAATTAATTTGATTCATTTGATAACGTGGAAAAGTTTTCTGCATATGAATAACCCCTTCTCTCCCAACACCCATCTGCCATCTATCAATTTCTCTGGCATGTACTTCTGTACATTAGTGTATTTAAAGTTGGGCCAACCTGTACGAGGCCCTCAGGTGATCAGAACATCTTGGGAGAGACAAAATATTCACTAAATTCTAAAGAGATTTCGTATCCCAGGAGAACTTATTAAGACTTCAGAATATTCCACTAAATGGCCAGACTATTTGGAAACACCTGGAGAACTTCTCTTTTCAGGGCCAAATCCCAATGCTAGTTTAAAAAAAAAAAAAAATCACGAAATTCACTGTCAAGGCAGGAGCTGCAAAAAAGGTACACCTGTAGTATGAAGCTGCAGATTTCATGTAAAAGAAAAGTAATAGTGTCGGTTTGGATTTTAGTGCTGGGTATGTGTATGTATGTGAACAAATATTTTTGTTAAAAATCCTCTACTATTGTCACAGATATCCATGTTTGGTAAGACAAATAATTAAGTGAGTTGCCTTAGGAATTATGGGAAAAGACCCATGTTTTATGCAGTATCCTACAAATAGCCAGAAAGACATCTTCACGGGTAGAGCCATTTTTTTCGAGGGGAAGGGGAACATAATACAAGTATATTCACATGAGCTCACAGAAGGTTAAGAAAAACAAGAGTCTAGATAAAACTAGGAAACTGCATAACTAGAACAGAGATTCTCAAATAATTTTGGATGATTTTTTTTTCCCAAGCCATATTTTTGTATGGTTACTTTGGTAAAATACTATAAAGATGAATTAATAGGAAAATAATCACATGCTTGAGTATCATGAAAACATTTAATTGCTATAAAAGTTTCTAAATACTCTGTTTCTAGATGTATCTCGTTGTGGACCCGCAACACACACTTGACAGTCCAGCACTGGTCTGCAGTCCATGCTCTAAATAGTACTGAATCAGAGAGCAAAGATACATGGCAGCTGACAGAAGGCAAGCCTGAAGAAAGGCCTGGAGAAGAAGGCATGAGTCTACTGAACAAGAACCTGAGCAAGGAGGACCCATGAGATCAACCTCATTCCTGAAGTCAGGAGATGTGGTGCATTCTACACGCATTCTCTCTTGGGCTAGTGTCATAAAACTGGTTCTTTTCGGATATCTCTTAGAATCCAGAATAAAAATTGTTTAGGGGTCAAGTGGAGGAGACCATAAACCCAAACACTTTCATTAGCTGGTTTAAAATACTGGGCAGATCTCAACTGTTGAGTGGAAATAGCAGGAGATGAGCACAGGCGTAGGCTTTACAGAATTCGTGCTTAGCCATGCTTCTCCTACTGGACCACGGTTTCCTCCTTGGTGAAAATGGAAAGAATAAGGTGTCCAATAAGGGGTTTTTTTGTGGGGTTTAGATGCCAGGGGGCAAGTAAAGCGCATGGCACATTCCTGACACAGGGGAGATGCTATTTTGAATGCGGGACCTTTTACCATCTCTTCAAGATTTCTTTATGCTGCAGCCTTCTTTTTCTTTTTAAGAAAATGAGGTTGATTTAGATCCCAGGGAGCTTCTACAAACACTGGCCTCCAGACTCCACTCAGACTGATTCAATGGGGTTAGTCCTGGGCTTCTATAACTTTTATAAGCCCCCCAAATAATTTCCATCTGCGGTCAAGGTTGAGAACCACTACTCTCTCTCTCTCATTTTTTTCAGTTTTGAAATGGAGGGAGGAGGTAAGCAAGCACCAGTAGCAGGACTTACACAGTCTTGCTTTGGGATCGTTCTTCCCAAAATGGCAATGTAGATATTATGTGCTGAATTCAAAACAAGCCTATGTGTTTCCTCATTGCTGTGTGCCTTAGACAAGAGAATGCACTGCCTACCTCTGCCTCAACTCAGTTTCCTCCTGTGTAGAAGGGGCAACCACCACTACAATTCTCTCATTGGAAGTCTGAAATGGAAGGGAATGAGGACAACGGAAATGCTTTGCCAGGATGGAAGGATTCAAAATGCTGTGCGTTAATTTTGTTTATTACTCTGAGATGTGGGAACTGCTTTCTTCTGGAACCTGGCAAAGATCAAGAAAACTCAATACAATGTACACAAGTGAAGGTGAGGCTTCTTCTTCTGGTCTTATCAGTGGTCAGTCTGGGTTTAAACTTTCGTAACAGGGGATAAGCTCTACCTCAAGATGGCATAGTAAAAGTGGTTAAGAACAGATGTTCGAGCAGACTACCTGGGTTCAAATCCCAATTTTGCCACTTGAAGGCTATGTGACTGTAACTTCTCTGTGCTTATTTGTAATATGAGAACCGTATTATTACTGACTTCACAAAGGTTTTATAAGAATTAAATAATGCACGTAAAGCTCGAAGAATATTTTCTGGCATACAGCACAATTTCCATAAGTCCTCAGCATATGTACACTCAAGCTGAGACAGCGTGAGCACGTACTAACACCAACCCCTGTTGACTTCAGCAGGAGCTGAATGCTCTGGAAAATCCAGAGCTTCTGTTTCAATCTTTACAACTTGATGCTGAACTTGTAGGCAGCGGGTGCCCTTCTGGATTAGTGTCAAATGATGGCAATTCTGTTGGAAAGACATGATCAACCCAGAAGAACAAGCAACCTGGGTACTTGGGTGTTTCACAATAAAAAGAGAGGAGCCACCTGTCTTGCTACTTCTCAGTGTAGGAGCACCCATCTGTAGCAATCAAAAACACAGAACGTCATCAATCCACAGGTAGCGCTACTGTCATGATCCATTCCTGCCTCACCTTGCCTTTACTGCTGGGAGACTAGCACAGTGAGGATTCTTTCTACTCAGAAACTCCACGGCCTTTCCTTCCTAGAAAGTAGCTTCTTTTCACAAAATATTTGGGATTCTTGCATTAAAACCTTCTGGGTTGAGATTCATGGAACCCAAGATATTTTGCAGATAATTATCTCCCCTGATGATCTATGAATAGAATTGATGGAGGGGCCTAAGGAAATTGAAGTAAGGGTTTGTTTAGGGAGGGCAAAGCCCTCCTCCTTTGAACATGGTGCCATTATCATTCTGAATCCAAGATTGAACACTGCACCTTCGTAACCTGCACTTCTTTCTGGCCCCCTTACTTTGGTTAATGGTTATCCCTATTTCTCCAATCAGCCAACCAGCTGCGGTGTCCAACGATTCTGTCTCCATACTTTCTCTGGCATTTGTCCCTTCAGCTCTAGCCCACAGACCCCAGCCCAGCACCAATCCTTGTATTTCTCATATGAACCAGTCTCTCAGGGTTATTGCTGGAGGCAATTTCATCACTTTTGCTTCCTATGGTATAATCTTACATCACAGTTCTGACTCTTCCCTACCCTCAAAACTTTAATGGTTCCATTGTCTTCAGATGGATGTCAGAATCTAAACTAGACCCCGATTCAAACAAATCGACTGTAAAATGGCACGTTAGGATAATCAGAGGAATCTGAATATGAACTAGGTAATAGAAAATATTAAAGAATCACTATTAATTTTTATAGGGGTGATAATGGTGTTGTAATTGTATTTTTTAAAAAAGCTGTTATTTGTGAATGAAGCTTACTTAAGTATTTGTGAATGAAATGACATGGTGACTTATTTAGTATCCACCTTATATTAAAATTAATAGCAAAAGTAGCTGGGAGTATATATGAAGTAAGATGGGCAAATGATCATGATTATTGAGGCTGGCCCAGTGGCGTGCTCAGGGCCAATCATATCAGCTCCGGAAGGGTGACTCTCAAAGACTTAGCGAACAGGTCGTTAAATCATTGGCAGCTTAAAACTGGTCATGGCGGAGATACTCACACCACAGAAATGGGCAAATGCTACAAATCGGGACTTTTTTTTTAGCAGTATACCTCTGAAGTTGGAAAATAAATGTAGAAGTTGGATAATATATAGAAATTTATTATACTATTATGCCTACTTTTGGATAAGTTTTAAAACTTCAATAAATAGTTAATGAAAAAAAAAAGTTGAACTCTTTTTCCAGACTTTTAAAAACTTCTGCAATTTGGCCTCAACCTAATGTGCAACTAATTTCAACCACACTCCCTCTGAATCAGATTAATTAAACTTCTCAAAGTCTACTGAACCGAGCCTGGCATCTCCACCTTTGTTTTGGCCTTCATCCAGGCTTCTCCTTGCTCTGGAATAAGTTCACCACCTCGCTTCTGTCTCACCTACCTTGGCCCAGGTACAATGATACCTCCACCCGGAAGACTTCCCTGCTTGCCCTATATAGATACAATTTCTCCTTAAATAATTTAACCTGTACATCTCTAACAGAAGAAGACATTAAATTCACTGTGTGTGGCAGACATTGTGCAAGGTTGTTTGCACAGGCATTGTCTCACGTGATCCTCATAAAAATCTATGAGATAAACTGAACAACTTTTTTGCTAAATAAAGAAAATTAGAATTAAAGCTAAGATTAGTGGCAGAACATTCCAGAATTGTCAAATTCCAGGGAAGAGTCTGTGCACAGCAGAAAGCTCCACAGAAAGGTCTCCCTGGGGGTTTGTGAATGAAATGGCAACTCAGTGACTAAAGGCTCTGTTTTCTCCACACTGAAAAACGTTTTCCTGTGTGTCCTCATTTACTCCCTGCCACCCTTTACTATAATGTATCCTTGGCCATAATAACAATGAACATTTTAGAAATTCCTTATAAATGGCTACCCTTTACAGGACAGCTATGACACTAGCCCCTTAAAATCCTATCAGGAGGCACACTTGAAATGAAACTTCATTTTTCCTAAAAGAAGTATCCTCTTCTGTGTGACAATGGAGAGGTTATAAAGTAAGAGAAGACCAAGTCCTTTCGTCACTGGGGGATGAGTCTTTACAAAATCGCCTTCTCAGCACGATGGCTGCGCATGTGAAACTTACATCTGAGTTTGGGCCCCACACAATAGTTATTTCTTCAACCACATCCCCACCTGGGCCCTTGTAAGCACGTGTACCAATGCCCAGAGGCACACTCACATGGCCGTGTTACCGCAAAGTTTAAGCAACCTTCACATCTCTGCAGGAACTAAGAAACAAAGAGGACATAAATGCCAAGAAGCCTTGGATGCTATTTGTATACTAGATGCGGGCCCTGGATCTCACATTTGCCTGGGACTGCTCCTGGAGAGCTCAGCCTGCAAAAGGAATGGAATGTTTAACAAGAGGGGAGTGGTAAATAAATGATGGTGCTAGCAACCAGACAAAAATAGCCAGCTGCTAGCAGATTTTCCAGTGACATGGAAAGTATGAAAACAAATAAAAATGAAGGCAACAAAAAAGCATATAAAATATGCTTAAAAAAATTTTTTTTTAATCCATCCATGCGTATGTCTATATTGAACAAAGATTGTAAGACTATACTCCGAAATATAGTTATGTTTCTGGGGCGGAATAACAGGGAATTTCTTTTTCATGAGTTTTTCTGTATTTTCCAAGTTTCCTTAAAAAAAAAAATTATCATTAACATCCGTCACCACACACAGTGATAAATTATTTTTCTTGTGGTGAGAACTTTTAAGATCTACTCTTGTAGTAACTTTCAAATATACAATACAGTATTATTAACGACAGTCATCGTGATGTACATTACATGCCCAGGATCTACTTTTCTTACGCTTGGAAATGTAATTTTTGACTACCTTCATTCACTCTGAACATGTATAGCTTTTATAACAAGGAGAAAAATAGAATAAAAAGAAGCATGGAGAGGAAAGCATATGACTGTTGGGCTTCTATGAAAGGGAACAAGAGGCCTGTTTTTATTCCTTTTCAGGGGTGGAGAGGGGAGGTCTGGGAAGAGAAGAGGGTACTCCCTTCCAATCATCCAAAACCAGGAAGGAGGGACTCAAGTGCTTCACAAGGCAGGACAAACAGGACATTGAAAAATGAAAGGTGTGTTTGGGGGGGGGAACCAAAGGGAAGGTTTAAGTGTGAATTTCAGAAGCTTTTCCATTTATGCCTTTAAAACTTGCTGAGAATAGTAGCCACCTGTCAGACCCAGACCAACTCTAGGAGAAGCTTCTACCCTGTGCGGTCCAGAGGCCAAGCTCACCAGCCTGGAAAGAACTCCCACGGCAAACTACAAGCCTTAGAACCTTAGCATCAGCCATCAGGCTCTACCTGCAGAGTATGCATTTATTTCCGCTTATGAGTATGGATTCTTTGCAAACCAATAATCACGGAGAGAAAGGCAGATAGTCACTTTCTTGCCCTCCTCCTATCTGGATGCAGAAAGGAGGACAGAGACAAAGAGACACAATAGTCCAGCCCAACAGAGTCGCCGTGTCCACATTTTCGAAGCTGAGAGACATCAAAGATTAGTGAGGAGATCATGACTATTTTCCCTAAGAGGATGCAGCAAGATCAGGCATCGAAGGGACCAAAATAAAAAAGAAAAGAAAAGAAAACCCTTTCACCGGCAAGTGATAAAGTGTGGACTGTGTGACAGCTGACAGGCTTGATTACAGTGACTCCAGAGAGGGGTCCTCAGTGAGCTCCCCTCCTGAAAGTCAGTGACAGTTTCTGGAAGGGAGCACACCCATGAATGACTGTGGGCATCGGGATGTGCGGGGCTTGGTTTCACCTGAAATCCAACGAGAGAAAGTGAATATAACAGCAGATGCCAACAATGTGGTGCTGTGAGGCCAGGTGGGGGAGGGGAGGGGCAGGCAGCCCTAAGCGTGTGGGCAGCGTTCTGCTTCTGTTTGGACAAGCACCCTAAGGGCAGTGGTGGTGACCTGAGACACACTGGACCTTTCTGATTTAGGAATGACACTGGAGAAGTGGCTTTGGCCTGGATACTACACACTGGCCACGAGATCCCAGGGCTTCCTGGCCTCAGGATCACGCATCCTGAAGAGCGAAAAATATGCATTTATGCTTCCAGCCTTGGGGATGACACACGAATGGAATAATGTGGAAAGGTCAGACAGAACCAGGGGAGTGAGCCATCTGCACCAGCAACTGTGGGCTTGTCAGGGGGTGGGGGTGGGGAAGAACAAGGAAGCTGCCGGTCTAGGATCATAGCCTCAAATGTTATGGATGCACCCCAAATATATCTTTTCACTTTTTTTAATAGTTCATTTTAAGTCTACTATTATCTAGAAATGTGGCTCAACAAACATGGAGAGAATATGATCACCTCAGAAAGCAACAATGAAAACACATACCCCTTCCGTAAACTCATAAACCCATTCTCCACTATGTACCCTTTGTAAGCCTCAAAACAACATCATGCAAAGCATTTTTATTTATTTTTATACATTTTCAGGCAAAAATAAGTCTTTAGCTGGGATGCCACTGTGAGTGAAGTAGGTGGGGAGGTGGGTGGAATATGGATAAATGCTGATTTTCTTTTGTTTTTGTTTTACATTTCCTGAGCTCCCCTGGAAGTTTGTGTGAATATGTAAATAAGTACCTTAATTAATTACTGGTTTTCCATAGTTGTCAAATAGGCTTACTGATTACCTATTCTAAAACCTCACTGCATCCCTGACAGAAAGATCAACGAGCTGTGACGAAATACCCCAAACTGGCACAAAAATTTATCTTCGATTCTCATCAATGGGGCTCTTTAATTTGTTCATTCTCAGCCTGGAACCTCTAACTTCCTGCTTTGTCATTGTCCCTAACTCTCGGTGGGATGTGATGCCACTTCTCACCAGGACTCTGGTCCTCAGTTTCCCCAGCAGTACAAGGGGGCTCACAGAATGTACCCCACATGGGAGAAGTATCATGAGGGCACAGTGAGCTCTTGGATGTGAAACAAATTTAAAGAAGAAAACAGTCCCAAATATATGCAGTCTTTGGTATTACTCATTCTACCCCAGAAGGGCTCTGCCAGGAGCTAAGATGTATCTCCCCACAAAAGTACGGCAAGGTGGGATCTTAAGGCATCCCGAGGAGAGACAGAAAGGTTCATGCTGAAAGGGGACAGGAGCGGGTACAGAGCACCACGGATCTCACTCTTGGATTTACCCCTCTTTAGATACACGCTCTGTCTCCACTGGATCTGTGGGGAACACAGGGACTTCTGTGTGTCTGGTGTAAATATATATTGGTGCCTATGTGTTTACGTGTAGACAGTAAGTGCCCTTCCAGAGACAAGGAGGCTGATTTTCCATCTTCCCCACTGCCAAGGAGGTCCCCAGAGAGCCCTTGCCTGTGCCCTCTCGGGGTTTGCTCATGGCAACCTCCAAACAGCATTTTGGCCAGAGAGAAGAGTGGCCCATTTCCTAACGGAGATGATCAGCAAAGCTCAACCATCTGTCTGCGCAGGAGTCCGAGATTACCCAGGCCGCCAGACCGGTGACCGCAAGGCAAGTGCACACAAAGGTTACAGAAATGTGACCACCCTGTCCCCTAAAAGAGAAATGCAGGGAGAACCCCAGCCCCACCCCACCCTTGCCTCCTCGGTTTAACCCTTTCCTAAGCTAAGTCGCCCACCACCACACTTTCCGAGTGCATCTTGGTCTATATCTTTTCCCTGCTATAAAATATTAAAAGAGAAGAAAAAGGTTGCTTTGATCATGATGAGATGAGAGAGGAGCTAGAGGGAGAGGGCAAGCTACCAGGTCATCACCAAGGCTGGCACCTCGAGACAGGGAAGCTGGAAATCAAAAGTGGGAGTTTATGCCAACTTTGCTCATGACCAAACTATGGAACATTTCCCTCTCCCAAACTTCATAAGAGGATCAGAGGAACTTACTTGTGGCTGAAATCCTTTGAGGTCACTGGCTGCAAGGTCACTGGCTGTGAGGAGCTGGAAAAGAACAAAGGAGTTTTCCTTAGTGATACTTCTCAAAGTTTGCATACAGTATCCCCAGGACAACTGATCGGCAATGGACTTGCCATAGCTGAGGTTGAGATCTGGAGCTAAAGAAGCCGAATTGCCAAAGGTACATGTGCTGTTTCTGGGCTAGGAATCTCACCCTTGGAGCTACCACATCTCTGACTACATTGCCCCTCTCTTCTCTCCTCTCCTACGTCTCTTATATGTGCCACCAATGCTTTGAAGGGTCTTAAATTAGGGATCAAGGTCTATGGATGGATTTCAGTAGGTCTACAGACTCTGAAATTCTAAGTACAATTACCCACGAGTCTGTAGGTGTACACGGCTCCTTTGGAAGGGGGTCCCTGACTTTCTTCCAACTATCAAAGTAGTCTGTCATATCACAGGCTAAAGAGAGAGTTAAAGGCCCATTTCCTCTAGAAGGGCTGCATATTCATTTTTGTTAATCAAACCAGTAAAAATGACCCTCTTCTCCTTCCAGCTACATGTGACTCGTTTCCTTTTATCACGTGTCTTTGATCCTATATACTCTTTATGTATTCATAGCTTATGCCTCAAACTATCATGCGCATTAGAATATGAATCAAGTTTATATGTTTTCTGTATCTGTGTTTAATCAATAGTAAAGTGTAAAGTTAGCGTTTTAATATTTTTGCATCCTCTCCAGAAAGTATTCAATGGAATCATATGATTAATTAATAAAATAATCACATTCTTCATTGTTGCTCAAAAATGCTAGAAAAGTGTGGGGTAGAGAGAAAAAGGGCAGATGGTTATTTTGATTCGAGGAGTGTGACTGCTAGCTTTATTAGGCCTGGAGAGTGTTTGCAAAAAATAAGAAAGATTTTATGTTTGCTGTAAAAATATTTTGTTTGGTTCAAGAAAGAGAGAGAGTCATGCTGGGCTCCAGTGCTTCCAGCATTCGGAAAAGCTCAACTGGGCTTTTTAGCTTCTCTAAATCACTTTTCCAAAAATGATATGGAAAGTGGTGTCAATGCTGGAGTAGAGCAGAAAGGAGGTAAGCACAGAGTGTAAGCATCAAGCTGCGGACATAAGGCAAGGCAGGTCAGGGTGAGGCTGCCAAAGTAAGCCGGAGTCTGAGCTTGAGCGTTTAAAATGGAAAGGCGGCAGACCCAGGTGCTTCAGGTGGGGCAGTTGGAAGAAGACATGGAAAAAGCATTCACCAGCCCTAGCACAGTCCCCTTTGTATCTGTTCATTGCCAGCCACAGCATACATTAAAGAGGAAGGGAGGACATGGCGATGCACTGAAGATCACCTAGGTGCCCAGCACAGTGGTTGCTGCTTTATATAATTTTTCCTTTAATCTTCACAGCTCCCTCAGGAGATAGAAAAGTATCTCCACTTTATGGCTGGAAAAATTGAGCCTCATGAAAGTTAAATAACAGTTTCTAGGTCACACGGCTAGTGCATGTATTTGGGCTTAAAATCCAAAACTATATTATCCCAAAGCTCATCCTCTTTGTTTTTTAACATGATGCCTCTGATTGATAGTACACGGAAGATAATTTGCTGATGAGACATGGCACAGGGAAAAAAAGATAAATACCAAACTATTAGTCAAATGAGCCAAAGGCAGTAACATAAAACATGTGGCCTTATGATTGACCCTTAACTGACCCTTCCTTCCAGACATTATTTTATTTAATTGATAATGACCATCCACTCTTCAGATCTTATTAGTACCACCTAGGACTCTAACTCGAGCTGAGCAAGGGTCAGGATGAAGCTGAGGAGGAGGGACAGAAAGGCTGCGATGAGGTATGGGCATGGGAGTGACCTCTGAAAGGACACGGCCACTAACACGTGTTAGCATATAGGAAACGAATCTCAAATTGTCCAGGCCCTGGGAGCCCCGCAGGCAGGGACCCTTCCACTGCCTTTTAAACAAGGTTCACGGGGTAGACAGCAGGAGTGAGGCAAAAACATTCCTCTTAGTTCTTACTCTGGTGCCGCAACTGAAAATCAACTGCAAGGCTGTTCAGTGGTTTTGGGATTGAGAAATGACCAGATCCATTTTTTGACTGGAAATAGAGATATAACATTTTTGGTTATTATTTGTGATGTTCCTGCCTCGAGAGAGTGGGATCTATCCCACCCGCCCTAGAAAGCTTAGGTCCTCTTTCTTTTCTCTTAAGAAGGAGGCAGATGCATGAAATTTAGTTCTTAATCATATAAAACTTGTTTTGCACTGTCGTACGTATTTTTATGTTTCTTTTTCTCATCTAAGGAGATGATGTCCAACAAGACCATGGGTTCTACTTCTGCATCTCTCAAAATGGTGTAAAGAGTCTGGACATACAATTAATTGTTAAATACTTATTGGTCAAATGACTTAAAGGGAAAGCAGGAAATATTGTCAACCTAGAGGTGAGGACTAGAATGACTAGATAGTTGAGCGTGGAGTAGAGACGTGTGAGAGAAGGCTTATGACATGTTTCAAGTTGACGAGAGGAAATGGCACTCGGCATCTAGAGCATTTCCTGAATGAAGTAGGCCCTCAACTATTTGAATGAATTAATCAACAACGGGAACAAGCTCTTCTCTCTCCGGTGTAGGTTTTATGAGAGAACACTGGCTTATACTTCATGTAGGAGTCAAAGGTTAAATGGAAGGAAGGACAGCATGAAAGCGAAAATCTTAACAGTGAATGAGTCCACCACCACCACCAGAGAGAGAGTGGGAAAGCCCCTTCCCGTGGTTGAAACGATAAAATAGTCAATGGGTGCCCATCACAGTTCATATGTTATAGCTCATCTGAATGTGGGTTGGGGGAGGCAAGGAGGTGGTGTCAAAAATAGCTATCAAGTAACTTCTAAAACTTCTGAATTCCTTACCTTGGAGATTCCGTACTATTTAATTCACAATCTAGTGTGCATTTGAGGTGTTATCTAACCTGGGAAGCAACCGAAGGCAAGCCTTGTGACCTCCTCTTTCAATGGTTCCCAAAAGAATAATGTACAGAGTCCACCTTTCCTCATCATCCAGCCCTGAATCCCTGCCCTTTGGTTCCCAGTTTCAAACGGGCTCTAATCTAATACATGAGCTCTTGGGCAAAACATGGGCTCTACCCCTTGAACACTCTCCTTCTCAAAGCTGATTATTTCTCAGATGTCTACGTATTCTTCACACCCAGGTTAAAAAAAAAAAAAAAAAACAAAACTGGCTGTCTGCACTGGAGTATGGTGCTCAGATGTGGTTAGAAATACAGGATGGGAAGTTCTCCTGTGTTTCAAAATTGCAGACCACCTAGATCTAAACCCCAAAAGAAATTTCCAGTCTTACAGAGCGTCAGGAACTGCAGAAGACAGGTGAAGGCTCCTGGGTGGAAGAGGGAGTCATTGTGTCCCCAGAGGGCTCAGGAGCCACCTCTGCTGGAGAACTGTAGCAAGTGAAGGTGGTGTAGACAGATGAACCCCTCCATGTCCTCTCCCTCCCTTCAACCAGAGTGGCTCTGTTTTTCCCTCTTTCGTGTATATAATTTCATTTGAAAACAAATTTCTGCCACTAAAATACATTTTAAAGCTCTAGACGAAGTCCTTACTTTGCAGATAAGTGACTTCTTTAAGATCACTCTGCTAGCTAACAACTAGGTCTGTCCCCTAACCCCAGCCCCTCTGCAGAGACCTCCACTAGTAGTCCAGGCCAACCCGAACACCCAGACACAACCAGCTGCCGGCCTCCATCCTGAAGGTGGGAGAGATGTGTTCAGAAATTCAGGGGAAACTGTGGCACCGGCAAGAAGAGATGAGGGTGTCTCTCCACAAATCCTCTTCCTTAAAAAGCACTAACCCAGGCCCTCTCCAAACCATCCCCACTACCAGACCCCATCCTCATTTTATCCCACTGGAAAATAGTTCCCTGCTCAGAGCAGCCTGGCTCTGTGGGGAGGGATCTACGTCAGGGAGGCAGAGAGGGAGGAAAAAGAAATCTTCCCTGGCTCTGGGGACTTCAATCAGGCTGAAGTTAATGAAAAAGATGTGCCTTTTCCCAGGACGGCTAAATGTCTGCAATGCTCCCAGTGAGAGGGTTGAGCGGGTAGGGGGAGAAACGCAGACAGAATTACATTTAAAAGGCAAAGGAAGGAGAAAATTCTTTCATCTCCCCGGTGGAGCTGGGCAGTGTTCCTGGGGCCCTGTCTCAGGCCATTCTCATTCCTGACATGTCTTGCTGCTCTCTGGAATGGTCCACATTAAAATATTAGAATGATGACCCTGCTTTCCATTTTTGAGGAGCTGCAGTTTCTCTCTCAGCAAAAGTTTTTTTTTTTTTTTGGCCTCTCCAAGCCTGAGGGGCGGGTTGGGGAGCAGGAAGGATTGGAGGAGGATAAAGAAAGCTGTTCAGCCCTAAGAGGAAAAATACTTTTAGCTTCCCAAGCAGAGGCATTCTGTGCTCTCTGCTTGCTCTCCTCCCACCCTGTTCTCTGAATGGGCTTCTCCCTTTGAGTCATTCACCAAAAGTCACCCCTTGGACAGCTGCAGCCAGCATCACCTTGTGACTTCCACAGACCTAGGACTGCCCCTCCAACAGCTTCCCTCCTACCTGCTAACATCTATAGTTTCCAAAACTCCCCTCAAAGGAGACGAGAGGGCTGCTTCACTTTTCTCCTGGTGTCCGCCCCTGCCCCAGAAACATCATCTCCCCTCTGTTGTCTCCTTACGGAAGGGACACTCCACATCTGGATAGGCCGGGGCATAATACATCCCCATCCCTGGGCTGACTCGGGACATGTGCATCTGGGAAGGGGATCACTGACACAGAAGGGGGGATGTGGGTCATGCTGGACATCTGGCCAGAAGGGTCTCGACTGCACAGACATGCACCTGGACAAACTGAAGCCTGGTTGTATTGTGAATCCTCAAGGTCATTTGCTTGTCCCAGCTATATTGTCCCCTGTGGGCCAGTGAAATAGATGATGGCATGTGAGATGGATGGATAGATGAATGGATGCACAGGTAGGCAGGTAGGTAGGTAGATAAAGGAACAGAGCAAATATGGCTTTGGGAAGCATAAATGACCCGTTTTCAAAGTGTTCTTAAAGACATCATCCGTTCAGTAAATGACTTCTATTCAACATGCCCTTCTGCCTCCTTTTCAGTCTGTTCTCATTTCCCTTTATTTCATAAGAAACAGATTTTTTTCTCCCTCTTTATTTTCTGAAGCATCACTTCCTTCCTTCCTTGGCTATCGGGTGACAGCTGAACTCCATCCACTCCATCTCACCCCAACTCCTCAAACCACAAAAACATTTGGGATACCCTAGGTGGAAAGCAATGTCCCAGGAAGCCGAGTTAAACATCCAATTATACGAAGTTTTTAGAAACTAACTATCCCCACCCTCGACCTTGGCCAAAAGAAAACTGAGGCCCAGAAAGAGTAAGTACTTATCCAACGGAAAATTAGGAACAACAAAACCAATGATATGTACATAACCCGAAGAAAGTTTTAGATGCCTCAACCCCTGTAGCCTGGGGGATTCTGAAAGGGGAAGGGAATTTCGCAAGCTAAGTCAGGAGTAAGAGAGAGAACGGGAAAGAAGGTTAAGGTGAATTTCACCAAGAAACAGGCTCTGAACCCATGATCCATGAATGAGCCACAAGTCTATCAGGACCACAGTAGGAAATGTGGAAAGTTTAATTAGGGGGGGAAATGGAACCAACATGGTACTCCTTCAGGGGGATGACAAATGAAACACTACTGTACAAAAGGGCACTCGTTAGGCTGGGAGGGAGAAAACTCGTGTCCGAGGCCTGGTTTGGCCTCCACTCACTATGTGATCCATTCTGGGCTCACTTCAGGTACTCGGGCTTTCTTTCATCACCTATGAAATGAATTCTCTGTTCCCTCTGGCCCTACACCTCTAGTACCCCAAAGTGACCCTCTCACCTCTGGCATGAGAAAGAGATGGATCAGACTCTCTCTAGTCTCCTCTATCTCCTCGTTTCCAGCAACTGTCCCCCTAAAACACATACATCTAAGAAGTTGTTTCTAATCAAAAGGGCAGAAGAGAAGGCAATGAGGAAGCAGTCTTGAATAGTCTCGAATGGTGCTTCCATTATTGGTATGAAAATAGAAATTTAGACAGATGGTCATTCAGACTGCTACATGGGTTCGCCACCCCCGTGAGGCTGAAGTCACATCCATATCAGAGCTAAGAGTAAACAATCTTATAATTCAAAAGGCATTAGTTCTAACTGCTAAGGCATTTACGGAAGTAGTGCAGAGGCCAAGCAGTCACCTTCCCACTGTCCTAAGAGGCAAGTTACACTCTTGAAGCTGCCATCCTGGCTGGGCTGAGTGTCCTTTTGCTAAATCCCCTCACCCTCATGGAATTCTAAAGGTTAAATCTGAAACCACTGACACCTCCAGTCTTAGCTTCAGGCTCCTTCCCAAAGAGTAACAAGCATGACTAATAATAACTGAATATAACTCCAAGCAAGCCTGGTCTTGATGGCTTATATTTTTCTTTTATTATTTGTTAAATAATGGGGTTCTAATATTTACAGATGAGATTTGTAACAAGTTCCCCTAGATAGGCAGCCAAAAGAACTTTGACATTAAAAAAAAATTTCATGAGTATCCTTGCATATATAATAACCCCTGCTGTTATGGCGGTGTGTGTATTTGGTGGCTGTCCAAGTTACGGCTATTCCAACTTCTGGGTGGGAATGCTTTTAATCCTTCTTGCAGATTAGAGCTGAAATGACTGAGACCTAATGAAAGATGAGTCTTCTGAATGCCCTAATCTAGAATTCACTGAGACAATGAGTCTTATTTTATGTTATTTGACCCTGGTGAACCTACAGAAACTCGCCTCATCCTTTTTGAACCTCCCAGTAGAATTCTTTTTAAATGCCTTGCTCCCCAGACCAAGAAAACTGGATTTTATGAAGGGTATCTTGTGCGGTGTTGGGTGAAAAGTTTACGAAAGTAAACCTGGTATAGACAGGTGACAAGGAGGTTCATAGTCCCATTTATTAAGTATTTTGGTAAAAAAAAAAAAAAGAGAGAGTTAAGTCGTTTCTGAGGCTGCACAATTTGTAGGAGGCAGAATGGCACTGGAGCCTAGTTCGGATGACTCATGTTCCTTTTCACTATATCATACTCTACGAGCTTCCTGCTATTTTTAGAATGTGCACTATTAGAGATTCTATCAGTTCCTCTATGATGCTCTGACACTTTAAAATGAACCACGATTAGGAAACTTACAGAACAGTGGTTTTCGAATTGTGCCTTAAGGAGTAGTGTGGACGATTCCGCAGAAAGGTCTTGGGGATTGTGAGGTGGGAGAGAGGAGCTAAGGTGGAGAGTTCCAGCCCCAATCCCACTTTATCTGGAACAGCAAGACTTTTACTGGTATTTTATATTGAGCTTCCATGTTAAGATCTACTTGATTTAAAGCTTTGTAAAAAAGAATTTCTATGAACTACATAAATGTCTAACCAATGTACTTTATACTTGAACGTCATAATAAAAATTAAAAAGAAAATATGAAAACTCATATCTAAAAAGAGAAGGCCCCTACATAGGTGAGGAAGTCATATGTAGTGCTAACAGCATTTACCTGGGGAAAGAGAATTAGTCATCTCATCTCTTTAAAGATGCTAAGAAAGCCGTCTCTTACTAGTTAGCAGAAGAGATGCATGACCAGACCTCACTTTAAGAAAACCACCTTTAATACTTGCCACAGATGAGTTAATCTTGAGAAAAACGCTTTCTCTTTCTTTCTTTACCCTTTCTGCAGGTAATGATGTCCGCTCTCTACATCTGAAGTCCGGCAAGCTACATGCTGAAGAAATCATAACAAATTTACCAGGAAAGTTAAGAGCTAAAGATATGTTGCCTCTCAGGAGCCCAGCCTGTCTGGGCCGTAGGTCTTTTCCTTCTAACAAAATGAAGGAATCACACGCCAGCATCTGTGGGCTGTTTCTAAAGTCTGTAAGAGGCCAACAGAGGGGTTCCCCTCATTGAACGTATGTGAGGCAAAGCTGGATGCTGGGGGGAGAATCCACCATCGTCTCCCTCTTCTCATTTACTGAATCTCTGCTTAGAACTGTTCAGATGATCTGCTCACTTGGCTCCAAGACTGGTACTACAGTTTCCTAATGCCTTCCCTTGGCGAATCCCAGGAAAGTGATTTACACCCTTAGGCTCACTGAGCAGCAGAGAAAGGAAAAGTCGGAAGGTGCTCACTTCAGAGAGTATATCTGAGCACTGGAGTTAAAAGCTCTGCACCTCAGCTCGGTGTAGCCAATTTGGCTGAGAATCTGGGTCCCTTGGGCCAAATCTGGAGCAATTAATCACAATTACAGGTGAATATCTAAAAGGGACAAAGTCAAGCTGGACCCAGTGACAGCTACAGGTAGCCACCACTTTTATAAGCCTCAGGTAGAATGGAAGGATCTCCTCCAAAAAGCCTACCCTGAATTCCTGGACAATGTAATATAAAAAGGACTTGATTTTTCAGGACCTACTTTTGTCTGTTATTATACCAGGTAGATACTTTTTCGCCTACATTTCTCTATCACCACATTATCTATGCAGGATAGTATTATTTTTACCAGTTTATAATTGAACAAACTGAGGTGCAAATTGGTTAACTAATTCACCCAGTGTTATAGATGCCAAAAGTGGCAGAATTTGAATTTGAACATAGCCTTGAATCATGACAAGCCTGGTCCTCTGGCCAAGATACCCGTGACCCCCTCAGGAATCCCTAAATGGAATGTTGCTTTCTTCCTCCCTTCCTCAGGGAGTCAACCATAAACCTAGGGACACTGGTACCACTGTCAGCTGTACTCCAGATGACCCACCATGCAGGTAGTAGCCCCATGCAGCCCTACATCTAAGGAAACACCCTACTATCTTGATCTTCTCCTCAAATTTCTCTGAACTCAAGTTGACTTTTTTGAAAGGAGTTTCATTCCTGAATCCTGGCTGACCAAGAACTCACTAGAGGCTGCACTGTACACTGCTGCAAACATTGTTAACAACCATTAGTGTCTTCTCTCCCTAACCAAGTTTACCTGCTCTTCCTCCCTCCTTCCTTTCTTTCCTTCCTTCCTTCCTTTCTCCCTTCTTTCTTTACTTCCAGCTAATGATAGCATGGCAAGTTCCAGGCCCCATCACAGATGCTGAGAATCCCCATAAACTACTAAATGCTTTCCAGGGATCATCTCACATCATTAAATCCTCTTAAGGCAATACTATGATTATATCCATTTTATAAATGAAAAAGCAGAAACTTAGCTTTTATAATGACTTATTCAAAGTCACAAGACAGTATTTGACAGATCCAGAGAGCATGCTCAATTCCATGCGACTCCAAAGCCTATGTTCATTTTTAACTACTCCATATGTGTGGCACTGCCTGTAACCTAAATGCTGTCATAGGTAATCTCAACCCACCTAGAAAGGATCTCTGCCCTCTATGACCCAAGCTATGATACAACGAACCAAGTGTTTAAAAAAAAAGAAAAAAAGAAAAAAAGCTAACCAATAATGTGTGAAGGGGACTGTTGCATCCCAAGGGAGAATAATATCATTAAGATCATATATGTGGGCACTTTTAAAAATACAGAAAAGTGGGTAACTCCATTGAAGCCATCTCTGTTACTACATTCATGAAATGTGCTATGATGTAACCTAACATAGCATGAGAACAAGGAGGAGCAAATCATAAGGGCAGTTTGCACCCAACAAAATGAAGGAGCTGGACAGCAGGAGGTATGATCTTCTGGGAAGAAAGAAAATCATCTTCATCAAAGAGAAGAGAAGTGAAACCTGGAGTTCTTCTCATTTGCAAGAAACAGTCTTCGCAAAACTAAAATTTAAAAGGCAATCTTTGTTTACCAAATACCTCTGCTTATGGTTTCCATCACAAAGACTGCTAAAGTATTTTTTAAAAAGAAAGATCATCAGGTCATTTGCTTATGCATTTCAATTAACCGAGTGGAACTTGCTTGTTTTTACGCTTTGCTATTGGTTGAAATGAAAATCTCTTTGAACTGCTATCCGAAAACTACCAACGTGCAATCTCTTTCACAAGTGGCCCTGCTCTGACATTGCTGTTACAGGGCACTGACGTCATCCTGCCACTCCCCAGCACAGGCGCTCTTTGAGGACCAAGACATTTGGCTGTTTCTAGAATGATTCTTCACCATGGAAGATGTTCTACAGCTTCAAACGATGTTCCTCAGAATGCTAAGCTAGCCAAACTACCTTGGAAAACAAGACTAGATTCCTGTCAAGGTTCCTAGGCAAATACGAAGGAGGCAATGGCACCTTGGAATGTATACATCCTGGTACTTGGTTAAAAATATGTCTCTCTTGTATCTTCTGTAGGACTTCTAGAAACAGCTGGTTCACTCTTCTTTGCTGAGGTTGTATATATATCTGTTTGTGTTTCACACAGTCCTGCCTTGATTACAGTTTGCAAAAAAATGGTCTCTTGTGACTTCACTATCAAGAATAAGATCATCTCTCAGAGGTATCTGGAAATGGAGGTCTCCTTGCCATCAAAATGGCTCAGTCAAGGTGGATTATATTTCCCCAGACCTCTTCTCTGAATAAGATATCCTTTCATTGTTCTCCCTGAAATCACATGTGTGCCTGACTCAGTCCACCCATTTTTGGACAAATCTGCCCAGAATTTCTGGCTGGCTCAGCTGGAGGATGGCTCTCTATACACTGCGACTGAGCAAAACGAATGTCACACACAGATGCTACATCAGCAGGACTGGAAGTAGCTGCTAACTCAGTCTGAGGCCTCTTTAGTAATCACATGCTTGAGCCCTTTATTTATAGCACAAATGAAGGGCCCACCATAGGGAATGGCGATGTTCACTTTTGCAGCCACATTCAGCAACTCACTGGTAGTGTGACCTTGGGCAGGTTACATCCCTGCCTGGCCCTTAGTATGCCCCACCTCTGACATGAGGAACTCCGTATGATCACCCCATGATCTGATAGCCTGTGAATCTTGTGAAGGTAACAGATGGTCCTGCCACCCACTCAAGGCATTATCAGGCTTCATACAAACTACTACTAAAGGAGCTTGCAGCAAGAAGTGACAGAAAAAATGGTGGAGTGGTAGGATGTAAGGAGAGAGGGCCCTGGGCAAAAAATGAGGAGTTGGCAAAGCCTATGTATATCTTTAGGACGATCCGTGCCCTCCACCTCTCACTGGTCTTTCAGAGTAAGCAGTCTTTTGTTTCTCTGCACATCCCTCCCTACTTAAACCTGGTTTTAGGAGTGTCCACTATCAATCAATTACACCATCATCACCGTACAGCTATTCCCAGGATAGCTGTTTGCTATGCTTCACTTCAAACCAGGCCAAAAAATAGAGTCCCCATATCTTTTGATAAAAAGAAATTCCAAATCTCAGGAATTGTAGCTGAGAACGTAGGGCAGAGAGGCCCATAATTTGGAGGGCAGATGACCCACTGCTACATGGGAAGCTATATGAAGCAAGCCTGATTCTGGGGTAAACAAAGGACAGGAGGGTAGGGAAGCCATACCTAGCTGTATCTAACCAGTTACCTTTGCCATATCCAAATAAAAGGCATGTGAGCGTCAAAGCAGTGGCCCAGTCTCTCCATGTACCCTAAGGCTTTCTTCAACCTCATGTTTATATCATGGGATATAAACAAGCATCCTAATTCTAAGACACACAAGCTTATTTCCACATATGACTTAAAAGAGTTGAATTATTATCTTTTAACTATTAACCATATTGGGTACAAAATGGCAGTTGTTCTTCATAGCCAAGTCACAGCAAATACTGCCCTATTTCAAAGTATAAAGTATCTTTATTATAATAAGAACGGTGACGTATGAGATTGATAAAATGCATTTACTTCCTAGACCTAAAAACATTTCAAACGATAATCTCGCTTAATCATCCAATCAACAAAAGGGCCGAGTATCCTGAATTCTGAGGACACATCCATGAGCTAATAAGACACGGTCCTGGTCCTCATGGAATTCTAACTGGGGAGACAGCATTATTTTTGAACAACAAAAATAAATGTAATTTAACGTTGTGATAAGTTCAAAGGAAAAAGTGGCGAGAAAAAAAGTATGGGTATTACGAGAGAGTGGAGAGAGACCTGATTTAGATAGAATATGAAGCTGCTCAAATGAACAAGGAAAAGAGGAAGGGAGAGTAACTATCCTGTTTGTTTAACAGACGGAGGAAATGAGGCAAAAAATCGGTCAGTGACTTGCCCAGGGACATATTCTTGGCTTTAGAGGTCTTAGTGTGGACGGGATCTTGGGGCATGATTTTCCAGACTGGCCTCCTGCTGATGCAGGAATCCCCTTCTCCACCTTCTCAGACAGATGGACACCCAGCTTGAACACCACTGAGGAAGTGGCACTTGCTATTTTAGTGCCCGGTAACAGTCTTTTAAGCACGTTCTACCTTTATTCAGTTGAAATATGCCTCACTGAAACTAGTTCTGAGGAACAGGAACTAAGTGCTTTTTTATCATTCTGCTCTTCCTGTTACATAGGGAATGTGAACTCCATTTTACAGATGAAGAACAGACGAACTAATCAACCTACTCCAGACTCCATATCTTAAGTTAGAGCCAGATACCAAACTCAGAGGGTTTCAGACTCATCCTCTCCCATACATTCTCCAGTCCTGTCCATGTGTACACTATACTACGTGTAATCCTCCTGCCACTGGCCACCCCTGATACATCTGACAACAGGTAGCATCCCCAGTAGAATAACCCAAGTGCTTCCAACTTTTCCATACATCCCCAGTAGAATAACCCAAGTGCTTCCAACTTTTCTTCCCTGGATATTATTCCCCGTGTCACTACTATCTAGCTTATAAAAGCTTCCCTCAAAATGTGGCTCTTAGGTCTGAGCACACTATGACAGTCGGAGGAGCAACTATTACTACCCAGACTTATGAAGCAAATATTTAATAACTGACTCTTTTTTGGAGGGAAGCCCCAATGTAAGGCATTGGCCAATTTCTGAAATGTAAATATTCCCACCGTGTCAAGCTACCAACCTGAAGGTGCTGGTTGCAGAGTTGTGAATAGATGTGCCCAGCTGACTCTCGCCACCAGGAAATGGCCCCAGCACTCCAGTGCTGTGCTCCTGAGCCTCTCTGCTTATGACAACTAACAACTGGATTGGACCCTGTCCAGGTGACTCGTATGGAATGGGATATCCCAACAGCTCAGCAACTCACGTGTCCTCTGTGCAAAACTGGGTGTGAGGTAAGCCAGGCTTTTGAATGCAGAAGTGTGAAGGATGCCAATATCCATCCAATTAAAAGACCCATATGAAGTAAGGGAGTGTGCCATGTGATATTTGGAAGAAGAGCAATCCAAATGGAGGGAAGATAATGTACTAAGTTCTGACATGCGCATGTGGTCAACGTGTTAGTCTATGGTCAATTCTTATAATAGCCAAACAGACCAAGACAGTGTTGAATTTGGACCTATTTTTTTCCCTATCTTGGTTGAATTTGTTAGGTGTGAGTCTCTTCATACTTGTAGACCTAGTCCCCCATCTTGTCGGTTTGCTTTACTCATGTCTAAATTTCAGCTTTGTCTTATTAAGCCCGTGTGAGTGCCAAGCACTGTGTATTCTGAGGGTATGTCGATGAACAAATAAGGTACCGTCCTTGCCCTCATGCAACCAGAGTCTAAGGGGGAGGTAGCATTATTTTTGAGTAACAAAAGTGTAATTTAGAGTTGTGATAAGTTTGAGCAAAAAAGGATTAAAACAAGAGGGGCTACGACAAGAGATGTGATGGAGAGAGACCTAATTTAGAAGTTAGGATTAGTCAAGGAAAGCTTTCTTAAGAAAGTAACAATTCAGCTGAGCCTCGAAGGATGAGCAGAAGTTGCTAAGCAAGAGTTGCAGAAAATGTACTTCAGGGAGATGTGACATCATGCTCAAAGGCCTCAAGCGGGGAAATTATTTGCATATTGGAAGGGATCTTACCATCTAAAATGCAAAAAGAAGTCTACGGCCATGCTACCCTGAACAAGCCCGATCTCGTCTGATCTCGGAAGCTAAGCAGGGTTGGGCCTGGTTAGTACTTGGATGAGAGACTACCTAGGAAGACCAGGTGCTATAGGCTGTCACTTCCTTATTTCTGAAAGAGGTTTAAAAAATAAAAAAATAAAGAGATTGTAAGCTGACAAGGTCCTTGCAATCTGTGAGGTCAACCAAGGTTTGCCTAAATAAATAAATAAATAAATAAATAAATAAATAAATAAGATGTGAAAAGAAGGCTAGATTAAGGTTAGGGCTCCTGAATTCTAATCGAAATCCTGCTATTACCTAACACGAGGACGTTGTTCTAATCATTTGACCTCCTAGAGGATTTATTTATTCACCTGGGAAGTGAGAATACGGATGAGGCAATGTGCAATGTGCTTGATAGTCAACCAGACCCAAGTTCAGCTACTAAGGCCTTCTATAGCAGCTTAATCTCGAGTCTCTACTTACTTATCCACAAAAGATGGATAACCTTAGCTACCTCATAGGGATGTCTGGATGATGAAATCCATGCCTGGAAGGAGCCTAGGAAGTCAGTGCTTCATAAACATAAATTGCCTCCCTCTTCCTTAAATCTTTCATGAGCTCAGTAAGGCTCAATCTGAACAACTTAAACAAATAATGGGGGGAGCCTTTTGTACCACATCAACAGACGAGATGGTTGTCGTTAAACTTTGCACCCATTCCTCTCCCTTACCTGCCTCCAAGCCCACGATCCTCTGAAATCCTTTCACATGGGAGAAGTGTGGGCAATCTCAAGGGGCTTTGGCCATGGCTCTGTTGTGGCTGGTTTTTAAGTGGCCATCTCAGCCTAAGGTTGACAACTTGCCTTCCTGGGCTGAGGACAAGGGTGGGCAGGAGGTGGTTGGAAAAGCTGGCTCTTCTGTGGAAGCTTTTATTAGAAACCGGGTATTCCCCTTTGCTCTTTCACATGCTTTTGGCCACACATGAAATGCCTCAAGGTCAAATTTATTAGTGTATCTAACAGCCCTAAGAACTCTTGGCTTTGGTGCTGAATCCCTCTTATCTCCATTCCCTCCCTTGAGCCCTGCAATTTAGCCAAGGCAGCTGCTCATACCCCACAACCCCAAATTGGTTCAATCTATGTCCCAAAATAGACACACACAGGCGGTCACCGCTTTCATGGGGCCATCGTCAGAAACTAGATACACTCAGGATATTCTCCAATGAGGGGAAAGACGAGCTGGTTAGATGATTACATGGCAGAATGACAGAGCCTGGGCTGGTTTCCAAAGCTCCAGAGTGGGTACACAAAGGCCCCTGGGAAAAATCTTTTTACCTGTCTGAATGTCATTTCCTTATTTCTGAAAGAGGTCTAAATCCTGGCCAGCTTGCAGAATTTGTGGGAAAACAAAATGGGAATGGGGGACATAAATGCCCTTCATACTTGTAATACGAAGAAGGCTATTACAGAGGACATTATTATTTCTACTGTCTCTGATAAGCCAGATGACCAGATATAGGGCACGGTTATGGGATGGGGGGACCCTTCGTGGATCTGGCTGCTCCTGAGTTAAACTTGGAACTCTTCTCAGAAGAGCAGCTGCTGTTTAACCCAGGGCGTTATACCTTCCCTCGTGGGAATACAGAGGGAACAGGCTGCAGTTTCTGTAGCAATGGTGGACAACATGGCTGAACAACTGGCAAAGGGCATGGCGTGCATAGTGGCCGTGGGGGATATGTTGAATGAGGCTGAGAGTGCCACAGAGGCTAGCTGAATTCAGGGCCAGTGCAAATTGCCTTGGTTTTCCTTGTGCCTCTGAGCAGTGTTCCCTGCCTGAAGGTGCCCCTGAAGGAGATGGGATGGGGGCTGGGCACGGCTGATAGCAGCCTCCCAGCCTGTGCCTATGCATCTCATTATTGAGCGGGCCTGAATCAAAGCAGCCCAGTGCAGCTGCTGTCCTGTTTAATCCATTCATAATCAAAAGTGATTAGCATGGATGCCTTGGTGCTGAGGTTATTGTGTGTGCGATCAAAGCCACGGCCCCGCCTGCTTCCCAAAGCCGTCTGCACCTGGGAGGGCATGAAGGCCATGAGCCTGGGGCATGGGGCAGGCAGCCACTGGAAGCCCAGTGGACACTGGGCTCCCTGGGCAGAACCTGGGAGCAGGGAGTGCAGCCTTGCCTGCCTGAGGCTCAGCAGCCTTGGGGAGGTCCCTGGGGGAGGCCCACAGCCCAGGTGTCCCCTTTGGAGACTTGGGGGAGCAGATGGAGCAAGCAGGGCCTGTTCAGTGTTAGACTCATGAAAGATTCCTAAACTCCCTCATTTTATAGAAGAGGACACCAAGACCCAGAGAAAGGAAGCATATTACATGTCTGGCAGGCACTTGTGTGTGTGTGGAGGGAAGGAAAGAGAGAGAGGAAGCAGAAAGAGGCACAGAGAGAGGACTGGATAAAGGAAGTTACGCTAAGTGACGCACAGCTGGGAAGGACACCATGCTGGCCGATGCTAAGAGAAGGAAGAACACCAGGCTAAAGCAGGAAGGCTGGAATAGCTAAGGAATCGAGGTGTTCTGGGCCTTTAATAGTTCACATATTCCTTCCCTCACACCAACTCTGGTAACTTTCTGAGCTGTATCTCCCTAAAAACAGCAAAATCTCAGTCCAGACCTCTTCTTCTATTTATAAGTTCTGCTCCATATCCCACTTCTCTCTGTCCATCCAGATTACAAACATCATTAAGACCGAAACGAAGACTCAACTCTCAAGAAGCTTTCCTGGGCCTCCTATCTCTGAACTGTCCCACCAGTTCTATCTGTACTACCTTTTGACACTTTGCATGTACTGTTCTTCTGATGGCTCCTGGGTTGAGAGTGTAAATAGTTCCTTTGACTCTTAGAAAATGGCCATGACAACATTGACAACAACCACGATGATGATGATGATTATGATGATGAAGATGATGAGTGTATGAGCCAGACCAAAGGCCTCAATGGCACCTGTTGTGCAGTGTACTTCAGGACACCCCTCCCCACCTGCTCAGGGGTTGAACACATCCTGGGTCTTTCAGTGGACACTGAGAACCCCTTGAGGGCAGAGCTAGACCTTTATGACTTTGCATCTGTCTCCAGGACCAAGCACAGCCCTTGGTATAGCAGACCTGTAACAAGTGTCTGTCGAAGAGTGAATGAAAGACACAAGGGGTTTTGCATGAGCATGTCCCATGACTTCCTTTTGACATGATCCATGAGGCTGCCTAGAGGTGTTCCATTGCCACCAGAACTTCTGCACCATCCTCAAGGGGCCTCAGAGGGTACAAGTGGGGGAAACAAGACAAGAGTTGCTGCTTTAAAATAGGTTTCCTAGAAAAAATATTTAGGGGTGCTTCATTGCCATCCCTGATACAGGTTACCACCTGAGCCTGACTAATGGTATGTACACATAACCTGGGTGCATGGCAACACCGGGTGAGGCTGGCCCCCTTGATTTAAGACAGATTCTAATCTCCCCAAAAGGAGAAGAGTCTTTTGGGAGTCGCATGCTTTATTTCCATCCCAATGGGTGCCTGCGATGCAAATTCCATGCTATGTCAAGACTTAATGCTACCGTTTTCACCACTGATTTAGGGGATAAGGGAAAATCCCAGATCCATTTTGTGTACAACATTGTAGGGTCCTTCACACCCAGAATGATCAAGTCTGGGAGGTAAGAGCTAAATGGAAAGATTAGGGAGCGATTTAGAAACATTTACAATAGAACCTAATACTAAGAGAACTAATCTTTCTCTTGCTGAGTTCTACGTCATGTTGGAAGATAACGAAATACTCCAAAGGCATAAATAATAAATAATAAATAATAACCCGTATGGAATGGGTAACTGATGGTAATAACTAGCCTTTATTTAATAGGCTCTCAGGTGTACTGGGTGCTTCATACAAATCTCATTTATTTCACAGTTTTTCTGAGGAGGCATCAGCAATCCCATTTTGAAGATAAAAGACTCTGTGATTCAGTGAGGTTAAGACATTTGCCCAAGACCATATGGTTAGAAAGTGACTGGGCTGAGAGCTGAATTTCTCTCTCAAGTCCTCTCTCTCTGATCCCTCAGCCTGTACACCTTCCTCACGGCCTTCACCACCTCTGGCTCAGTCCCACTTTGGAGAGGCTGTAACTGACGCATTGTACCATGCAGCACAATCAGAGGCCAGGCACCACTGCACCCACCTCCCCTCTCTGCCTTGCCAAATGAGCAAACCAGCCCAGACTCATACTGCTGGAAGAAACATTAGAGCATATTCAAGTCGAATCCTCTCATTTTACAGATTAGTGAATTGAAGCTCTAAAAGGTTAATCACCTGCTTAAAACCACAATGCTACTTTGTGAGAGGCCCAGGCTTAAGCCCCAAGTCTCTGACTCTCAGTCTAGTGCCATTTTTATTGAGTCACAGTATCTGAGAATAGAACAGTGGCTGAGAAGTGGGGACACGGGGGCGCCTGTCTTTCTGGCACTGGCATTACAAGGACAATGCTCTACTTAAAATGCTCAGAGGTATTTAACTAATATGTTGCCAGTAGGGGCACACGGGCCCACTGCCAATCTCCTCCTCCCGGCAGCAGATCGGGATGGCTCTGGCACAGGCATCGATGCGGGACATAGCGTGTTACATCCACGTAGCCTTTACAGCGCTGTTATGTGGTACCAGAGACTTAAAACGAAAGCATGAGTCTAGGGAGAGCAGGTGGAGATTTTCTTTCCCGATTTTTAAGAATTCACAATTTCAGCTTAATTTATAATAGATAGTGAGCATAAAGGAAGTGACAACAGGGCTATCAACTATTCTGTCAGTAACACTTGAGGCCATGGCTCTTCAATATGACCAGAGCCAGCCGTCCAATGCACAGAATGACCTTTGGCCCCATCCTTGGAGAAATGTAATACTCTTCATGCTTCCTTCTGTCCACGGGGAGTTAGAAACCAGAGCTGCCAGAATAATCAGAAGGCCTCCTAATGACGACGCTCTAACGAGTGGAGATTACGCATTGTCAGAAATGTAATCTGCAACTCTTCTCATCTGTTTCGCTGTGTTTGCATTTTTTAAACCACCTCCTTCAGGAAGAAATGAGACAGTGGAGGCCCTCCCTGTTCTTATACCTAGAGGTGCATTTATCTTGCTCATCTTATACACTAGGTAAAAAAGAACAATACGATCAGTTCAGAGGCCTTCAAGTTTTGAGACTTCTAGCCCATACTGTGTGTATACATGTCTATTCTAGACACACAACCAAACACGGATTAACTATGTGCACAGTCTCTGAGACAGCAACGACAGCTACTCTGCCTGCTACTTCCCAGCTTTCGTTGATACTTCTGTAGAGAGGGCACTGACCGTGTGTGCTGCTCTGCCATGGAGCACTTGTGATGCTCATCACGCCCCTGCTCCAACACTCTGGTAGCTTTCCATCATTTCTAATACCATCTGCAATCCTTACTGGCCTTCAAGGCTCCCCGTAACCCGGCTAATATCTGCCTATCTCTCCACACTGAGCCTCCCATCCCTTGGGCTGCTGGCTCACTCATCTCCAGGCACAATGGCCTTCGTGTTCTTTTCATACAGTCATTTGCTATCCTAGTTAATTGTCCTATAGAATCATCTGGTGAGTTTTACACACGCATGCGCACACACACTATCCTGGGAGAGGTCTGACCCTGGGGAGATTTTTTTAGAGCTTCCAGGGTGATTACTATGTTGAGCCAGGGTTGGGGACTGAGGCATTTGCACTTGCTATTTTCTCTTGCCTGGAAGGGCCGTCTGCTCTGTCCCTAACTTCATGCAGGTTATGTTGTGTATCAGCTCTCCACTTTGGCACCCCTTCGTCGTCTCCATCATTCTTGATCCCATGGACCTGTTTTATCTTTCTTTGGACATGTATCACTATATGACATTTTATTTTATGTTTGTTAATTCATTGACTGTCTGTCTCCTTTCTCCCACCCCATCTTATCCTACTTTAGTGTAAATTCTCAACGTGTAGAAACTTGTCATGTTTTATTCAGTGCTCTATCCCAACAGTGCCTGGCACATTGTAGAGGCTCCAAAAGGATTTGCTGAACAAAACAAGGCATGAATACCACTGTTCCACCATCAGGAGGGCTCTGCTTTGTGTTCCCAGCACTGGAGATAGGTTTGCATCGAGCCATTCCCACTTCATCATACAACTGCAGATCAAGTTTGATCATTCGGCAGTGGCCCTGTGTACCTCCTGAGTGTTCTTTCTCCGCAGGTATCCCCTGACAGGTGATCCCATGCTCTTTAGCTCAGTAGTCTCACCCCAGAAGGCACAGAATGGAGAGTGGAGATGCTAATGTGATAAATGACCATGCAGGTGCCATGGCAGAATTGTGTACGGTACTAGGCCAATAGGCATTGTCAAAGTGTCCTCTGTCTGGGGCTGGCACCTTTGGAAAACAGGAGACCTTAGAAATGGGAAAGCAAGACTTGGACGATTGAACAGATATCACGTATATGGGACCCTAATCTGTGTCCTTCTCATCACTGCGGTGTTATGTCTGTTTGTAACTTCCTTCCTTACAGTGCTTCCAACTCTCACATCTGTTATAGGCTGCATTTCCCATCCTCTTTCTAATGTCAGTCTAGCTTTTGTTCCAGTGCATTCATGAGAACCCGGTATGGCCATTTCAGTTAAGCTCCTCTGAGTGACCAGGACAAACCCTGTCATTCTAGAGTTCTCTGAAAAGGGCTGTGCAATGAGCTCCCAGAACCAGCCTCATGTGAAAAAGTTCTACACAAGTTGGGTAGAGGGTAATAGTCACTGAGACTCACTCAATTTATTGATTTGGGAAAACAGAGACTACAGTGGATTTTGACTGAGATTTCCATACAGCATTGATGAAAAGGGTGATTGGAGAAATTAGAATAAATCAATTATCTTTAGGGGCAGACATCTCAGTCATACTAGGCTGTGAGAGAGTCCTCTAGAATATGAAGTAGGTCATTCAACAAACATTTCCTAAGCACTTACTGTATGCTAGAGCAAATGGGGTGCCCCTGGGCAGGGCAGGGTGCTCAAATTCTGGCTGGCCTAATCATCTGAGACATTAAAAAAACATAGAAGGCTCAGCTATTTCAATTCACAAGGTTCAGAATCGGGGGTAGGTGGACACATATTGTACAATTCCACTTACAGGAAATGTCCAGAATAAGCACATCCTTTGAGGCAGAAACTAGATGAGTGGTATCCTCATGCTGAAGTGAGGGTGGGGGTAGAAGAAATGGAGAGTGACTACTAATGGGTTTGGGGTTTCTTTTGGGGTGATGAAAATGTTATGGAATTAGAGGTGATAATTACACAGCTTTGTACTACATTAAAACCCACTGAATTGTACACTTTAAAAGGGTGAATTTTATAGTATGTGAATAACAACTCACTTTTTAAAAAGATGCTATAGGAGCATTAAATTAAAAAAAAATAGTGAAGCAACAGGACTGGGCATCTAAATTTTTAAAAAAATCCCTCAAGTGGCTGGGAACCGAAGCCAGAGTTGAGAACCACTGTACCTCGCTCCTTAAAACATTTTAAAAGAGACTGGGCTAATGGTTAAGCCCACTCAAGGCAACAGGCAGGAATGTGCGTCTGTAAATCCTGAGCATGAGGAGACCTGAGTTTCTACGTGGAGGCTCATGTTGCCAGGCACCTCCAGGCATCCCCTCTGCTAGGCACTGGGGACACAGGGACAGCCGCATTCAGACACAGTTTGGCACAAAGCTGGATGCTCTCCTCATTTACCCTGGGAAGATGTGCTGCTGCCAACAACAGGCTTTGCAACCTGAAGATCTTGATTGAATTTCTCCATGTATTCCCCACTCCTCACTACTCTCCCCCAAGCAGGTTTCCCTCTTGAGTGTAGAGTGTAGATGGTAATTAATTAGAACTGGGATCCCCGGTGAATATAGAAAAATGAGAGAGCAGCGGTTGGGGGGCTGGCCTTGCCTGGAAAGAGCCTCAGAGAACGCAATGAGCCAGCTTCTCGTGGGGAAGGTCCCCAGAGCAGTGGGGCAGAGCGTGCCATGCCCCTGGCAGTATTGGGTGTGTGCGACTGGTCCATCCCTATGGGGGTCTCTGGCCCTGGAGATCCCCAGCTGTAGCCTTCCTCATCTGCATTCAGTGCATTGTGCAAACCAACCGGGAAATTAATTATCCAGAGACCAGAGACTGCTGAAGAGCATCAAGGAGAAGATCTTGGGGCCCTGAGTGGGAATTCAGCTCACGGGTGCCCATGAAGGTTAATGAGATGAAGTGTGAAGCCTCCTGCTCCCTAGAAAGTTCCATGTGTGTAAATGACAGCAATCAGACAGTTCTTAAGGAGCCAGGGGTAATGAGGGGATTAAAAGGAGGCTGGATGGCTGCCTGAGACTCCTGGAGGTGTCCCAGGCCTCTGAAGAACCATGGTCCAAGGAGGCTATTTCGCTGTGGGTGGGAAAACCAACATAATTAAAACAACACCAACTAGTGCAATGACCACACTCAATTGAACTTCTGTTTTGAGTTGAAAAGGAAATGGAATATCTGTCCCTTCTCTAATCACAACTGAACTCTCTGGCAATCGCCCTAGAGTAAATGAGAATAGCCAGGTGAAACTGCTTTTCACCCTTCAGAAAACACTCTCCCTCACATGACCAAACCTCATTGGTCATTGATTCATTTCAAGACCCTTCTCTCCACAAAGCTAGTATCTTTCCTTGTCCCAGGCATAAGTGTGAAAATTACATCGTGTTGGAAAGCAAACTCTTCCTAGGCTAGGTCTACCAACTTCCATGACAACCTCAGCTCTCCACTTGGCCACCTGTGATTGTCTTGTTCTGAAAGCTTCTGTGGGCTTTGATCACTTCTGCAACCATCAAGACCCTCCAGCAAACTTCTCTACTGAACTCTGAGATTTCCATTACTGAACATCATTATGGAGACACTCGGCATATGCTGCCTTGTTGAGTTAGTCAGCTGAGTCATACTTCTATAGACCCCTTCAGCTGGACGGTAAGAGCCTACTGGACAGAGCCCATGTTTTCTCTTGCCTTGTAACATGATGAATGGAGGGCCTTAGAGCAGATCTACCTTGCTTGAAATCCCAGCTCCAGCCTTATTAACTGTGCACACTGGAGCAAGCTGCAAAACTTCTCTCAGCTCATCCTCTCCCACACAGACTCTGTTTCCACATGTGGCCTCTGGAAACACAGACCATCGAATAAAAAAGTAAGACACAGAAAGTGTCTCTAATTGAACTTGGAGCAATGCAGCCGTGGTTTAATAGTTTTAAGTGCCTCTGCATATGTACAAGAGAGAGAGAGTAGAGAATGGAGCAAGACAGATTCAACAAAGAGAAGGAAGGACTATATATTTTTGGGGGGCGAGGCTGATATTCCTGATAGAACTTAGACAAACCATAAATCAAACAGAATACAGCTGCTGATATCAAATATACCCTCTTTTGCCCTACATCAAAAAGCTTTAATTAACAACTAATTTATTCGGCTGAGAAAAAAATTCCTTTATTGAAAATAGGAGTATTATAAGTCAAAGAACGGACCCTCCCCTCCCTACACACACATGGAAAAAAAATTTTTAAGAGTGAAAATCAAACCTTTGGGAAAAAAACAAATAAGAACCTGGATCAAAGATGGAAAGAGTTTGTGGACTTGAGAGTTCAGCAGGGCTGAAATGGAGACCTAATTTGTGGAAAACATCCTCTCTCTGTGTGCGGTGGGGACACTCTGATAAAGGTGCTTGTGAAGATTAATTTTTCCTGCATTTGTGGATAATAGTCAAGGAGGATGCAGTGAGCCTCTCCATGTGCAAATCAGTGCTCATTTCCTAAAGCCTACTGTGTGCCCAGTCTCCGGAGAGGCAACATGAGGGACAAACACCGAATCCTCCGCCCTGTTCCCATGAACCTGCCTTATCTACTGCCTCCACATGCCTGAACTTGAAGGGCTTGCCCTCTGGCTGGGGAGAAATGTAACCTGCAAAGAATCACTCTAGGAGAGGCACATGGCTGAAAAGTGTGTGGCCTGAGTGGCAGGGTTTTCAAGCAGGATCTTGAAAACTAGGTATCAGGAGAAATCTGCCCCAGCCACTGCTCTGCCACTAACGTCACCTGTGCCTCCCTGGAGGCGCCACTTCAGGCCTCTGAGACTCGTGGAAAATGAGAGAGGCTACAAATTCAACATGTAATGAGAGTGTGGTGTGTCACCTGGGAGCTGTGGTGAACTGAAAGGACCAAAGCCAGCCTACTCGACTCCAGCTGATGGCTTCCAGAAGCCAAACATCTTACACGGGTGTGACGGGATGTGTTTGTATGTGCATGTGAGAAATCTCCTGATTGTCAAAGGTTGGCAAATTTTCGTAAAAAATTGAGTAGGTCAAAAAAGAGATGTCTCTGGGATGAATTTGGCCCCAGACCCCTAGCATGAGGCCTCTGGACAAGCTTTTGTCAGAAGCCCCTCCCATTTCTCCAATCATATGACTGCCTAGTGAACTGCCCTCCCACCTAAATTCCTGATCGCATATACTATTTCTCAATAAAAGTAAACCAGCTAAAGAAGGGCCAGCTCATCAGGGTCTCCCATGGATTTTGAAACAGCTCTGGGCTGAGTGACTTGGCTACTGTCAATCTCTTTGGCTGACCAGCTGGCAGAGCCTGGTTTCCCCATGCATAGAATTAAGGGGCTGCCCTACAAGGTCTCCAGGGTCCCCAGCAGCTCAAGGGTCATGGCTGATGACTTCAGCATCTTCAAGTGGGTTTGACTAAATAGCCAGTGAGAATCCACATGTGAGGATAGGGCCCGTCCTATAATGGTTGCTTGATTCATATGGGAAACAAGGGTGACAAATAAACAGGGCAGTCAGACCAAAGCCCGTTCACAGAATTGGAGAAATGTTTAGTTTGTGGTCTTTACTGTCCGCTTCATTCCCTTTCCCCTCCTGTCTCTGCCACCCAAGAGGCACCTCCACAATAGGGGGCCTAATTCCTACAACCCATGTATTTATTGGTAAGCTAAAGATTTCCTTTTGGGCATCTGTAGGCTGTTCAGCACCCCCAACCCAAAAAGTTGGCTCTTAAGTGATGGAATTTCAGGGACCCTGCGGGTCCTTGTGAGATACTGTCTGGGGAGAGCCCCAGGCTGGTGCCTTTCGGATCTGACAACCAGGGTAGTCACCTGCTCCACCTGTAGTAAAGCTGTCCCCAGAGAGCAGTGCCGTGAGGAATGAAGCTAGAGGGGTTTTCCTGTTCCAATAAAAATCGACAATTTACTGTAATTTGGTTATGATTTAACAATGCTTTTTAAAGAGGAAGTAAATGGCTCATAAAGCCTGGTGACCTATTCACTCTTGTGTGCTTCATCAGGCCCTCTCTCTGAGCTGGTACCTTCCACGTATCCCAAACCTCCCAGGAAGACCACTAATGAGTGCACGACAGGCACAAGGGGTCCAATCTCCACAGCCCAAGTGCCAACCTGTATGGGTCTCCATCTCTCCCTCTATCCTTCTCTGTGCCATGTGCCCTGACTCTTTCCTTTCCTCTTTCCTACTTCTTTGCCCTTTTCTTTCCTCTTCTTCTTCCTGAACAATGCAAGTTGAATGGCAATGCAAATCTAAGTCTCTCCTCGAAAATCCCAGCCGGGGAGGCAGTGTGTCACCCATATTTATGAGCTTTAAATGGCTTTTATCAAAGTGAGGTCGCACTAAATCACGCTTGAACTGTCATAAATACAAATGACTCGACATAGGCTGCAACAAGCCTTCAGGGAAAATGATATGATGTGCTGTTGCAGTTATGGTATATCACACGGGGAGCTCATATATTTCCGCTGGCAAGGTAATCCGATCCTTTCAGAGGACTCTAATGGGTGAAAAGAGGCAGTGAGTCGGGGTGAATCACACAAGGGGTGGGACGGTCATACACCTGATCTCTGGATGTTGATATTTTAAAGAACCAGCCTGCTCATAGAAAGGAAGGAACTGATGAAATCTTAAATATTTGATGGAGGTTTCCTTATTTAGAATCATTCTATTAATTATGAGACTAGTTGATGGGGCACTGAACTAGGAGTAAAGAGACTTGTAGCTCTGGCACTAAATGTGGTTACACGACTTTGGCCATGGGTGGTTTTAAAATACATCTACAAATTCTTTGATACTCTTCCTTTTAAAAGGTGGAGACAACTCCTAGTCCCCTTCAGTGTGGGCTAGCTTTAGTGATTCATTTCTAATGAACAGACAGTGGCAGAAGTGAGGTGTGTTTTCCAAGGCTAAGTCATAAAGGGTATTTTGGGCTCCTCCTTGGATCACTTACTCCAAGAAAAGCCAGCTGCCATGTTGTGGGGACACTCAAGCAGCCCCATAGAGAGATCCACATGGTGAGAAACTGAGGCCTCCTGCCAAGAGCCAGTGCTAACTTGCCAAGTGTGCAAATGAGGCACCTTGAAAGAGGATCCAACAGCCTCATCTAACCATCAGATGACTACCACTAGGGCTGAAATCCTTCTTGACTGCAAGCTCATGAGACCATGAGCTAGGCTGCTCCTAGAATCTTAACCTACAGAAAGTTTGAGAGGTAATAGCAATAAATTTAAACTCTCTAGGTATTAGTTTCCTTATTTTTTATATAAAAGGTGGACTAAATTAGAGGTTCTAAACCCTGGCTACATATTAGATTCACCTGTGTGCTACGTAGAAGCATTTGATGCTCAGGACCAATAGCAGACCAATTGAAATGAAGTCCATGATGAGGACCCAGCACCGGCATTTTATAAAGCTCTCCATCCAGGTGATTCCAAAAGTACTGCCAGAACTGAATATCACTGAACAAAATGCATTTTATATTCTAAAATACTCTCTACAATTTTACAAAACCCTTGGCAGATGTGGGGGCTGGGGATGTGAGAGATGGGCTATTCCACGCCCCCTCCCTCTCATTACTGCAGAGGCCTGGAGATTGTCCAGAAAAGCCAAAGACAATTCCTTTATTCCAGCTGGTGAAACCTGGCCCAAAACAAAAAAGTATATTTTAAGATGTAAATGTCATTACAATATGGATGAGTCCTGGGGGAACAGGAAAACAACCCAGATCTGAGGAGAGCTGGCATTGAGCAACTCCCTTAACCCATTGCATGAAGAGAGTTAAAAGTGGACCAAGCTTCATTTAGCAGAGTTCTTTTGCAAAAAAAAAAAGAGTGCCATCAAGCACAGGCTCTCATAGAGGAGCACCATGTCACTGCTGGTCTGGCGAGGGTGGTTACAGTGCTGGACAGCAGTAACGCACTGGAATTTGAGCCAAAAGACTGGCTGCTCGTTAGATGTAAAAACTTGGACAGAACAGGGTCTGAGTCTGTAAAAATAGAAATTATGTATCTGCCATATTGACCTTGTCATATGGAGTAATGAGACAACAGAGGTGAAAAGCCTTACAGACAGGACAGGGGAGGTGCATCAAGGTGCCAAATCCCTAAACCACGCAAACCCGCAAGGAGACTTCCACTATAAGCCACAAGTCTGTTTCTCTCAGGAAAAATAAATACTAAATATATAAATACAATACCATAAAATAAAGAGCAATATGGGTCAAGAAGATGATTTGTTCCAAACAATCGGAGAGGTCTTCTCATGGTCTTCTGCTACTGCTGTTATCAAAAGTCACACACTGTACCCCTGGTTCTTTGGAATCTGTGGTGGGACCCGCATCTTCCCATCTCCCATCTTCCTTGTCCAGGTCATTAAAGAGCAGAATAAAAAGAATGAAAAAAAGTAATAGGTTTTTATGCTTGTCCTTCACCTGTTCTTCTAAAGGAGGTGTAAACACCATCTTCCATGTCATTTCTTGATACCTAGCAAATGTCAAATCTGTGCTCTTCCTTCATTCAGCTCTCTACTCATTCGGTTAGTGCTTACAGAGTGCTTACTATACACAGGAACCTTTTAAAGCCACACTGGCAAGGAATGATTATCACATCTACCTTTTATCTCACATCTTCACTTATCTGGATGTACCACTGGGTCCTCTATCCCTTGTTACAGCGTTAGACAGTCTCTACATCCCATAATACTGCACGTTTGCCTCAGTCCCGGTGTTATCTCCAGTGCTGGCAACTCATTTTACACAGCCTTGGGCTCCCAAGGGAATAGAAGATCCATAAGGGCATGGCCACCTCCTACGGTTCTTTGTATCACCTGTAACAGTACCTGTGACTCAGGTAGATGCTCAAAAAGCCATTGTGGGCTGAGACTCCACGGCAGCAGCACCAGGTTGTGCCTGGCATCTTGAATCAATCTCCTTCCTTCTGCATCGGCACATCAGCCTGCCTATCCCCAGGGGCGGAAGGGAAGTAGAAGGGATTAGACTTCCTGTTTAAGCTGATCCCCGCTACCTCCCTGGTGACCTCCTCAGCCTGGATTCCCACACCAGGGACCATAACTGCTGTGGTTCATTCACATGCCTAAACTGTTTAAGATGCTGCCGGATAAGAGCTGCAGGCTCCCCAGGAGCAGTCCTTCCTAGGTCTCTCATCTGTCTATGCTGTAATATTTAATTCTTTGGAAAGAAGCAACGAGAAGGCTGGGTTTTTTTAAGATATTAAGAAAATCGTTCATTGCTGGGAAGTCAAATCAAGGCCTCATCCTTCAAAACGACACTGGAATGTGTATCAGCCGGAGAGAGAGCCTGATTATTAGTTTTAAAGAGCTTATTTCATTCTCTTAAAAATGGGATCAGTTCATCTTCATCACATCTGTCTCTGTGTGGCTCCTGCATGCCACAACAGCTGTCAGCTCCAGGCGTCATGTTATTAAGGTGTAGCAGGTGTATGTGTGGGTCTGCCTGGATGCATGTGTTTTCCAAAGGACCAAACAATGAGACTTAGAACATGAGTCATTAATAGGGTTGATTTGCTCATTTTCATTCAGGAAGGGGCTGGGAAGATCGTTTCTATCCAGCCCATCCCACCCCACACGGGCCAGGGGTGTGGGGAGGAACCACAGCTATGGCCCGCTTATCTAGGCAGCAATGGTAAGGTCTTGGGGTAAATCACTTTACTAAGGGTTACCACTAAGGGAATACAACTGTCATAAGCATGCATCTCCCTGACACCTCAAGGGCCACCTGGCTTTGGCCAGGTGACCCAGCACAACTGCAGCAGGGGTTCCAGATGTCCCCAATACCTGTATAAAAAGTTGTTTCATGGTGTCCAGATTCCCTCTCATTCCCTTAACGGATGACAGCAAGAGCTGAGCTAAATTAAAGCATCAGGTAAAAGAAAGATAGAACCTTCTACTGCTTTGCTCTGCATTGAAGCCTACCATTCACATCAATGGGAAGACACTGCACAGTGTCTATGGAGAGCATGATACTAAACATCAGTACACAGAAAAAGTAGATAAGCGGGCAGAGGCTTGCACATTGAAATGTGATGAATAATACGGACTAGATAATAAAATGCTAAATTGAATGCAGCTGGGTGTTAAACATGTATCACAAAATATGTATTATGGATGACAGAGTAAGCCAAAGGGCAGAGCTAGGCATGGGATGCTTCTGACAGAGGGGTCCTGGAAGAACCCTGAGATCGGGCGAATCTTCATTACAGAAAGAGGATGGAGGGCCGACCAGGCATGGTCAGCAGGAGAAAACAGCAAAAATGGGAATGAGACTTGAGAATTATGGCAACGTGGTACACGTGACCATAACAGGAAATGGTAGGCAATTCAGCTGAGTAGAGAGTAGGCATACCTACGGAAAGAAGTGTGTTTGCACATGTCTCTGTATATGCCAATGACTCTAGGGCAGATAATCTGAAATGACAGCTAATCAAAACATCATTTAACATGCATCTACATATTGGAATTGATACAGATGGATGACGAGATATAGGACTTACAACACTTCCCATGAAATAACGAAATGTCTCTAAAGACTTGAGTCAGGAAAAGCTGGGCAGGGGCCATGCTGGTCCTATGAATCCATCTGTCCCTCCCATTCCTGCCTGCAGTACATGGATGGCATCACCCCTCAGGCTGGGGCAAAACATGCACATTGTCCCGGTGCTCTGCAGCCAGGCCTTCCCTACCCTCTGGCAGCAAGGAAGCCAGTTAAATGAGATGATTACATAAAAAAAGGCTCCACTCAGTTTCTGCAGGTCTAGAACGTACAATAATCCCATATTCACATCAAATCAAAGATATGCCATATTAATATATTATTTAAAATAAAAAAGACTTGCTTGGATCACAATGTTGGTAATTTACCAGCAGATAATGGCGTTCCCAGGCAGAGAGAAAGGCCCCCTCCTCCAAGAAGCCTGGCTGACACTCTTACAGTCAGAACGAAGCCCTCTTCCTCTGCACTCAGATCATGCTTTCTGCATGCATTCCTTTTCCTGTGAGCCTTAGCTGAAGGAAGGAGCGCATATCAAAAACTGCCTGGGTTGAAGAAAGGACCGCTGGTTTCCAAGACATCAAACAGGATTCATAGCCTGTGGAGCAGAGCCTAGCACGTCCTCTGGCAATCCTTTGTGAGGCCTTAAGAGTACAAACAACTGAAAAATTAACATGGAAAGATTCTTAAAGAGTAAATGGAAACGGATGGTGAGAAAGTCATGGCTATATACAGTCACAGAAAAATGGGGACGTAAGTGACGGGGACTAATAACTGCACCGGCTCAAATGGGAATATAAGAACTCCAGGTCCTCACAGGCTGGGTGTGACGAGAGGAGAGGCTGAGGACGGATCACAGCGAAAACAAAACTGGGCAGGAGTAGGAGAACCAAGGATGGCGAGGCTGTCACACGGTCTTCCTTTTTCCTATCTGCCAAACAAACGATTATCAATCTGTCCTGGGTTAGAATTTTGCAGGCGAATACTGAGAAGCAACAAAAACTGTGACAAGGAAAGGGTGGGCAACCCACCGACGTCAAGAGTCTTCAGAGCACTGGTCTGAAGCAGGGAAGACAGGGGACTGAGAATCCTAAGGGGAAAGCGGGGCGCGGCGGGCCGGAGTGGAGTACGGTGGGGAGAAAACGCCCGTGGCCTGACTCCACACTAACTGTGAACTCCAGTGCGAACCTGACCCCGCTGGGCCTAAGGGCACTCTCGACTCTGGAATTCCAGTCTCTGGGTCTGACAATCCAGCATCCCTCTTGGATGGCAGAAATGCTGAAGCAGGTGTGTGCTAGACAGGACCAAACTGAGGATAAGCCGCAGCCTTCGAAAAAAATGAAAGCAGGTGGGGGGGATGGAGAGAAAAAGAAAAGAACGAAAATTTGGCTACGGAGTGTTTATAAAAAGCTTACGCAGAATTCGGTATTTGTGGAAACTTTTCTGGTTTGGTGGCAGAAACCAAATCGGAAACATGTGAAGTACATAAATATCATTTACAATTTTAAAAATACTTGTAAAGATTAAGTGAAATGTCAGTGAATGGCTCAAAAAGGGCAAGGTATTGTTACAATATAAGGGATTGTTGTCCCTGGCCCCGTACTTCACAAGATTATTTGTTAAATCAGAAAATCAGAAGGCCACATGGGTCCCCCTGGCTCCCAGAACAGGCTGTCAGAGGCCCTTGCTGGATTCCAAGAAGCTCGGGCACCAGAATGCTCCCCGCCCCTCCACATCTACTGTAGGACTTGAATCTACATTCTTAGACACTCATATACTCTTGGAGTTTTTACCCTCGGGCCTCCTTTTTTAAAATGCAAATACCCCTGGGAAGGCTGACACTTTTAACTAATTCTTTCTAAGGTGTGGAGAACAGGTTGTCAAGCAGACAGGAGCTGGTGTGGAAATCAGAGCTTTGCTCTAGCTTGACTGTATGAACTTGGCAAATAAACCACTTGACCTTTCAGGGCCTCGGCACATTCCTATGGGAAAGAGGCCTTGGGCAGGTAGAGAAGATGGACCTATAAACTATAAAATGAGATTATGTGATGTATGAGATGTAGCGTTGCCAGATAAAAGACAGGGCACCAGTTAAATCTGAATTTTGGATACACAACAAATACTTTTTTAGTATAAGTATGTCCCATGTATAATTATACTAAAAAAAAAAATATTTGTGGGAGTCCTATAATTTTATTTGCTAAACTTGGCAATCTTAATCAGATGGACTTTGCTCTCCAGAGGAAAAACTCTAGGGAAAACACAGGCAGTAAACGTGTAAGGCAGCGAGCAAAGAGGAATGGGAACAGGGGCAGCGCCAAGCATAACGCTGCCTCCTTCACAACTGAGGGCTGACCTAGTGTGTTGACATTCATAAAATGCACTTTTCCAAAGGGCGTCAGCCAAATGCAAGGACTATCAGAGGCCCTCCTTTGCAAGGGAGGGAGCTCCAGGCAGAGCTGCCCTGAGCAATGAGTGGCCACCTCTCTACCTGTGACCTGGCCCTTCACTGCCCCTCCCAACAGAGTGGCCTTCCTAAAACACAACTTTCCTTACCTTCCTCCCTCCCTCCCTCAATAATACCTTTCAATGGCTCCTTCCAGCTGCTCTGTGAGATCCAAGCTTCTGTAAAGCTCGTGGAAGGCTCATATGATCTGCTGCCTGAGCCCCAAGCCCCAGCCTGGTGTCTTGTCCCTCTCACCTCATATTTCATACGCCAGCCCTACCCTTTCCTAACGCACCTGCCTAGAAAACTGCTTCTCGCTCCAAAAGCCAAAGACTGCACCCTTCCCAGAGAAGTGACCCTGGGTCTTCTCTTTTTTCTTCTGAGTCAGCTTATCTCCCTGTGGATCTACATGTATCCCAGGCGAGGCTCTACTGAGCAGCCTATCATGCCTGGTTTAGGCATTCCCACTGTTGGTCACTTCCCACACAACTCCTTGAGGGCAAGTACCTCTGTCTTAATTCATCTCTAGTCCCTGCCACAGCACCTGGCATTTGAGGAATACAGTAACTATTTGATCGATTAACGAATATATTGGCAGGTCCCTGTTGACTGGAACATTTGTTGAGGAACTGATTGACCCCTTCCTCCCCATTTCTGTGCCTCTTCAGTAACTCCTGGGGGTCACGAATCATCTCTGGAACTAGCCACTTTCTACCTATCCCCATGTACCCCGCCTGCATTCCCACAAGCACCGAGGCAAGCTCTCCTTTGGACCCAGCTTTGAGGTGGCATTTACCATTTTATAACCTATGCTTTCAGTCTAGTTCATATTTATTTAGCAATCAATCATATATTTCCTTGTGCTACTTCTTGAAGTATATTCTGCATTGTCATTCTCATCCACAAGTATCTTATTAGAGCTTTCTAAGGCAAGGCCAGGGATCATGTTCTTGGTGAGAAAGGCAGGAAATGAGGCCTCAGCCCTCTGGGAGCTTATGTACATATATAAGGTAAAATGGAAGATAACCCACACTTTAGCTGAACAATCCTTGGAGATCTGCATAAAATGGATTTACACCCATTACCTTATGTAAATGAGAAGTCCAGTGCCTGTCCCCAGGTTTCTGCACATCTCTGGAGTCCAGTCCTATATCCTCGGTTTTGATTTCTATTCTGATACGAATCAAGATCTTCCCCCCTTTCACAGGCCTGCTTTTCAGCTTCCTACTGTGCTCAACTACATCAAAATTTTCATTCATCTTTTTTTTTTATGCAGAACAATTAGTTTCCTTTCATGCCAAGCCCTGGAGGCCTCACCTTTCATACCACAAACCAGGTATTTGTTAAACAAAAAAAGCACTCACTCTCCTAGGGGCAGAATTAGAGGCAAATTTTGTAATTTGAAAGATCTTTTATCTTCTTTCCTAACAAAAACAGCTATCACAGAGAGTGCGAGCTATGCCGGGGGGACTTGGAGTAAACACTGACCATTTTTGACCCAGGAAGTGTAGCACTGGTTGACAACATTCTTCAAACTGAAAGTGAGTAACCAGTAACCTATCTTTGCAAGTCTGCCTTGCGGACAGGAATGCATGTCCCACTTCTACCCCTCCTCCCTCAGGGGCCGCCATCTGATTTGACCATTGTTGCCCGGGCTCCGAATGCTCAGCCCTATTTTCCTGTCTCTCCACAACCGATTCTGAGGCCCACATGACCCGGGAAGGCAATGGTGCGAACGGGCCTGGTAGTCACGCTGGTTCTTCCGAGTTTTTCAGACTCTATAACACCGTCATCACCCTCCCGCCTTCGCCCAGCCCCCTGGCTGCCACAAACTGCCATGCTTCCATTTCTCAGAACACTGGAGGAAATTCAACCTCTGCTGGGCCCTCTGAAGTTTCCTCTTCTCTAAAACAATGTTTCCAGCCTAAACTCAACTGCAGCTTAACTTCAGATACTGCAGGAGCAAAGAATCTTAAACTGGAGTGCGTATCGGAAACATCTGGAGAGCTGCACCCAAGTTCTGACGTGCAGCCCAAGATTTTGTATTTGTACCAAGCTTAAGATTTTATATTTCTAAGCTCCCAGGTGAAGGTGGTGCCTAAAGTACTGGCCTAGGTTCTTGGCTTCCATCATGCCTGGCTTGTGCATGCTTTCAACATACTGCCCAGTACTGTGGGCTCCTGATCTGAGCAGATACTTCCCATCCAGACGAAATGCCTCCAAGAACACACAGTGAGGCCTTGAATCCATCAGTGCCGGGCTGGAAACAAGACTGTGCTCTAAGGGGTGACCCTGGCCTACTGCAGCCGTTCGTCCGATGTGATTTAAAACCAAGCATAACATGCTTCGGAGGCTGGAGAACTGGGAGAGCTGGGACCTGGCTTGCAGAACAGAATGTATTTTGTGTAACCGGCCTAAACAGAGTGGGGGAGGGAAGGGGCACACAGCTGTTTCTCATTCAGGGACCAGCAGGGCCTGGGGAGTAGGAAGCCAAGCACCGTGCTGTCCTGCCAGGCCCCTGTAATCAGAACACGGAGGGCACATCAGCCTTTCCTCAGAGGGGCAGGACGAGGGGAGTGTGTGAGGGAGGGAGACCCCTGGGGCACTGAGGCCAGGGACATAGGCTGCACCCAGCAAATGTCCTGATGCTTTAGGGAGAGGGTAACTACTGACATCTAGTTCTGTCATGACTAATTTGCATCCTGGGATTCTCTGCAAACTCAACCTTACCAGAGAAGGGGCTTATGTGCCCTCTGATGGGAGTAGTTGTCTGATGAGCTGTTTTCTCAGAGGATGGTCAGAACACCAGGGACATTAGGGTCCCCTGAGCAATTACAGAATGTGCAGATTTCCAGGCCCCATCAGGTCTATAGAGTCAGAACCTCTGAGATAGTCCCAGGCCTGGTCTGGGAATCTGCATGCTCCAAATTCTCCCCAAGCAATTGTTATACACACTGATGTTTGACCAGAGCAAGACTGGCTGTGTTTCACATGTGCTGGAAGCCGAGGCCCTTCTCAGTGACTTTTCTTCAAATCCATAAATGCTGTCTAGCCTCATTTGACAGGTCTGGCAATCAAGGACCCCTGGACCACAAAGGGAGGGCTCCCTCCCGTGTTCTGTACCTAAAGAACACACATTCTTCAGAGCTGAGGGAAGCACCTGGCTTCTCATTCTGGGCATTTTCTCAATCTATTTAGTAATCAACAAATATTTATTGAATATTAATTTTGTGCTTATCGCTCCACCAAGGGAAAATACAGTGAAGTATGAGACACAGTCCCTGACAGCAAGACAGGACCAGGCAACTCCATAATGACGGACAACCCTGAGGCAGAAAGCATAGGGGGTGAGTGAATGGGACAGCCGGAGCGTTATTTTCAAATAGATCACAATCAGTGTCACAATCACCTAAATATTATTCGTATTAATTCAGCAAATCTATATGCTTCATGTAATCCAAAACCCATGACAGTAGTAGTCTCCATTTATGAAATACTTATGTAATGCCAAGTGCGGTACAAACGAGTTTCTTTAAAATTCCCTCACTTCATCCTCTTTGAAATCTGATGCGGTAGGTATAATTATTTTTCAATTATAAACGAGGAGTCTGAGCCTTGTGGTTATTAACTACATGACCAAGTTCACACAGCTAGTAAGAGCTGGGGGTAGGAAAGAAGGCTCAGTTCTGCCTGACTCAAATGACTCATGTCGGCCTTCTGTGTGACAATCGCGAATAATCTAGGCATAATGTAATAAAATGTCAGCAATGGGCAAGATAATGAAAAGGCATGACAGTACCCCAAAGGGAGAAAAGATCAGAGAACTTCGTAAGAGTTGGGACGAAATTTTATGGAAGTGATGGACCTTCGGACAGGAGATGCCGAAACTTCTGAACTAGCGAGTACCCCTGGACCACATCTCTTTCTACACAAAGAGAGGAAGAAAAGCCCTGGGAATCCCTGGGGCTTTTCCCTAAGAAGCTCCATGAAAACAAGTCAAATTGAGCTCGCTCACCATTCCAAGCTATTCTGCACCGGTTGAGGCCAGGGTAAGAAACAGTTCATTTATTGGCAATGTTCGCAAACAAGCCTCTGCTGGATTCACAAAGTGTGTAACTGGGCTTGTTCTTCTTTCTTTTTTTAAAAGGGGGTTGGGAATAAAAACAAAAAAAGAAGACAACTCTATACAAGGCCTTACTGAATAAGCACTCTGGAAAGTCACTGAGCAGAAAATTGAATTTAAGTTTCTCCAAATGATACATATTCCCCAACCTCCCAATGCTTTGTGGAATGATCCACTCCCCCTATAAGGAAATCGTGAAACCAAGGAAACACTTCAAACTGGAGACAACACAATGTACTGTTGTATGAATCCAGACTTTTGGAATCGATTCAAATTCTCAATGTATAGGGTTTCCTTCCCTCCCTCTCCCTCCACAGTACATAGTAACCTTCAATCTTCTTGCAGCAGTATGTTTTAAAACTCATGTGTGGTGGTTTTCCTGTATTCACTGTTTACAGAAGATGAGAATAAAACTGTATTCTGGCCAAGGAAGCAAGTGGTATCCCCAGTAACTGCTCTCTGAGGCTGCCCCACCCAGCCTGCATCTGATCAATCCTAGAAGTTTGCAGTACACAAGATAATAAACGAAAATACCCTCTGCATAGGCAAAAACGAGGTGGGAAACTCTTCAGTGTGATAGCAGAAGCTCCAAACATCTCTACACATCTTCCCTCAGTCAGAAATGATCCCCTTAGAGATGCTTCCAAGGTTTTTAAAATGTGAGAGGCATCAAATCACAATCTGGTAAAAATCTTTGAGATCATCTAGGCCAGTCCCCAAATTTTATGGTTGGGGAATATAATATCTATGTAAGGTCAATGCCTCGAATAATAATTTAGGTTTTTAATTGCAGCAGCGTTTCCCCAACATGAACGTGTTCTGTCTAACACTGACCCTTTCTGATCTTGGGTCAAAATAAGTGTCCCATGGTCAAATCAGTTTGGGAAATGCTACACATATTATATCACTCACCTACCCTCTTCTCTCTCTTGTAGATTCACAATATAGATTCAAATACTGTATTAAGGATTCCACTTATCTGACAGATATAACTGGAAAAAGGGTTTATCTGAGACAGCACCAGCTGCTATATAAGAAATTACATACTAGGTGTCCCGAGCAACAGATATTTATTTTCTAACAGTCCTGGGGGCTCAGAAGTCCAAGATCAAGGTTCCAGCTAGGGTTTGGTTTCTAGTAAAAGTTCCTTCCCTGGCTTGCAGAAGGCCAACTACGCACTGTGAATTCAAATGAAGGAGAAAGAGCAAACCAGATCTCTGATGTCTCTTCTTATAAGGACACTAATTCTAAAGGCTCAGGGCTTCACCCTTATGACCTCATGTAACTTTAATGATTTCCTTATTTCAAATATAGTCACATCAGAGGCTCGCGCTTCAATATATAAACTCTGTGGGGACACAATTTAATTCATAAAAGGACTGAAGAAGCAAAGCACAAGTCAGTAGAGGTTCCCCCCGCCGCCTCTCTCTTTCTCTCTCTCTCTCTTTTTCTCTCTCTCTCTCTCCTCCCCTTCTCTTTCCCTCCACCCCCTTTCTCCAACCCTTCATATTACACAGAATAGGAAAAGCAGTCACTGCTCAAGAAATAATTTTCAAAATGACCAGAAACAGATCAGAATAGATCCAAAACACCTCATTTCCTCAGCTGCCCCTGAAATCATCATATTCAAGGAGACACCCAGTTTGGTGATATCTGATTTTTTTATCCAGTTCACTGATGATGACTGATGGTTCAAGACCATTTCCAGATTCGACAAGTCAGGACCTGCGGGAGCTCACAGATTTTGAGTCCCCTTGTTTTCACTGTCACGTGCCAAGGCCATGGGTAACCTGCTCTACCACATTTCAGCACAGTGGAACTGCCTAACTATTGCTAGGGCCCTGTGGAAACAGTTAGCTACATAAGTTAGAAACCATTGCGATGGTCTCTCTTGTTAAAAAATGAGCAACTTAGAGACAACAAAGGGATGTTTCAAACATATTTTGAGCAATGGCAATATTTAGTACATAACTTCTTTCGAAAAACACTGAGAGGTGACTACTCTTATAAGTACTCTTATAATAATTAAGGCCCAGTTTGTGTTTTGAAAACTTAGTTCCTTACACTTTCATGCTTTGGACAGCAGCATCTCACCTTTTGTCATTCGGGGCTATTGATAAAAAAGTCCAAGTATGACTAGGGTTGAATTTACACAGCTTTGTTGATTTTCATTGTTCTTCCTTCTCTCCACTTTCTGCTGAACTGCAGAGAAAGTGTGTGTACTCACGGAGGAGCCAGTTGGAGGCTTAGGAGGTTAACAAATACGGTACACGCAGTGTATAATGCTTAACTCAAAAAAGTACAATTTCCATGGAGTATATTGCAACCATAATGCATAGTTCCCCCACGGTTTCTAGAAATTGTACAGTTACTCTCTGTGGTATGAACTCACCTTGCAAGAGAAAGGTTTGTTAAGTCTTACTGAAAATCCTGGACATCTACGGTTTGACTGGCCAGACTCTATCTCCCCAAGTCCTAGCCCAGGGCTGGGCCACAGGGCCCTTCAGTGACTACACCTTAGAGAGATGAATGAATAATCTATCGTGGGGCTCTCTTGCTGCTCGATGCTCAACCACTGTTCTATTCTGATGTCTGATATGATCAGTCTGGGAACAGCCCGCGACATAATTCCTATTAGGGAATTTCAGAGTAAAGAGAATGAATTAAAAAAAAATACACACACCTGCATCTCTACTGACTTTTCTTTGGACAGTTCTTGTACAGTAGTTAAAATCCAGCTGTCCCACCATCGATCACAAGGTCTTCTTTTGTTTTTCTCATTTTAGAAAATATATGGAGGGTTCTTTAATTAGAAAGTCCCTGATTTCCTACCAGAAAGTCCAGGAGAGCTTTCTACGAGTTTCCTCTCTTTAGAAATAAAAAGGTATCTGTCACCAATCAGAACATGTCATCGCCACTGGTGAGCCCCATGCTTATGTCACCACTCTGATCGCATCACGAACTGTCGCTCATCGGTAAGTATCTCTGGGGCCAACGAAGTGAGGGAGAAGTTCCCCGCAAAGCATCCTCAGCCTGCACTGAGCAGAAAGAAGAAAGCTCAAGAAACTACGGTTTCCCTCTGTGGCCCCTTTGTGGGCCCACAGCAGCTATGAGGGGGCACTGGTCTCCCCAGAGCATGTGCTAAACAAACCGATATTTGAACCACAGAAGGGCCGGGCTGGGGCTGGGCTGGTCTGCAGGGGCCTCCTTTGTCTGGGGGTTGGAATCATTCCTTGGTTTCTTTTCACTGCTCCTCCCCACCCCCAGCTCCTTCCCCTCTCCCAATTCATTCTTTAAGAATTTATCCTGCTGCTTCTTTAACTCAGCATGTGTCTGGGCAGATATCCAAGAAAGCTCCCTTCAACAACGACAACAACAGGAACAGGGAAAAAAAATCCTCCACTTCAATGCAGTCCTCCCTGCTCTCCCTTCCCTCTCCTGGCTTTTCACAGCTCATGATTGATAATGTCCTCCTCTCTCTCACCCCGGGACGCCACATGCCTTTCTATTGGACAACACAGCCTCTATGAGGTGACCTGGGAGCCCAGCCACCCGGCCCTGAGACCCCTTTGGGGTCTTTTGAGAGAGGAAAAAAAGAAAGGCCAAAAAGCAGCCTGGATGGGGGCTGGACCAACAGGTACAAAGCCATCCTAGAGTTGAATGTACTGAGCCTTTGTGTGTGGACCAGGGCTCGGCAGAGCAGGGAGAGGGTGGGGAGCCAGGGAGGGGTAGGGACAGGGCGAAAGGGTCTTTCTGTGCCTTCTCGCCACCCTTTTCCTTGCCCTAGCAGGAAAGGCTACTACACTGAGACCTCAAAGAACCAAGTATATTTTGAGCCAGTGAAAATCACTCTACCAGAACTTTGCTTTTCAACTCTATTGGCTTCCTCTGAAATTCCTTGCGTGAAGACATCACATTTTCAATCATATTTTGTCACGAAAAGATGAAACCAACAATTATTGAGCATCTACTAAAGTCCAGGGACTATGCTACTTGTTTGCTCATTCGTGATTCCACTGAATCCTTGAAACAATGAGGTAGTAGTTCCCCTTCATTATTAGATGGGGCAACTGAGGCACAGAGAGATGAATCCCCTTGTCCTGGATTAACACAGCTAACATGCAGCCGTGTTGTGAAATGAACTCAGGTCCTAGGACCCCGAGGGCCCTAATTTGCTGCTGTACTCAGGTGCCTCAGTAACCTCTGAGAAACAAAAGAATGATTGAATGAAGAGCTCCCAACAAAGATAAGGATATTATTATTATTCCTCTTATTCTTATTTGCACCATCCAGAAATCTGCACCACCCAGGAAATTATTTTTCTTTCTCTTCAAGGCTGTTTTCAGATGAGGGGCACCCCAAAGTCGAAGAACCATATTTTCTCATTCTACCTTAGAAATGTTTTCCTGGATTTCCAATTAAACCTTATATCCTCTACATTTCAGGAGGGTCAGTTTGAAAGCCATCTGCTTGATTAGTGTTTCTGTCTTTTCCAAAATCGGACTTGAAAATATTGTCTGCTATATGAGACAATTCCTGCTTAAAGATACTTTCAGAATTATTCTGCAGATAAATGTGTGTCTTTTGTTAAATGAAAATGGTCAACTGTTTCCCTTTTCCTCAAAGCTTCCAGCAAACTTACAGCCCACGGCAGTCCCCAGAAGAGATAATCAGAGCTGGGAAGGAGCCAGGTGGCTCCCATTCCTTTTAGATGATTTCTGGTTTGCTTTTCCTCTAATTGCTAAATTTTGTATTCAGCTTATAAACCTATGAAATCCCTTTGGAAAGAGACAAAATATAACTCCTTGATAAATAAACAATCAGTATATATGTCTATCCTAGGCTGTCGTCATAATCTGAAACATCTTACCGTCATGCCCCACCTGCGGATAGGGCAGAGTAAGACAGAGCAAGTTCGTGAATGGAAGAGAAAGAACTAACTCTAGCTGACCTGGTGAACAACGTGCTGGAGTCTGTATCCCTCTCCCCTGGGAGGAGAGCTGGGAAGTGGCTAACCCAGGTGAGTGGAGGAGAGGGACAGTCTCCACGGAGGAGAGTGCAGCCTCCATGGCAGCAGCAAGGCCAAGACTCCTCCTTGCACTGGGGGTCCCCGGGCCTTACCTACTTTCCATGGTTATCCACCCCTTTCTTCATCCCTAGGTGCTCCCTTCCCTTGTCATTGCTCCCTCTTCCTTCTCCCCCCTGCTTCTTCTCTCTCTCTCCCTTTCTTTTTTCCAATAGCCTCAAAAGGCAATACACTGAGGAAAAGAAAAAAGAAGAGACCCAAAAGTTATAACTTGTCACTTAGAAAAACAGTTTGCTAGGGTTAAATACTGAGTGTGGGTCCTTTAGAATAAAAAGTAAGGGCATACCCATTGAAATGTTATGTTAGACCATCAGAAATATAGAACAGCAATCAAGAAATCTATCAACAAATACCTATGAAGCATCTACCTTATGCAGATACTGGGTTACTGGGGCAATAGTATTAAAATTAGAAATAAATGTTAATGGAGACCTTTACCTCATAAAGGATATAATATAGTGAGACACACACACACATGCCACATTAAATAGCCATATAACTGAATCATACAAAACTCTACAGGTGGTGTTATACACAGCAAATGAGCAGGTGTCAGGACAGAGTGTACGAGAGACAAGATGTGCACCAGGCTCTTGGAGGCAGGATGCACTGTGAGGTAGGCTCGAAGGAACGAAGCTGGACATGGGCACTAAAGGACGGGTGAGCTTAGGAGAGGAGCCAAGAAGCGGAAGGGAGCTGTAGCCTTAAGATCCTTGCTCCTATCACCATCCCCTGCCCATTACCTTCTAAGGTAGCATAACTGGTCTTAAGATTCAGGCAGGGGTGTAGAGGTGGAACCTGGGTGGAGTTTGGAGTAACAGTGAGTAATGTCTCCTGTCAGGACACTGGGGAGTCATCTTCTGAGCCATCTGGGGCTACTGCCATGGTTACTATTAAGCCAAAGTACTTATACACTAGGACTTCATCAAGTATCGTTCTCTCTTAAATTCGACTAATCCCATACGTAAATGGTCTTAACCACATTGCTCACCTCAAGAACTTACAACTAAGCAGCAGGGGAAGAGAAAGGCAAACCATTTCTTCCTTGTGAGTCGAGGGGGTTGATCTCAAAGAACTTTGGCTCTCACATTATGTTATCTTCCCGTCTACTTCTTTTGGCACCTTGGCGAATAAAAATTATTATTTCCATTTTGCACAAAAAGTCCTTCGTCTCAAAGCAAAGAGTGTTTTTTGCAACAAAGATTGAGCTTCCTTGACCTGAGATTGACTCCTTAGATTAACGTAGCACTGCTGCAGGATGTTAGAGAATGCCTTCATGTCAGTATGTGGTACTTAAACTCCCAGCTCATGGGTCTTAATGGACGTGAGTCCTCATCACAGAGCAAATGTTTTCAGCACCAAATGACAGAGCTAGGCACAAAACAGTAAATGACATCTATGTCCTGCTGAATAAAAGGTGTGTTCCTCATTTCTTCATTTTCTTAAAATATAACAGCTATTGCTAGAACAGGGTGAGAGAAGTTCTCACTGGTTTGTGTTTTGTTAGGTATCTCCTCTAGATCGTAGAAGCATGCGTCTTTCTCATTAATATCACCTGCAAGAAAACAAACCTAGGTACATCTATTTCTTTTTAGCCTATTAAATGCTAATAGCTTCCAAGTAACAAATATCTACTCTAGGATTTAGAGTGTGCTTGATATTTTGTATAGGCAGCAATCTATTCTCATGAATACTTCCTAAAGAGCTAGGCAAAGGTAAATTCTCTTTTGTTTCTATACCCAAACTGGAAACAACTGCACCGTTGGTGACTTTGGCCATATGCACACATACTACGTAGAGGGGGGAGCGCTGGGAACATCTTAATCAGAGACCTAGGCTTTCAGGAGTGGAACAGCCACTGCCATGCACTACCTCCAAAGACTTCAGTTTCTAGATGTTACTACGATAGGGAGCAAGCTGACGTTTAGCTCTTTAAGCTCATACCTATGAGATCTTCAGTGGGGTCAGCTGGAGAGTAAGGCCAGTTACACTGTGGGAGTGGGCTGCGAAGAGTTGCGTGCTAGCATCCCAACCTTAATATCTACGCACCTTGTCCATGGCAGGTGGTAAAACCTAAGAGGAATTTTGGGAAAAAGGGCTACATAATTTAAAAACCCTTGACTCCATCACATTTTGATTGCAACTTACGTGTTAGGCAGTGGTTAAATAGCGAATGTCAACGATTTTAGAGGGAAAATTAAAATGACAAATATTTATGTGTAAGACACTGCTTTGTATTATGAGATATGTGAGAAGATAGAGAAGGAATACAACATGATTATTATTTTCAGAAAGTTATAATTTCCCAAATACTACCTGGTCTGCCTGGTGGTGAAAGAATCGTGGACAGGTAGCCTGAGCTTAAGTAACTGACTCTCTTCCCACACTCCCTAAGAAAAGGATGGGGCTGCTAGATCAAACTAAAGGGCTGTGGATGGAGAAGCAAACTTTCTCCCCAAATCAGTCATGCTCCAATGTGGATTATTCCATTCTGCAGAGCAGAAATCACGGTTATACTAACAAATGCAGTTATTCAATTAAAAAAAAATAGTGATTGAACACTTATGAAGGAATCAAACAAATAAAGGGAGAGACATGTGGAAATTTAATCAGAAGAAAGGGCTTGGATAGCGGCTCCAGAAAAACACAGTCCCTTCTGCCTTTCTGCCCTACACGAACACAGGAGCTGTGCTGCCACAGGTACAGGTGTCCCCAGCTGTGAACAGCACACAAGTCCCCAGATACACTATGGAGATCCATGTCCTTGCTGACCAGCTCTGGTTCTGAGGGGATTCTTTGAAAAATTGAAATCTGCGTCTTTGTCATTCCACCTGCGGTTCTTCTCTGCCCACTCCAGTAAGATACCGAAGAGCCAGTTGATTATGATACCTTCAACAGTGCTGCAAGGACTTACTTAATACTCAGCCAGGTATCAGGAAGAAGGGAATGGGGGTAGGGGCGAGCATAGATCTAAAGCATTTGAGAAACCAGGGGACAAGAAGGTACATAAACAGGAAAAATGAAATGGGACAAACGCTCTGTTAGAACGATCCTAAAGGGGCATGAGAACAGCCACAAGTGAGGGAGCAAAGGAGTGACATGTGACCTTAGAAAGTCTCTGGACAGGCCAATTCTGAAAAAGCATTCTAAGCAGAGGGAGCACGGCACACAGATGCATAAGGGCATAGAAAGACAAAAACATTTGGGAAATTCAGGATAATGCCAGGTGCAAAGGAAAGAGAAAGGGGTCATGATTATGAAGAGCTTGGATTCTGCCTTGCAGAGTTTAGATTTTATTCTATAGGTTATAGGGAGCCAGCAGAGGCTTTTAAGCAATGCCTTGCTAGGAGGTAGGCAGAGAAGGAGTTAATGTCCTGTTTTTATATATGAAAACAATTGTAGCACAAAGAAATTATGCCTGAGGCCACTCAGTCAGTGAGGTCTGGAAAACAGGTCTCCCCACCCCCAACCCAGATGCTTTCTACCAACACATGCTGTTTCCAGAGTCAATATATCTTTGTGGGAAGCAATATATCTCTTTGGACATCCTGTGGGAAGCAGAATCCTTACCTGCCAATAAGAAATTGTAATCCTCTTACTTCAATGAAAGGAAATGTTACTTTGATGGTTCCCAAGTTACCACGTATACATTTGTATCAAGTCATTTATCACGATGTCATTGTGATATCCATCTGTTTTCTTGAACTAAATTGGGAGCTCCTTGAAATCAGGACTGTGTCTTCAGTTAGGCCTTGAGACAAGTGTTAATTGAACAATTACCATGTGCCAGGTGCTGTGCTAGACACAAGGTATTCCACTGCGACTGGCCTAGACATGGCCTCTGCCCACTGTGGAGTCTGCAGCCTTTCCATCTCTGCACTCCTGGTACTTAGACACAGGGCTGACACTCCAATAAGGTCTGCGAACGACGGCATGAGTAGAGCTAGTAGTCCCACACTATTTTCCCCCAAACCATGGATGTTTCCTAAACTTGTGTCCTGTGTGTGCACGGCTTGTGAAGGGAAAAAGGAACCTGAGTCTTAACCTGTCCCCCATCCCACCATTTAGAAACACCAGGCTTAGACAGAGGCACATACCAAGCTAAACTTCACGGTTCTACGCCAGATAGAAGACCAGCAGGTGGGCAGGTATCAGATTTCTGGGTTTGGTGGCCAGGAAAGTATCCCATGAGAAGTTGATAGAGTTGGAAATTAAGGGGACGATGCCTTCACTCCCTTCTCGGGTCCTCCCTTCCTACATTTAAAATTCTCAACTCCCTTGTATAAGTGAGGAAGAAACTAAAGCTGTGAAACAATAAAACCATTGGGCTGTAGGTTCAGCATTGGGATCTAGAACCCAAGTTCCAGCCATATCACTGCCTGCCCGCCATGTGGCACTCAGCTGGGTGACTCTAAGCCCAGCCTGGGATGGCCTAGTAAGGAATGTCCTCCTGCTGAGCAGGCCAGTAAGAGCAGCCAGGGACTGCTGCTCCCCCTCCCGCCATGAACCAGCCAGCCTTCTTAAGCCCTAGACTGGCAGGGCTGGTACAGCTTCCAGCTGCCTGCTCGTTCTACCACTAATAGGAAGCGACATATAGAGCAAGGGCACCACTTTTTGTGAAAGAGCAATCCTGTACGTCCTAACCTGGCTGTGGGTCCTTACCTTTGGCTGCTGCTTAGCGATCATTACAATCTGCCTTGACCTCAAGAGCGTACATTTAGGTTGCATACAGTCCTACTTCATTCTGGAAAAATCGTTCTCAGTGGAAATTATAGTATCCACTTGCTGCCTGCTGGGGAATAAGATTATCACCTAAACTGAAGCAGACCAAGATAGCTACCATGTGTGGCCTCCGTGTGGACACGCTCCATGATGGTGCTAGGGGAAAACACTGATTTTCCAGTACAAGGTTCTGATGTGTCTCCTCTGCTGCCCGTCGTGGGACCTTGAGTGGGCTACTGGCCACTGGGGGCCTCGTGCCCCGCCATATTACTGGGGTGCCCTCTGCCACGACTCAGGGGCTTGTGCAGATCGAGTGAGAGAAAGAGCTCCCACTTCTGTTTGCACCTCTACCTACTTTCAAAAATGTCTGTGTGACTGTCTGCGAAGAAGGAAACAAACTGTAAGACTTACCATAAAAAGAAAAGATCTAATGCTACGGTGAGGAAGAATGAAGAAGAATTATAGCCACACTTTCGGCAGGCTGAGTGGCAGGTAAGCAGTCACAGGTTCTGATGGGAGAGGAAATGAGCATCGGGTGTAACGCCATCACTGCTCGGGGGAAACCAGGTGACCGCCCATCCCCAACTAAAGGTGATATTTCAATTCGTCTTTAGAAAACCAACATGACATGTGTATCATCAAGAGAAAAAGGAAAATCTATTCTCACTCACAAGTATCTGTCCCAATGAAACAATACGAGAATAAAAAAACAACATAAAAAATTGTTCGAGTGCTTTCAAAAGGCCAATAATAGCAGACTATTAAAATAAATTTATGTGTATACATATATACATATATGTATATATGTATCGAGCATATATATATATATATATATGTAAATATATATATACTCAATGAAATATTATCTGGGCATTGAAATCACTAAGAAAACGTGGGGAAGTATTTGTGACACTGTTAAGTGAAAGCAAATGCAAATGGATATAAACAATGATTAGAGCACCGCAGCTTTCTTCACAGAGATAGATGGTAAAAGGGCACATTCTAACAACGGAACATAATCCTGTTAGCCCGGCGAGATGTGTGTGTATGTGTGTGCATATGAAAAAAAGAGATTCTTTTCATTTTCATGAAAAGAAATCTCAAAATGTTTTTATAAATGTTTTTGTGAAGATAACAAATATCAAAGACATAATCCATGCCTCTGAGCTCCCTACAGACCACCTTTAACTTATAAGAGGTGGGCAGGTATGATTTCAATCTTCTTAAAAGTAGTTAATTCACTGGGAGTTAAGACACTAAACAGAGCCTACTAAGGACACTTGTGATCTTGGCAACCTTTGGTCACTACCTCAATGTTCATGGTCACCAGTTTTTAAACTGAAGGAGGCTGTATGTCAGGGTGGAAAGCACACTCCAAGAGGGTTCAGTGTAGCCTGACCTTGGCCAAAGTCACTTCCCAGCTCTGGGCCACACTTACTTATCTGCCAAACAAGGAGGTTGAGATCAACAAACTCTGAAGTCCATTTTTTTTTAAGGTTCAGTGATTTTATGATCCTCTAAGTCTCCACCAAAATAAGTTCCCTTTAAATCTCCTCTAAATCTCCACCAAAATAAGTATGCAAAATACTTTGTAATGAAATATCTCTAAAATAAAAAAAAAAAAATTACCTCAATAATAAAAAGAATTTTGTTTCTCAAAAGGTAGCACAGACTAACAAAAGAGTGAAACGTGGAGTTAAATAAACAAGGGTTCGAATCCGGCTTGCCACGTCCTAGATGTTTAAACTCTTTTAGGAAAATCAATCAATATTGATGCAGAGTGACCAAACGCACCTGGTTAAATAATTCAACCCATATGGTAAATATATAACAAAATATAAGTCATATATAATAATCTGTCTATTCTTGGAAGATTCAAAGATACTCTGAAAGGTTGTATATTTCCAAGAATCATAAGTGAGAGATTTTTCAAGATAGTTCCAAGTTCTGGTTTCTCAGTTCACATGATATAATAGTTCATTGCCCCCATAAAGACACAGTGCCCCAATCTGTTTGGAGAGTATGACCATCAACAGTGCACTCCTGCTTCGACTGAGACCCACGTTCACCCCAGGCCAAGAAGACTCTGATTTTAAAGACTGTTTATAGTTATCTTACTCTCCCCATGCAGGTACCACATTCAAGTGAATGCTCATTATTTGGTCATATTCTTGCCTGACTTCTGCTTTATAGAAGTCTAATGGACAAAGGCAACCACTGGATGCCCTAAGTCTGAGGCCCCAGTATTTAACTATGTGACCCTAGGAAAGTAACTCACCTAGTTAGGGCTGTGGTTGCCTGGTGAGGGGTCACGTCTGGAACATAATTAAAGTTCCAGGTTTCAAATGCAATGTTTCTCTATTAGCATTCTGTACTCTCAGTAAAGTCTTAGTAAATGCTCTTGGTTCTATATTCACCCTTGTATATATATGGATCCGTGGCCTATTGGTTCACCCTCAATGATGCAGCTGAGCTATGGCCACTGAGTAGATCTGCTTCCTGTCATTTCAGGGAATTTCATTGTGTAATGGGCCTGGAGGTTCCTGTGTGCTGTCTGGATTTAACCCAGGGGGCAGTATTATCATCTGACCACAAACAGAACAAGCCCCAGAAGATTGTCAGTTTCCCTAAATCGGGGGCTAGATTCGCATTCTAGTCAACTCGGAGTAAGACACACAGTATTCTAGGTCAGAGAAGGTGGCAAAAGAACTTACGGGGGGAGGAAGGGAGTGCAGAAAGTGACAAATTTGAACGGTAGTTTAAAAAAATCCTAAACGACTCTGTTAAAACTGGGTCCAGAAAAATAAAAATGTAAAAGAGAGAACGAAGTGTGGCAATGAGCTGAAGCATCCTATTCCACTGAACACGGGCCTCTGACAGGTTGTAAAAGCAGGCAGCTGAGGGTTCATTCATGAGAGGCCATACCTCTCCCCTTTCCCATGCCCTGGCACTCACAGACGGGGCTTGTGGCGTGCCTTGATGACTGGACATCAGTGAGAAATTTCCCTTCTAGTAAAGGCAGGCATAGAGATATCAGTGAGGTACAAAACTCACCACTGGCCTTTTCTCGAATCTGACCAGACCCTCCCCAGAGGGCTCCCTCCTTCTCTTCCTGCAACTTCTCCTTTTAGCCAGCTGCCGACCACTCCTCGATGTATGTTCCCAAGATATGCTTTACAACTGCTCCCCCAGCCTGGCCCCTCGATCCTTCTATTGTAGCCTCTGCTTGCACCTGCTGCATAGCCCCTCCCTTTCTCTCCCCGCTCAGGGGTCTGCCCTAACCCCCCTCCAACCCATTAGCCGATTCCTAGGCAGATGATGCCACAGAATGAAAAAGGACAGTGGAGGCTGTGAGTCTCCTGCTGCCGGCCCTGCCTCTGCTCGCTGGAGCCCTTGTCTCACCTCCTCCCTTCTCCCCCCAGGCCTTCTTCTGTCGTCTGCTCTTTGGTTCCCAGGTTAGCTCTCTACTGTTTCTCTAATTTGTTTATTGATTTGGAGAATCAAATCACTATTGTTCAGCCACAGAAATAGCCTGATGTTAGGAAGGAAGCATTCATTGGGAATCAGGAAGCTATATTAGACACAGACTCAGAACATTAGGCTGAGAGGGTCTTCCAAAATCATCTCTTTCAAGCCTGTCACTTGAAACAGGCTTGTTCAATGTGGAAACAGAAGGCCCAGAGAAGCTGTAGTCTCCCTGCCCCCACCAGGCATCTTTGTGTCCTTAAGCCTGTCATTGTGCCTGTCTCAGTCTCAGTTTCCTCATCTGCCTGGCAACAGAAAAGATCTGCTTCAACCTCAAAAAAAAAATCTTGAAGATGGTAGGGAATTGTGTTCGTTGACCAACCCAGTAAATGTGTTATCCTGGCTCCATTTTCATCTTTAACACAGGAGTTCTACTTGTCACCCTGCTGCCTGGGACAATGAAACAGGAGAGAAGCACAAACTAGAAGACACCATACGCACGTATCACACAGAGAATTAAACAGAACACAGGTATTAGTAATAAAAAAGCAGTGTCAACCATAACAACGATAACCAAAAAGCGGTAACTATGAGAAGTGAACGTATTAATGTACCTTATTGTGCTAAACACTTCACATTATATCTATGTATCAAATCATAACATCGTACACCTTCAACTTGCACAATGTTATATGTCAATTATATCTTGATGACATTGGAAAAAGAGGTAATGTCAAAGGCTTCAGATTTCTGGAACCCCTGCAGAAAATGACCAAAGTAAATAGCAGCAATAGAGGGAACTAATAAGATAAGTCCTATTGGATGATCCAAATATCTATTGCCTGTTTCTCCCCTTCCTTGCCGTAGGAAGTAGATACAGACCTACCCTTAAAGGACTCCATCTTCAACTCCATCCTCAACTCACAGCGTAAAGTTCAATTCAAAATCCCTGCAAATAGCTTCCATCTCTGAGTTCTGAAGTTCCGATGGTCTTTATCACACACTTTGATGCTAGATTGTGTATGGTCTAATTTTGTTTCCTCAGCAAGAGAGAGCTGAATCCTTAAGGGGGAGAACTATATCTTCTATTATCCCTTAGTGGCTGACAAGCACAGGGCATATACTAAGAGCTTTGTAAATATCAGTAAGGTGCTTAATTTCTGAACTGAGGAGAGAACAGGAGCCCAAGTCTACACTGAGCTCATGTCACAGTATGCATCAAGCACAAGAGCTCCACATCTTCCAACCAGTCCTCCCTGCCCAACAGTATATGATACTACAGGCAGGATACATAGCTCGATTTATGAGATTTCAATTGATACTAACTACAACTAAATAAGATTCAAGGGCCCTGGATTCCATATATTTCATGTTTAGAGCCACCTGTACATACTTGCGCTCATATTACTTTACCCACCAAGAAAGACTTCTCTCCCAAACATATTATCTGATGCAACCTAATTTTTAAAACATTCTGACCTCCTGGAATATCATGTACAGCTAGCTGTACAAGCTGTACACTGCACAACATCAGAGGCCAAAGTTCACAGTGCAGCAAGCCTACATCTATCTCCTCCCTGAAGCCTCTAAGTACCTCTGCTCACATGGATTTGATTTTAAATGATTCACTATGTGGCTCCTCTAATCAAACATTCAATCAAATAGGAAAGAGATTTTATATAGTCTCTGCTTACTGCTGGAAATGCCTACTTCCTAAGCCACCTAAAATTTTCCATCATTTAAACTCACAGACAATTATTCTTCTTTGCCAATTCTGGATGTGTAAGAAGCCATAAATATCTGTCACCCTATTCACTGAAATAAATCAAGCTTTAAGGAACCAGAGGCATTTGACTTGACCCCTAGGCTTGGCCTTCTGTTAAATGTGCTTCTGATTCCTTTTGGCCAAAGCTCCTCCCAGTCCCACGCGGCAACCTCCGCTTCCACCTTGAGAAAGGAAATCTCAGCCTTTTCTTCCATCACTCCACCTTTCTTCCTCCCTACTTCAACCCGGAAGTGAAAATGAAAGACTGATGGCTGAATTAAATGCAAGAAGTCTTCCAACTAGTGTCTCAATGTCACCTCTTCTTCCAGAACCCAGACATATAAGGAATCTGCGGTTTGCACCATAGAGGAAGAATGAAGTTGGATGAAGGAACAAGGCAGAAGGAAGGGAGGACAAACAAGGCAGAGAATGGACTTCACGACTTGGGAAAGGCCCTGGCTCCGTTCAGGTGAGCACTTCCTCCAGGTAATGTTTTTTCCTTTTTTCTAGGGACAAAGGACTCACGGTCTGGAGAATCAAACCATCATCTAATCTGGAGACAAGAGTCGTTCCTACGAGCCCCACCACCTCCACATTGCTAGAACCCAAAAGTCAGGGATGCCCTCCCTCGCTTTACCTATTGGGAAATGGAAGCCTGCAGACTTTCTGTTCTCAGCTAAAGACTGTGAAATAGAACTAAACTCAAGTGTGAGTGGGTCTAAAGTCATTTCCTTTTTACCTCATTCTGTGGTCAAATGCTTTATTTTCCTGACCATCTGGAGAATTTACTGTCAAAGTCATCACTTTTCTCCTTGACTACACTTCATTCTGTTGAATGTTCACTACTTTGGATGAAGAAACTGCCTCCCCAAGGAAAGCGAATGATTCTTGAGGGCAGAAAACAGGTCACACCCGCTACATCATTAGAGGTGTTTGGCCAGGCCCTTGAGTCGGGCCCCTGCCGAATTTTCTATGTGATTTCTTTGGGCCAGAGCTGCTCCCCATACAGCATCTCAATTTCCACCACAACTATCTCGCATCTGGTGCAGGTTTTGCATGAGGCAGATTCTTGTTATTTTTAGAGAATGTTGCCCAAATCGAACAAGCTAGAGGTAGCTTCTAGAAGATCTTATCCTCTACTTTCAGGTAAGGTTCTCTGACCACCTGCTTTCTCCAATCTTGCTCCTCTTAGCCTCCCTCCCACTGGGTTGGTGCCTCTTTTCTGCTTCTTCAGCCCTTGCCTCAACTACAGGCCATATCCTTAGGTCACTGTTTGCCTCCATCTCCCATTCGACTGGGAGATAAATCATGGAGGGCAAGGGGCCTTGTCCTTACTCATTGTTCTAATTCCAGCCTACAGGACTTGCTAACTTTAGCACTTGATCAATGGTGTTTGTAAACTCAACAAAGGAACTAGACCAAAGAGCTTATAAATCTGACCTGACAGACAAGGCCACTAGCACTAGTCGAACAACCCAGCAGATTTGGGGGCCTCAAGGTTACCTGTGAGCAGAAAACCCACCAGGGTCCTGATGTCCAGAAACAGACACGATCTATTAGGGTATCAGCTCTCAGAGAACCCTGAGTTTATGACTCAAGTCTGTATCCACAGAACCCAGGACAGTGTCTGGTATATCCTACAGAATTACTATGTGTTTGTGGAACAGGTAATTAACCTTAATTACTGAATCCAATCCCCATATACTCTTCCTTTCTTCAGAAGGCAAAGTTTCCCTGATAATGACTGGCAAAGTCATAGAAATTTAAAGCCTGATGGAGTTGGGCAGCTGATTCCAAGTTCTCATTTACAGATGGGAACACTGAGGTCCACGATCTCACAGAAGGCATCCTACCCTCAGTCTAGCACATGTTCAACTCTGTCACACTGTCACGCTTTGCAGGAAATCCAAGAGCCTGTGAGGCCTATAGCTGAGCCACAGGGCTCCTGGCTTTTTTCTTTCCATCTCCATCCAGCACTAGTCTCTCGACAGTAAAGAAGAGTTTCCTCTAGGAAAAAAGGGATGGGAGGAGCCTTCCCCCTTCCTAGGCAGCAGCCAGAAGTTCTGATGTCCTCTGACAATCTAGGAGAGGAGCCATCATCATCCAGTATCTTCCAATGTCAATGCTTCAATTTCACAGACAATCTGGAGTACACAAAGTGTACTGTTGAACTTGAGTTTTATTTGAATGTAAAATATCAGTGGGAAAGGGCTCTCAGAAACAAGTTAAGTGCCTTCCTCCCCTTTTACAGCCTGTCTCCTCTCATCCTATAGGTAACTGATGCTCAAAATGAACATCTTGTTGACCTCTTTGAGTCACCCATTATTAATGCCATTAAAGTGACAATCTTGGTACCAGCCCTGGCCTGCGAAGCTTTCATATTAAGGAAAAAAAAAATCTTGAAACAAAAGAAAGCCTAGGTCTTCTGGGGTGTGGCATGGCACTCCCTGCATGCTAAGGCTCTCCTCCAATCATAAATGCTTAGAAATGCTGCCCCATGACTTGTCATTTTCCAACTCACGTGTTGGTTTCATTCTAGCTCACATCTAGAAACTTGATTTTCAAGGTGTTGGCAAGAGGTGATTCAATGTGCAACTGGGGAACAGATATCAATGTTGCTACAGAAAAGGCAACCGCCCTGAGTCTAAGAAGAGAAACAGTGCTCAGCCAGGGCACCAAGAGATCCCTTCAGACACCATACACGTGGACGGCACACCGTGCCAAGTTGACGTACAAAATCATCCCAGACGCAACGATGGGGACCATAAGAAGTAGTGTCCGTTTAATAAAATAATTCACCCCACAATGGCTTGAGAGACCATTTTCTTTTGCTCAACTGTTTTCCAGAAGAATGAAAGAGCACTAAAAATCAATCAGAATTCTAGCCAAATCATAGATGTCCAAAGGGATCTTGTATATCAATAAAAATGATTGAATTTACACACAAAAAATGAACCTATTTAAGCATTTTTTTAGAATGAGATCACTATCACTGTAGTACAAGGCATAACAACATCTGCAGGAATGTATGTGTGCGCGTGCGCGCACACGTGCGCGTGCATGAGTTCTGCCATGGGGACCGGGCGTTGGAAATTGAAGGCAAAGATCCATGTCCACAGAGGCTTACCCATAGGTTTCTTCCCATGAGCCCCACAACCACACTGCCTTCCACTTCTCTGACCTCCCATAGTCCTAAACTCTGTAAGCCCTGGGGATGTTGGCCAGCAGCTGCTCAGGCTGCCCAGTCAGATATTCCTGGGCCTCCAAGAGCTTATTTTAATGGGGAAAAAGATCCAGCTTTATTCTCTGGTAAACTGGCCAACTGTCCTGCTCAAAAGTCACAATGTCATTCTTAAGGAGCATAAAAAGCCGATGACTGTGCCAGCACTTAGACCAGCCACCCCAAGAATGCCCATGCCTTGAAACCCCACTGATGGGCCACGAGTAGAGGCCTCTTTCAGATACTGAGCCACAACAGGGTTGTAACCCATTTTGGCGGCCTGAGCTGCTGTGTTGCTTTAATCCTCATCGTGACAGGGAGAAGAAAGCCAAGGCTGACATTCGGTGTCAACACAAAGGTTTAACTGCAACTTTAAATAAAATTACCTACTGCCTCCAGCATTTCTTAAGTCTGCTGGTATCTCCTGCAGCAATGGTGAACACTGTATTCCAAAAACACGTGTTCTAGTTGGTACCATGTTCTCCACAGCCAGGAGGGGAGAGGTCAGACTCATAGTAATATGACCGCACTGCAGGAGGCAAAATAACGGTCAGCCTTACAGGAAACACAGGACCTGTTTTTTTTTTTTCAGCCAGCACAAATAACTCACCATTTTCACTGGTATCTCCCTTCTTTTGCAATGAATGTGAGGCAGTGCCACAGGGACATACATAAAATAGTGTATGTGTATTCACTTATATGTCTGAGTCAGGATGAACATTCAGAAAATGATAGAGCTAGACAGGTGTGTGGGTCAGGGGTGTAGCCTCGAAAATTTTTTGCTAAACTGGTTTTGTCTTATCGTATGTGAAGTATATTATATTTTCAAAAAAAGTTTTCAAACTTAAGGTCGGGTCTAAAATCTGATGGCAAGTTGTATGCAAAAGACACAAACAGAATAAACAACATAATTGTTTTTAAGAAATCTGTGGTCGAGTCCTGGCTCTGAGAAGAACCACAAGCTCTCAGGCGCTTCCCTCGTGGGGGTGTCAGCTTCCTCGTCTGTAGAATGAGAAAGGTGGACCTTTGCTGGGCCCTGAGTCCTTCTCAGCATCTTTTAAAATTTACAGGGCTGTCCCCTGTCAGATGTCTGCATGACATCTGACACGATTTATCACCTGCTCCCTGGATTAGGTGATGTCCACTGTTCCTTCAGGCTCTAAAAAAATCTCTTCTTAATATTTCTGAGCAAAAAAATAAAAAATCAGTGGCTGTGGGTTTCCATTTCAACTTCTTTTCCTCATTACCTCAACTTAAGATCTACATGCAAATTTACAACCAGCTCTAAAGTTCTAAAGTTCTATAAAATAGCTTCCCAAATCCCAAATGGACATGACATGTTCGGAAGCAAAAAGATATTATAATTATGGTTCCCAATCCCTAAATCAAACATTATTCACTCAGCTTTGGCAGTGATGGTCTGGAAAACGTTAGGAATTAACATCTTCTACATAACTCAGTTATTTATTTTTTTGTGGGCGGGGGGAGGGGGGGAGGTGGTCCTATCTGAAATGCTGGTTGAATCTGATGATTGATGGACACACCAGGGAACCATGAAGAAAGAGGCACATTGCTTTCAGCCCAATATTATAAGGTTACTCTCCTTCTATCTTTATAAAGAGGTTCGAGTATACTATCCACTCCTTTCCTTAAAAATTATATAATTTTAGGCTGTAGAAGGCACCTTATACAATATCTGGCTCAATATTTCCATTTCGGATGAATGTTCAGAGAAGAGGATGCTCTCCAGACAGAACGAGGACTCAGACTCAGTAATTGAGTCTCAAATCTTGATTTTATTTCCCCTTGTCCTTTGCTCTCTGTTTCATAGGCCTCACACGGAAAAATAAAGCAGGCTATTGTTGGGAGGACAGCAAAGGTGGGGGTTGTTTTGTGAATCAAAGAAAAAGGTACCCAGGAGAAGAGCTCTCTCACTGTTTTCCTTTCCAACAAAAATGGTGATAAAATCCATTAAATATGTGGAGACTTGTACAAATGAGAGAGAAAACAACCCTTGCATAGGCTAAAGGGCAATTTCCCTTTTGTAGGACAAAAAACAGCCTGGAAGACAATGTCAGTTCCACTGCTGGCCAGTCTAATACGGTACAAGGACTCTTGCTTTCTGTATTAGATTCTTTTCCGAAAAAGGGTAATTTTGAGTGATTTTATTTCATAATTTGTTAATTACTCACTGACCCGGAGGCTCCAGAGATGCTTGTGTTCACTGTAGATAGATCTCCCACAAATCATGCCTCCTAACACTTGGGTCTGAGTTTTCTCTGCTCCATCCATTACTCTGGACACCTGGGTAATGAGCTCTGGCCAATGACAGACAGTGCTCTCATATTTAAGGAAAAATATTTAAAGGAAAAATATTAGCTGTAACATGAGACTTCATTAAAGACCAGTTGCTTGACAGAATCTCTTCCCTAAATCCAGCAAAATGCTTTAGACCATGGGTCACTCATTGACCCAGTTTTTTATGGGCCGGTTCCCCTTATAACCATTTCCCTCACAGTTCCAAGGAGTCTTTCGGAATGGCACATTAATTTTCATTTTAAAGCGTGAGATCAGGAATCAAATATATGCATTATTCTTCCCTGAGACATGTAAATCCAGACAGGAAGGAGGAGAATAATGTGTATTTAGAACATTAAATTTTTTTTAATTTTCAGTTTTTCCGGGAGCCGCCTCTGCATGAGAATGAAGAGAAATCTTGTCTTTTTAGGGTCATCTAATTGCAGTTTTGAAAGTCATATTACCCAGATTCATCCAAATGTTTCTTATATATTCCTTCAAACAATGGCTTTCACCAAACTCCTGCTCCACCCTCCATACTGCTTCGATCTGAACCTTCAGTAGACAAATACAATATTTTCACTGGGGCAAGTAGGTACAATTATGCCAAAAATTACTTTTCAGCGTTCTGCTTCCAAAAACTAAAACACAAAGCTAACAGCACCCTTGGATGTTATATACCACTGCCGGACACCTAGCCTACTTTGTGTAGCATTTGCATTCAATGGGTGGTTAGAATGGGGAAATAAAGGATTTGCATCAACTCTCAGTTACAATCTTATCTGTATCAAGCTGGTAGATGGCTATTTTTTTTGTTGTTTGAAAATGATTTTTCTCTGGTCAGTTTCTGAAACCTCTCTCCTGGCCTTACTACGGCAAATGCTCAGGGGTCAGCAAAGTTGTGTTAAGATTAGCTTAGGTCAAATGTAATTAGAAAGGGAAATGAGCTCTGGAAGGAAAACAGGGTTTCCCAGATGTACTTCCTACTGATTCTCCACATGTGTTCCAGGAAAGCAGATTTCTTTTGTAGCCCCCACGAGGGTTTTTCCTGCTTTCAAGTTAACACGTGCTGTGCTCTTGCATTCTTAGAATTACCTTGTTTCTCTCCATATACCCCGACCAGCAGATCCTTATCGGCTCACTTCAAGTCTCCCCTCTGAAGGCCTCCTGAGCTACCCTGGTTGACCCTGACCTTCCCCAACTCTGAAACCATTCCTTCAAATTAAACTTAGTTGGCAAATGGTAAATTTCAGCTGAACTGTGAAGACTTGAATGACACATGAATGCCCTCAGCATTTTAGGTGCTCAAAGGGTAGCAGGGAGACAAATGTAAAAACAAATAATCATAAGGAAGTGTGAAGGAGGGTGTACCAGCCAGGGTCTTAACAGGAAACAGACGGCACACCCAAATCAGGATAGTTAAGGAGAACTAATTTACAATGGTGTGGGTTGTTGTAAGGGCAGCACAAGAAGTGATTAACAAAGATGCTGTTACTACTTCTTGGTTTAAAGTACAGAGAGGGAGCACTTCCTGGAAACACAAGGTCCTCCAGAGGGTTGGTGGATTTTCAATGTCTTCTACCTCCAATCTCTTCTCCATTCTGCCACTGAAAACAGCTTTCTAAGGGGGCAGATGTAACGCTCCCACCGCCTTATTTCTAAGCTCAGCTGGCTTCTATTTCCCTGAGAGTGAAGTCTAAATTCCTTGGATTGCTGGACCAGGCTCTTCAGCATCAGGACCCAGCTGCCACAGTCCAGCTGGTCACTTGCTCACTCCAAAGCCATCACCTTCTATATCATTATGACCCTGTGAATCCTCTATACCAGGGGTCTCCAACCCCCAGGCCGGGGACTAGTACTGGTCCCTGGCCTGTTAGGAACCAGGCCACACAGCAAGAGGTGAGCAACAGGCAAAGGAGCAAAGCTTCATCTGCATTTGTGGCCACTCCCAGCACTAGCATCACTGCCTCAGCACAAGCTCAGATCATCAGGCATTAGATTCTCATAGGAGCACTGGTCCCTGGTGCCAAAAAGGTTAGGGACTGCTGCTCTATACCTTCATGCCCTAACTAGAATGCCATCTTTAACCACCTAAGGCCTACTTGTCCATCAAGATCCAACCCACACATTTCTTTCCCTTAGGCCTTGCCTAATTCTCCTGAGTCAAGTTATTTATTTCCTTCAGCCTCCAAGTTGCATATCTCCTGTAGCTCTTCTGGTGCCAAAAAGGTAAATGCTAAAGAGGCTTTGAGTTTAAGCAGAAATAGAGGGACAGGGGCCAACTAGACATGTATTCTGAGTCTTAATCTTGGACTCCTTCCATATTACCATGTGGTCATGTCCCAAAGGACCCATTTCTTCTTTTTTTAATCATAAGGTCAAGATAATTCAGGGAAGATTCAGAAATAACATTTGTTGTTGCCAAAATTGGTTCCATCCATACTCAGAAAATATGGAGAACAACTTAATATTGTGAAGATAACTCAATCAAAAGAAATAATAACAATGGTAATTAGAGTCCCTCTGAGTGGCTGCCCTGGGCTCATGCCCTGTATAGAAGTGGTCCCTGAGGCCACAGAGAGTACTGGGTTCCAGCAGGAGCACTCTGCAGGACGCCCTAAATTAGCAATATAAATCTTTTAGAAATAAGTGACCCCACTAGTTTCCTAGCATCAGGTTATAATTGAAAAATTAAGCAAAGAAGCATAAAAGGCTTTCGGCAAATAAATTCACAATGATAAAATGTGGACTGGCCCAGGGGATTTTATGTTACTATCATTTGGGGGCTTTTTTGGCTCTCTAAGTTAAAGTGAAACTGCCAAGTACTCTTGGCTTGAAACATTTCAAAGCAAGAAAACTATAAAATAAAAATAAAGTTACCAAATATGAATGAAAATCTCTCTATGATGGTGCATGGGTAATTTAAGATAGGATGAAAAGGTTCCCTGATTCTAAATTGAGTAAAACAAACTTAAAATGCTTCTTAAAAGCAACTAACATCTTCACAGAAAATAAAACAAAAAAATTAAATTCTTAAGAAGGAAAAACAAAACCAGTGAATAAGTGGACATGAACTTTAGGCCTACAATGTAAAAATATACCAAGAAAGAAACTGTACGTAGAAACTACAAATACGGTTTTAATATATACTGTTCTCTCCACCCAGAGCCTCGCTCATTCTTAACCTGCATTATATCGCCAAGACTGCGCTATGCAAAATGGTTGTCACAGAAAAAATATAAGATTCCCAACCTTGCCTTACAGAGCTCACAGAGTAGCTAGAAAATGAAAACTAACATACTTGAACCAATTTTGTGCCTAGTTCTGTACTGGCTGCCAGCGCTTAACTTACTGCAAGTGATCATGGAATCCTGAGATGAAAGCTGTCAGTCTGTTCTGGGTAAATATGCTGGTAGGAGTTAGACATAAAAAGTTGGGAAGACATGGCTAAGGTAGTAAAGAGGAGGAAAACTGAGTCCTCCCAACATAAGGGCACTGAATTAAGGCACCAGTACCAGAAAGAGCAGCTTACTGTCATGAGCACGAATCTATGGTAGAAAAAGAAAACTCAGCGGGAAGACGTAGGCTTGTTTTCAGCATGTTTAGAGTTTAGGTGTTACTAGTAGTCACATGGGTAGGAAAATCCAAGCAAACTGGGACATAAATATCTTTATATAAACACATAGAGATCTTAGTGATCAGAGAGAAAGACACCGAGACACAGAGAGACAGACAGACAGACAGAGAGACAAAGACAGAGACAGAGACACAGAGGGAGAAACAGAGGGAACTCAGAATTAACCTTTCTGTGAAAATGAGCAGAAGGAGACATGGAAGACTTCAGACACGATGTATCAGCAAGGGACAAACTTTTGTGATAGTTTCTCCCAGAGTACGCTGGTGGCAGAAGACAGATTCATCGGTTTTAAGAAAAAAAACAAAAGCAGTATTTGAAAGGTACCCATAAGGGAAAGCAATTTTAAAAATAAATGAAATTCTCTCGCTTTTCTCACAGGTAGATCAGTTCTCCTTCCACATTTTAATTTTTCTTCTCAGTTCCCTTGTGTGGCATTTTCCTCATTTAACATTCTGCATGCTTGTATGTGTAGACAGACATGATACTTTAGAATCATGGAAGTATTACGAAGTGTGTGACAGGGGCAAAGAGGAAAAGGTCTGAGGGATGACTTCGAGATTGCCCAGCGTACTCTCAGGCTAAGCACGAGGAACCTGTCAGCTTTTCCCCCTGGTATCTGGTTCATACACTTACATTTTAATATAGAAGAATGAAGCTGGATGAGCTAGTTCTCTTCCCGGCCCTATCACTGCCTTATCTGGTTGACCTTGGATGAACAGAGTGAGTGTTCAGTGAACTCAACTGTTGAATGAACAAGTTGGGACAGTCAATTTTGTTTTGGACTCCAAAACCCAAGGTGCTAGGACCCTGTAATCTCAGAGCTGAGCTCAGGGCCTTGCTGAGTCTATGTGGAAATCAAAAAGACACCTCATACCTTCCAGGAATAGGCAATCTAGCTCAGAGGGAAAAGTAAATGCCTGGAATAAAGAAAGCACAGTTTAACATACAATGTAAATACATACTAAGTTGTAAGCCAACAGAACATAATAAAAGTTAAAGAGAGGAGATGTCCAGGACCCGGGCACCTCTGGAGAAGTCCAAAATGGCTTTGTTAAGGGGATGGGATTTGAGCAAGAAATTGGTAGGTAAGATGATGAGGGAAGAGGAGGTGTGCATGCACACACATACCCCTACACTAATATATGTGCACACACGTGGACCACAGCAATCCCGTGAATGCGTGACGGCTGTTAGACACACAGAGCGAGTCAACCCCTCAGGCACGGGACTGAGAGGCACTGAGCAGGTTCCCTTAAGTTTCCAATGTCATCTTTTGTATGCTGAAAATACTTCCACTAATTTATTATTTCATAACTTAAAATTTGAGAGATTTTCATCTGCAAAGTCTCTGACACATTAAAATTTCTGGAGAGAGGAAATTTCTCATATTAGTTGTCCTCAAACTTTAGTTCTGTGGGCAGAGTGTGGGGACTGCAAATGGCTGAGGTCTTGGGAGAAGACCCAGTTCAGGAGGTCAAGCATGCACGCACAGTGCTTCCTGCGGGGGTGGCCAGGATTCCAGAGTAGCACTGTGCCAAAAGCCCTCAAAGAGAGTTCCAATCGTTACTTATGTCTTGCTGTGTCGTCTCAGGAAAAGCGAGTCATGCAGACCGATAAGAGACAAGGCCAGGAGAGGCTCAGGCTTCTACACAGGCTACATATGAACATCCCATAATAAGACTCCAATGAGAGTATAAGGATGATGCCCACTATGTCAGAGATCACGGCCGCATGTTTAGCTCAGTGTTTTCTCTTATAAAAAACAGGATTGGATTTAATGGTGCCCAAGGTTTTAATGGTCCCCAAGGCTTCTAATACTCAGGCTCTGCGTCTGTGTTTTCGGCAAGCTGAATCATAGTTATGGGTTTCTGCTTTCCTCACACTGGATAGAACTTCAGAATCTCTCACAGGCGATGAGAGCTGCAAAAACACTTTGAGATCCCATTGGTAAAAAATTATTTTTTAAGGTATCCATTGAAAGGGGAAAAAGATCCAGACATGAAACCAGTCCTTACAAAATAAGTTTGTGACAGGATTGATTTTAAACAGCTCTCTTACCCCATTTTACGTGCAATATTCTGGAAGAGTGTTCTTCCCTAGGTTCTCCACTGACTCTATAGTTCAATTTACAAAACTTCGTTTTATACTTCTCTTCAGGAAAATATCTGCTTCTTGAAAAATGAGGTCCATCTGATTTGAGCAGAGTACATAATAACTCACGATGATTATTCCAGAACATTTTGAGTGACATCCTCTGGCTTAAGCCAACTTATTTATTCTCCCCTTTCTTATCCACAACATGCTGCCTCATGGACTCACACGAACATGTATTCACTATACTCTTCACTTTAAGACATATGAGGTTTATCCATTCAATTCTATACCACCTTCGCCTACTTTCTTAGTTTCAAGTGCCTCTATTTCTTCAAAATGGTACATATCTGGGCAACTGGTTTGCCCAGAGGTACAAATTTCTAAAGATAATCTACTTATCCAAGATTGTATCTGAGTAATTGATTAGCCAGAGCAGAGGGGCTCACGGAAAAGGAAATGGAGAAAAAGAATTTTTTCTGATAACTTATTGCCATTTTCCCACATACTTTGTTATCATTTTCTAACAAACCACGAGGGGCCATCATTACCTAGAGGTGTAACTGTCTAAACCTGTGATGAGTTTTCTCCCTGGAATTGGTAAATCATACCTAGGATAGAGGGAGGCTTCCTTAATAAATATACTCTGTTTAGATGTGGATAAAATGAAGGAGTTCTAGAGAAAAGTAAAGGAATGTCAAGGCTAGAACAAAAGGAGGCATGGAGGAAAGAATAAGACAGAAAGAAGAAGGAAAAATAAGGAGAACTTAAAAATGTTCGTAAAAAGTAGTCCAATTCCTCGTTTTCACTCTTAAGGAAAAGTGAGACCTAAAGTATGGGGAGGGGCAGAAATCAGAAAGTCAGAAGAGGAAAGAGGAAAAGAAGGAGTCCTGGAGGAGAGAAGAGGATGGAGGAGAGGGAAGGAGAGTTTGGAAGCACATCTGCGGAGACAGTCTAACAAGTCCTGGGCTCTGTCTGAGGAGCACACGCCGCCCTGGATCAGACGCGATCCTGCACACTCGAGCGCACCCGCTATATTTAGCTCCACTGTAACTCAAGTCACTCGTGTTTCACTGGGGCAGCTGCCACAAAGTCCTGAAGAGACATTTTACTATCTACCCTGGGACAGCCGTGCCAAGGGCCTGGGCCTTCACAGCTACAGAACTTCATTGTGTTTATATACAAAAGAGCAGCGTTTTGAACATAACCGATTTGTCTGTTAACATCATTTAATGGTCTGGTGTATAACAGGACAGCATTTTCAGAAGACTGAAGTCATCACTCCCGGTTGCTAATGATGCCCCTTATTCTCAACCCTTGCAAACAAATACTGGCCCTTACCTTTTACGGTATGTTCTCTCATGAGAACTTCCCTGATCTTTTGTCTTCAACTCCTCATGGGGCTCTGCGCTTTAAAGAATGCTCTCTGGTATCTAGTCAAGCACCCTCAGACCCAGCTGACCTACAGAAATACCTACAGGTTTCCTTTGTTGCTGGGAGAACACAGCTGACTTTCACTGAAAAAGAGTTCGTCTATTAAAGGGTCAGCAAGATACCACTTGAATACCCTAGAGCCAAGAAATGAAAACCCTGGCACTACACAGAAGTGCTAAGACAGGGAATGGTTTAGAAAGTCAACATTTCTTCGCCCGAATATTAAGTATTTATGAGTCAGTGTTCTGGGTAAGCCATTTCAGTCAGATTCTGTGAGACAAAACCACACATACCCATTTCCTTCCCTCTCAAGGAGATTCGGTTATGATTTGTGCATAACAATTATACAAGGCGGCCCAGGGAATAGATAAATGAGCTTGAGATAAATGCTGAGGGAAGAAGAGGCAGTTGGAATCTGGGAAGACTGGGGTGATTTTTCAGAGGAGGAGACTCTTTCCTTGAAGAATGAAAAGGGTATTGATAAGCAGAAAAGAGGGAAGAGAGAACTCCAGTGGGGAGAGAGAAAAGATGTCTCTTACTCTTTGGTTGTGTATATAGTCCGATGCTTCTGCAAAACTAAAGTTCCCAGGCTTGCGCCTTGACAAATACCAGTAGATTCTCCATAATTAATCCCTGGAACAAAAGCCATTTGCACAAAGATTTTAGCCAAGAAGCAACATCCTTATCTACAAACCAGAAGCTAAATGTCCCTCTGCCATGAAAAAAAAGACTAGGAAAGGTAAGCCAAAACTAGCATAGTCCTTGGAAGAATAATTGTCTCTGCTGCAGAAAAAAATACAGGGCCAGTGACACTGATAGGAAAAAGTGATAGAAGTGCCTGCCCTCATCTAAACCTTGAAAAGGAGAATCCCTGGAGGACAGTGTGTGCCAATCACTCCTGCCTGGCTGGGCAGAGGAAGTGAGCAGGCAAGTGCCAGGTAGGGTGGGGAGCTTACTTTAGCCAGAGTTCACCTTCTAGCTGTCTAGTTCCTTTAACCTGGACTAGACTGAAGGGCCAAGAGAAAAACGTTCTCTTTAGGGTATGAAATGGATCATTTCTGGTCCAGATGGTTTCCCATAAATACATTAATGATTTTATAGGCATGTCTGCCCAGAAAGGGAAGAGTTTAACAATCACACTGTGGGAAATGCTCCTTTGAATTCTGTGTAAACTGAGTGAGAGACCAAAGACCTATTTAAAAGTATGTTTTTAGTGACCCTCTTTCCCACACCTCATTCTTTTTAGATGGTGAACTCAATAAACAAGCCTAATATTTGATTTAAAAGAGAATATAGACTACATTCAAACCTTCAGAATCATTTAAACATGGATGGTCCCAGCGTTGAGAAACACAGGCGCGTGTGCGTTACACACACACACACACACACACACACACACACACACCCCTCATTGGTAACAAAATCAAGACTTCTACTGCTGAGCGTGGCTGTGAAGTTCCAGGATTTGCGACATACCTCAACTGGACAAATTCTAAAAAGCAGGCATAAAACTGTCCAGAAGCCCTTTTCTTTTGCCTCCGAAACCACTCCCAAACCTTCCTCAGACTTTGTCTAATCCCCCATCCTTCACCCAAACTATCACAATAGTCTCAAAATGATCCCTTTACAAATAAATCTAATCTTGTCATGCCCCCTAACTCAACCCTTTAATAGCCCACACTGCTTTTATGCTAGAGACCCCAGGGACCTTTCTCTTGGTCAACAGGGACTGGGGCAGGTGCCCCAAGCATTTCTGGTCTCATCTGCCCCCACTGTCATTTCATCTGCAGTGCACGTTCCCACTGCATGACCTTCTTCCAATTCCTCAGCACCACTTAAGCCACACCCACTCCCTCTCGGGGCCTTGTCACAGAACCTCTTTGCCTTCCAGACCTTCAGGACACTTTTGCTTCACAGTCCTTATCATGTTTAATTGTTCATTTGCATTTTGATTATTCGATCAATGCCTATCATCAGTAAGGGCTGTTGTGAAGAGTAAATCATAAAATGGACATGGAAAGAAATCCTTGAAGAACTGTAAGCAGGATCCCAGTGTAAATAGTAGCTCTTCCATTTGCTACTTTTAAAGAACTCCCTGCCCTCAAAACGAAATGTAAATGAAACGGGCAGTAGCATCACTTTCCTCAAACATCAAAAAGAAATGACTTCCAAAGCAGGCTCATTTTTATGTTGGGCAGAGAAAGTGGCAGGAACAACTTGGTGAATGATTAACCTTCAGATCTTTAGGCATCGAATAAAAACCCACTCGGGGAGCCACGGACAACAACCAGCCTGAGCCCCAACCATCTCCCTGGTGCCAGAGCATGTCCCCTGGACCTGCCACACCTGGTTCCTAAGGTGCCAGCGGCCACAGGAGAGTAAATATTAACTGTGGTAGGGAATGATTATCAATTGTGGAGAGCCGTCCACAGTTTCCAAGGTACTGACCTGAAAAGGAGCTTAAAGGAAAGAAGATTGGCGTACTTTGTCCACTGGGCTGGACATCCTGCATGTGCTTCTCCAGGTCCAACCCTGCTCTCCCCCAGTGAACCCTGGCCTCTCTGGGTTATCCTCTGGCTGCAGCCAAGGAGGGGCACCAGCAGGAGACCACAGGGAGGGAGGTGAGTGAGGTCAGGAGTATTACTCTCCCAGCTTCCTCCCTGCTGGGTCGCCCCAGGCCGGCTGTGTCCCTTAACCAAAGGCCACGGCTCCTATCAAGTATTCCTTCAACACAGCTTGCTTATGCCCGCTAGCTTGCTTCCCCATTCCCAATGAACCCACACTTTCTGGGAAGCAATCCCTCCCATTTCCAGCCCAGGGTGATTACAGTTTTCCTGGACTATTACTCTGCCTGGGATACTGCACCCATCTTCGTGGTTCCCCTACACCCAGCTTACATCTGAAGGTAAAGAGACATCATTGCAATAAGCACACACGTGAGCAGAGGAGTGCAAACTGAGATGCGTTTGAGCAATGAAGTAATGTTTCTATGAGTGCCTACATTTCTCTGATCTGAGGTGGCTGTGGGACCAGCGCTCAACAAGGCTTCCCTGAGAAACCAGTGTTTGAGCTGACATCAGATCCAGGGAGGTTTGGGGGTGGGACGTAGGTAGGAGGTTAGTGGAGGGAGCGGGAGACGCCCAGGAAGAGGAAAAAAACCTGTGGAAAGGCCCTGTCACACATTTTTTGTCTCACACCTAGTGACTCTCACTCAAAAAGTCTTAGCTCTTCCTTTCAAATTCGGTTATTTGGGCTTTTATGGGGAATACACTTTGCCATTTTTAATGGCTATACAAATAGAAGATGTTAATGATAATGATCATGTTATTAAAACTCCTCAGGTTTTACTTCTCTAATACATCACTGTCTCTTGGCAGGCCAGACAGTACCTAGCACAATGGCAAATACACAAAGTCCAATAAGCATACTGTTATGGACCAAATATTTGTGTCCAAAATTCATAGGTTCAAATCTCTAACCCCCAAGAGACAGTATTAGGAGGTAGGGCTTTTGGGAGGTAATTAGGTCATGAGGGTGAAGCACTCATGAATAAGATTAGTGTCTATATAAGAGAGACCCCAGAGAGCTCTCTCGTCCCCTTCTACCACAAGAGGATACAATGAGAAAATGACAGTCTGCGACCCAGAACAGGGCCCTTCCAGAACCTGGCCATGCTGGCTGGCACCCTGATCTCCAGCCTCCAGAATGAGAAGAAATACATTTCTTTTGTGTACAAGCCACCCAGTCTCTGGTATTTTCTTATAGCAGCCAAACCAAGACAGATGTGCAAATGACTGACTGACTGACTAAGGAACCAGAGGAGGGGAAAATCCACAGAAACCCAGCACGGCCTGTCAGGGGAGGCCCGCATGTGAAAGGCAGGTGAGTTGACTCCCAGTTAAGTCTGAGGTTGACCCTGGACAAAATAAACTTATCTCCAGATACTATTTGCTCAGGTCTCAGGCCCTGAGGAGATAAGCGAGAGTTATTTTGGTCTCCTGAATGCCTCAGAGAAGAGCTGGGACACAAGTGGTGACCTCCACGTTAAATTCAGCTTCGGGTATGGGGTTTCATGCTGTCCCCACAAATACACAGCTCATCAAAGACAACTGGAGGTTTCCCTACAACCCACAGGTATCTTTGCTGAAAACCTAGGATGCTGGAAAAATAATGCATTTTCTCCAAAAGGGGAAGTAATATTTTAGATTCGGCCTTTCTATTTATTTAGTTAGTTTTTCTCTCATTTTACTTGAGGGCATAAGTTTGATTCGTGGCTATCTCCCTGTACCTTGGAGTGAGCAAGTATCCTAGAAGGAGCCAGAAAAGTCAACCTCACTTTCCTGGAAGGCACTGTATTGTATCAGATAGAAGAAGGGGACTTCAGGACGGGGACTCCAGTTGAGTCTCATTTCTGTAATTAACCTCAGTGTGGCCTCAGGGAGACACCATCCCTCTCTAGGGCTAATTTCACATTTATAAAACAAATGGCATATAAGCCATTTATATGAGATCCTTGGATCTTTTGACTTTGAGCACCATTTTTTTTTTCCAGAAATACATCTTAAAAGTCACATGTTCTCACCATTATGTTATTTTGGGGCCGGGGGTTAGCATACTATCCATGCCACCCCCAAGAGTTCTTAACTTGTTGTTAATGGGTTTCCTAAGAGGGTCCATGAATCTCTTGATATTGCATACAACATTTTGTGCCTATGTATATTTTTCTTGGAAAAAAACGGGTCCATAGCTTTTAGGTCATATATGGGTCTTATGTGACTTTAGTGGAAAAGCTAAGTGTGAATGCTTAGATGACAGATGCCAGCTGAGATGTGAATGTCTCAGATGCATTCATCAGAGACCAGCCCCAGGAGCAGACACATCATCTAACCACTACACGCTCTGGACTCGGAGGAAGAAAAACCCCTAGGACCTATTAGTTAGGAATGTTTCAAGGACAGGATGGCTCCTGACTTGGGATGGGACTGGGTAGGTGAGTGCTCAAGACAAGGAGAGTTTGGGAACCCCGTACAAAAGTATAATTGTGGGTAAAATATACTGTGTTAAAAAAAAGTAAAAATCCCTGGCTGACCTATTAATTTAGCTCTCTCTCCGGTGCACATGAGGGTCATATGCTCTTTCTTTTTGCCCCCTGTCCTGTTAGCACCAGCCCCCAGAGTTCTGGGTTCAAAGGAAGAACAGGGCTTAGTTTTGCAGCTGGGAATTGGTGCCAGACAGAGCTGCTCATTCTGCCAGGAGAAGAATGGGCCATCCTGAGTCTGTATCTGTTACTCAGCCTTGATGGGGAGGCCCCACAGGAGGCCACACCACAGGCGTGGACAGGGGACCGATCTGGGGCTTTTCTCAGAGTAACAGGAAAGAAGTTGTGACAGTTCTGAAATCCTGCAAAACCATACTGCTCTGAGATTACTGCGAAATGGGTCTCACTCACTGATTTTAAGGTAAATTAGAAACATTAGTGACAGTGAAAGTTACACCATGTACAGTTATACATGCATGTGGGAAAACATAAATATGGCCATGTATAAATCGAGACTTAGAAGTTATAACTTCTATAGTAAATGCTATTATCCAAAAGTTTAAACATATGTGAGACAACTCATAGCAAATACGCTGACATATGGCATTGAAACCAATATGTCAACACTTATAAGTAAGAAAACATCTATGAAAATAAAGTCGACCACATTTCTCTCTTTACATTTAGGCCACAAACGAGACCACTGCTGAGCATCTCTGGTTAAACATTAACACACACCAGGATCTGCCTGTAACCTGTTCGTTAAGGTGCAGTGCCCCAGCTAATTAATACATCACCAGCAGATCAAGTTCAGGGAACAATATTGAGCTAATGAACTCCTGAGACCTCATTTACCCCCTATCAGGTGGGAGGGAGTACAGAAGAAAAGGACAGGGGAGAAGAAAGACGGAAAGATGGAAAAAATTATTATTTTTTGCCACTAGAGCATCCCACAGTTTGTAAAAGTGATGTGTCTGTGTGTGTGTGTGTGTGTGTGTGTGTGTGTGTGTATTGGGGCGGGGTGGTGGGGGGCGGATCCTGAAGTCACGTCACCTGAGGAAAAGTTGAAAGAGTGAGAGCTGTGTGGACAGGGAAAGACCATATTTAAACTGTTTGGACTGTTGGTTGACTGTCAGCAGAGGCAATGCTGTATTGCCTGTCACTCCCCTCCCTGGGCCTTAATATTCTTCATCTGAATAATATGAAAGGATTGTATGGAATCCTTGGTTCACAACTCCTGCTGCAATTAGAATCACATTGAAGAGCTTAAAAAACAAACAAAACAAAACAAAACAAAAAGATCTTGGGACCCCACCACAGATAAGAATCTTTTCAGGTAGGAAACAGGCATTGGTGTTTTAATATTCCCCCCAACCCGCCCACCCCGTCATCCCAATGCACATTCAGTCGGCGGTGGACAAGCACAGGTCTAGATTATCCCCAGGTTTCCTCCAGTATGGCATTTGTGAACCCCTCCAGCTCTAAAACATCACTTAATTCGGTCATATAGAGTGTTCGTCCCATTTCCTCTGTGGCCCTGAGAGGAATCTCCATCCTGAGGGAAACTCAATAACATGAAATATTGATATTAATTTTACAAATGCTTGATGGGTGAAGCGAGTTCACCGAGACCAGCTGAACGGGAACAGGAGCACCTGAGGAAGAAGTCCGTGACGGAGGAGCCGCTCGGTCTCAGCTCCGGACCTGTCTGCCCTGACTTTCAGTTTTTGCCAGCATGGTTAAGTTGTTTCCCATCCACGGCAGATTAGAAGCACAAATTTGTTGGGGGAACTGCTTAAGTTTATTAACAGCAGCAAAAAGAAATAACTAGCAGCATCCTGACAGTGAGAAAGAAAACTAAAACGTATAAAAACACAGCATAGAAACCAATGAAAAATATAGTCTGGGGACGTTCGTTGTAGAAGCAAGCCGCTCTGCTCATCTTAAAAGACCTTGATGATCTCTCTGTGTTAGTAATAATTAGAGAGAAACATTTATGTTCAAGGAACTCTACTTGACAAGGCAAGGGCATGTGTGTACCTGTGTACGTTTGCATGCATATTTGGTGATTTTTCAAAGGAATGATTTCGGTCTTTCAAAATGTAGGTTCGGCATAAAATACCGGTGTATTCTTCTCAGGCTTTTAAAAATAGACCTGCCTTCTCTACCTCAAAATTGTACTTCAGGTGTTCATCAAATAATCTCACCCTTGGATGGAACCAAGAAACAAATTAAGAAACCCCAGAAACTGCAGGTGGCCAGACTGAGACACAGATAGGCAAAATGATCTACCCTGCCACTCTTGGCCAGTAAACCCTCTCTCACCAGCCCCAATGAACTTCTAATAAAATATATAATGAATACGAGGAACTCAAGCCAGGCCGTGAAGAAGACATGGTTTGAAGTTCACTAAGTAGCACTGTGTGAAAAATAGGTCTTTTGGGGTCACTGAGATCATGGGGACCTGAGAAGAACCTGAGACTGACAACTGAGAGACCACACATGTCCTTTCAGTGATGGTCACGATTACCTCGGGCTCTTTAGAAGTCATGGTATTCCAAGGAGAGAGAAAGAAATAGGTAGGGAAACAGCAATGAGACTGTTAGAAGACTCACCATGTTAGTAAAACGCCATGGCAAGCAGCGAAGTTATTCACAATCACATCTCCCGTTAAGACACCACTGTTTTGTACTATGGATCTACAGCACATAAGTAAAAGCAGTACTCTAGTGACTCGCTTTTCTGCAGTACAGCAGTCCTATTTTCCCTGAAACCTGAGAGAAGGGTATCTGCCAAATCTGGGAAAGTCTACTGGACCTGAGCTCTGCGTGCAGTTATCAGTGAGAAAGTCTTGTGTCCATCAATGTTTCCTTGTTTTATAAGGCAAGGAAGAGTTATGACACATTTTGTTTCGATGGTATATCCCTAAAAAAACTAAAGCAGGATCCCAGGTTACATCGCTGTTCAATGTCTACTCAAGGGCAATGCCTGAGGCGGGATGGAAAGGTAAGAGGACCAGCACGTCTTCCAATCATTTATTGCGGTGACTTTAAAAAATTATGTGGTATGCTAGACAGAGAGAGCCCTGAGTAAGAATGACATCAGAGGCTGGGGTCTATTTCAGCACCTGTGACCTCCAGCAGGTTTAACGTCCCTTTTTATAAAATAAGAAATGTCCTGGAAAATCTCTAGGGCTCCTTCCATTAGCCCCGTTAGCCTCTGGTTCCCAGTATCATTGCCTCCAACAATCCCCTCAATTGTGTGAGGGTTCACATCTCCCTGGAAATCCCCTCTGTTCTTCCTAACTCCAGACGCTTGGGTCTGTGTGGCAGAAGGCCAAGGTTCCAGCCCCAGATCTGCCTCTTGGTTACTGAATACTGAGAGCAAATCCTTCACTGATCTCCCAGAGAATCAGATGAAATTACTTCTTAACACACTATGTTAGTCAAATTCACCCTTAAAACTCATTCCGGACGCTGCTTAAGAACATGTTTTTAAAAACTGCTGTAACCACTACAGACCATGAATTTTACAAAATGACTGCAATCCTGGATGCTCTGAAGAAGAGCTAAGAGAATCCCAGGTGTGTCCCAGGAGAAAGGTGCTGCGCCTTGCCACGCCCCTCCTCACACTCAGCAGGCTGTGCTGTTACCTTGATATTTATCTGCCAACCAATTTCAACAAAAACTGCTCAGCTGAAGTCATCACAGAAACCTATAAAGTGGCCAGTGATTCGCAAATAATTCGCCCCTTGCTATATGCCTAAGAATTAAAGAATTTCTCTATACAATGTATCCGGCACTGCAGGTACACCACGAACTAAAAATAACACTTTTTCCACAATCCCGTGTCCCACAAGAAGCTAAACCCAGAGAGACAGAGACAGAGACAGACCCGGGGGTGAGGGGAGAAGAGAGACTGAGAAACATGTCATAAATCCTAAACATCTTCCTAATTATATAATTAAACAAGCTCTGAACAGCATCTCAAAGGCCTGGGTTCCGGTAAGGGCTCTACCACCTATGTGGCCAGATGTGTGGCCTCGGCTTAAGTTTGTACCCTATGTAGGCTGTTTAAATGATTATCGATTTTGAAACCTACTAGGAACCCTTAAAAGTTATCTAATTTACTCCTTTTAAAATCTTTTTCATGCATAAGAACTACCTGGAAAGCTTGACAGAACACATGGCTGGTCCCAAGCCTCAGTCTCTAACTCAGTAAGTGTGGGGAGGGGTCCAAGAATCCTCTTTTCTCTAAGAAGTTTCCAGCTGTTGCTGCTGCTGCTGCTGCTGCTGGTCCTGAGGTCACACTCTGAGAAGCACTGGCCAAGTGACTGTCAACAGCAGCTAGAAATTCAAATCACCTGAGGAGGAGCATGAACAAAATGCCAGAGGCCGGTGTGCTCCAGACCCTGTAACTCAGAATCTCAGGTCACGCAGCCGTGACATCTCTATATTCGAAACTCCCCATAGGAGCTCAATGTGCAGCGTAAGTTTGAAGTGTCAATCAAGTCCAGTTACCTCATTTTGTAGATAACAAAACTGAAGTTCAGAGGATCAAGTGATAGCAACAGGTTCAGAGGATCACATGATGTTCAACACGGTCAGCAGCAAAAGGGGGAAGTCTGGACACGGAGCGATTTTAAAGTCCCGGCCTTTAATTCTATGCTTGTGATACTCTATAGCTGTGTTTCTCCTTTATCTCCTTATCCCAGCACATCCAAATATAATAGATGAACAGCATGAGACTATGGGGGCCTTTCTTCATCTGGGCACCCCAAGTAACCAGAGGACCACTACTGGAAGGCTCTCAGCAGTCTTCAAGCTCACCCCGGTGTAGTGTCTAAATATAACACACAGTCAGACACTCTGAATAACTCTTGGCTGACTTGGCTTCCCTTGGATAAAGTTTTTTTTTTTTTCTTCCTTAGATTATGCTACACCAGGAATAGAGCCCTAAGGGGAAAAATTCCTCTTCAGAGTCAGAGATAACACTGTGTGTGGTATTCAGGTTGTTCTCCTTTGGAAGGAAAAAAAAAAAAAGGAAGAAGCAAACCTCTAACATCAGCCGACATCAAAAAGGATATTCATACTTTGTAGGTGTGGTGTGTGCAGAAGGAAGGCAAGTAGAGAGGGAGAATTGGTCAGGTGAAAGGCAATTAACACGCCTTGGTGCTAGGTTGGCAGGGAGAAAGAATGTGGGCAACAAGTTCAGGTAGTCCAGGTGGCAGTGGACAACATGGAGGTCTATGTGCCAGCAGGCACTGGCAACTGTCCCTGTGCTGGCTCTACCGGGAAAGACTCAGTGTGCAAGTCATCCACGCCGCTTGTTCCCCAGGAGGTGGGCTCAGGTACAGCTCTGACTTCATTTCTCAGCCAGACAGTAAACACTTATACCTTGCCCCTGGGCTCCTGCTGTTCCTCCCAGCTAAAAGGAATTTGATGTGACCTAAAAGTTGCGTGAAACATATGCAGACATTGATTCTTCTCCTTTGCACAAATACAAAACCCTTCCTCCTTATAGTTTTAGTACAAGCCAAGCCTCTCTACTTCCCAGCATGACAACCTGTTTGATACTGGAGTTGCATGGGATGCTGGGGATCACCTAGTCTTGTCCTTTCCATTAATAGATAACATTGTAAAAGCTACCATTTGTCAAACATCTACTATGTATTAGGCTCTTTAATCTAATTTAAATCTAGTGCTCGCCCAAGCCTCAGATGATTTCTGGAAGATGGGGCGCAGGCAGAGAAAAGTGAAATGATTTGTCCAAAATTACATGGCTAACAGAGCCAGAGCTAGGATTCAAATACGGGTTTCTGGCTCCAAACCATTGCCCTGTCCACAGTCAGTAGGAAGAGGAAGAAGCAACGGTGAATGGTTTCCCGTCTCCTGTGACCCACCAGGTTGGGACAACTGACAGGCCTGCCTCAGCTGACATTACTGTGTCCTTTTCAAGACTTGAGCCAAAACTTTATTTGGAAGTTCTAAATGTCCAAGGAGGAGTTTGTTTGCTCTCTCTTGTCCCCAGAGAGAAAAATCAACCCTTCAGTTTCAGCCTTAGACAGGAAGAAGTGCAGCTGCTATTAAAACAGAGCAGGAAATTGCATGGGCAACCCAAAGGCAATGCTCTTCATCTACATGGGAATTTCTCCAAAGTGCTGAAAGCTCAGGAATAGAGTGTGGTTTGGAGGAGGTGTGGAGACCTTGAATATGCACCCCCAACACACACACACACTCCTGGAAAACATAAATCTCCGCTAGGGCTGGTGAAAGGACCACAAAGCGAAGCACTGATTTGCATGTTTTACTGCTGCAGGTGCACAGGTGTGTGTGTGTATGTGTGTGTGTGTGTGTGTGTATGTGTGTGTCCCCCACAGCACTTCCAACATTTGAGACTGAGTTATTCTTTGTTGTGGGGGCTGACCTGTGCATTATAGGATGTTTAGCAGCAACCATGGCCTCTACCCATTAGATGTCAATAGCACTTCCCACCCAGTCATGACAACCAGAAAATATCTCTAGACATTACCAAATCTCTCCTGGGTGGAGGGGCAAAACTGCCCCCTGCTTGTGAACCACTGATCTAGAGTGTCTCACCCAGCCACCATGCATTAATAGGAAAAATGTTTACTCAAAGGTGCATGTCTGAGATCCTCTCTGAAGGAGGTGAAGATTCATAATCTGCATATTTTCATCAAAACTCATGTATTTTCTATTGTGAAACTTATAAAAGAGCAAGGCCACATACTAGGCACCTTGGGACCGTCCAAAGCTCTCCAGAGGTCTGGTGGCTGATGGCCGAGTCTCCTATCTTTTTTCTAGTCCCAGGCAAAAACCCCTCCCCACCTCCTCCTACCCACCAATCCTTCCAGGCCTGCCTCCAGGGCAACCTGGTCCCCAAAGTCTCCCTTGCCCACCTGCACTCAGCTGTCCATGAACTTCAGGAAGCTCTATGAAAGCAGATTCCTCACCAGCTCCGTTCCCTTTGTACCCTCATGGATTGGAACAGTGCTTGGCACAGACTAGGTGGTCAATGCTATTACGGAATAAATACATTATTGAATACATAAATGTGTTTGAAGGAAAACCAAACACCCTTACAGTTTATCTAGGTTTCAAATTTCTTCAGAGCGGTGTCTTCTAGGAATATACATTTTATATCATCAAATAAATTGAAAGCTTCTCTGAGGCAAGAAGTTCTGGCCAAGTGATTCCAGAGCCCCCACGACACTGGTTCTCAATTTGAGCTGCGCACCTCTTAAAACCCCAATAGCCAGGCAGCACCCCACACTAACTGAACAGAATCTTGGGGGTCAGTTCTAGGAGGCATCCGAGATCTTAAAAGCTCCCCCAAGTGATTCTGATCTGCAGCCAATACTGAGAAGCCATGCTCTACAGTTCTGTGAATGAATTGTGCAAATCCACTTAAATAAGCATAGTGGAGTCTTGCATGCCCTGGGGATGAGTCTGCCCCTGTCAAATATAACAGCAAAGGCCTCAGCTTTGCTGTGGGTTTATGGCACCTTAATGTAACTACACTGGCTATCGTGGATCAGAATTTCTGACTGGTTTTGACTAGTCAAAATGAGAAAATTAGTGAATGATTATCTAATAAATACCTTCTGCTCAGGAAACAAAATCTTTGTAAACATGAGTCCACATGGGACTAATAAGTTGGAAGCAGTAGCCCGGACTCGCCTTTTATCTTTCAAAGTCCCGACAGAGGAAAAGAACTGAATAACACTTGTTGACAAACTGATCAATTCGGCTGAGGAGTTTTCTGTTTTATTAATATTGTTGTCGGATTTTTTTTCTCGAAGCTGAGTCCCAAGTACCCACATTCCCCTTTCTGGAGCAAAAGTAATCACAAGAAAAACGGACAGTGGGATATGTGGCTGTTTCTTCCACATAAAACACAGCCTGCTCTTCCCGCAGAGATCACAGATTTGTAATCTGGGCAGCAGCTACCAGGATTCAAAGAAAAGGGGGGTAAAAATCTCATAATGGGTGGAGATTTGGTTTAAAGAATAGATCTGGGTAAATTACATCATTCCTGGGTTTGTCCACTGAATTGGATCCCACAGTTGTCACACAATGACTTCTGACTCTCCTGGGGCCAGCAAAGCAGCCCTGGGCAGGCCTTATCAGGAGGAATCAGTGTGGAAAAGTACTTTCTGAAATAAAACTAACATAAACCAGGCGTGTCAGAGTTGGTTTTGCTAAATTTCAGGAATGTGGGAGGAGTCAGTTTACTAGGATGGAACAGACTGGGTTTGTTGAAAGCGTTGTGTCCATCCTACTTCCTTCTTCTCGGTTAATAGATAAGAACAGACAATCATCAGAAAATAAAATCTTTGTTTTTCAAGAAGACAAGCAGAGAAAACCAGGAGACGAGAGCAGGAGGAGACAGACTACTGCCCAAATAGGAATATCAGTGTTGACGGTGTTAAAGCGAACTAGACACAGCCTGAAGATAAACTCTGCTGAGTGGCCCCCACTTACTATTTGGACCAACACTTAGATGCTGTCCTATTTTTCCTGCCTTCTCCAACAAGCTGAATAAAGTCAGAATCAAGAGAGTATGCCTGTTCTTGCTAAAATACACAGGAAGTAAAGCATTATCTAGATACATGGACGTTATACGGCTTTAAATTTTAGAATCTTAGAAACATTGGGCTGGAAAGTATACCAACAACCATTTTTGTCCTTCATTTTACAGAAGGAAAAGTGGAAGAATGGGAAAGTTAAATGATTTCTCTTGGTAAAGCAGGGACAAACCCATTGTTTCCTTCTGTATAGTTCTGTCTCCTCTTAGCCATTGTCACTACACAAAATATACCACTGACTACATTATATCCAAGGGATATAAGACTTTCTTAGTCAGCAATTTGTTTTAAAAGATGGGGAATAATACATTTCTATGAGAGGGAACTGGTTCATACGTTTAAATGATCACTTTTTTAAGTGGTCATTTCACTAATAAATTGCTGGATGCTTGCCTTTTTCGAATAAACAATCTTGCTCCCTTCTTACTAGTATTTCTAGGAGAACAAATAACAACATAGGGGAGCTGAAATACGGCACAGATAAGGTCTTGAAGCTCCAAAGAATGATCTAAGAGCAAGGGCACGCCCCCAGGCACTTGTTCCTCCTCACTGCCAGCAGCTTCGGCCATCCAAGGTTATACCATGAGATCCTCCATAGGAGCTTCACTGACAGAAAACAGGCAAGTGAAGGCAGGGGGAGCACAGAGACGTGGCCTGGGGAGTTCTGCATATATTGAAGGTTCCGCAGTCAACAAGCCAGCTGCCTTCCAGTGACATCATAACTTGCAAGTGCCTCAGAAATTATACATTTTCCCCTAGTGTCACTGGATAAGTCCCTAAAGACACACCTTTCCCACTATTTCTACCTCCAGCCGCTGGGGAAGTGGTCCTAGAGGAGGCGGCCTTTCCTCACATCTGCTCAAGAGAACGGACATCGTTTCCCTCTGCTACCACAACGGGCTTTGCCAGGAGCCAGCCGGCAACTAAGATTCTACACTACTGAGGGGGAGCTTCCTTCAGCAGCTGCAGGCTCTTTTTCCACCCAACGTCATCTGGGAAATTATCCGCAGGGGATGCATTTTATCTTCGATCTTTAAAGCATAGCTCTGTTCTTGTCTTAAAAAAAAAAAAAAAAAAGTATACAAGTCCAAATGAGTAAAATAGAGAAACCAGGTCTTCTTATTCACATTATAAGAAGCCTTTTGTTGCTTCTTTCTTAAACAACGATTTTCCCATACTTTCTTCAAGTGGCCAACATCTAAGGTATCGGTAATTTTTAAACTGACTTCCAAAAACCTCAGTTTCTATATATGTTTTCATGAATTCACTTTTCTCATAAAGTAAGGGGTGCCTGTCCCTAGGTTGTCTACCACAATAGTTCACTCAGTTGTAAGTTCAGTCAGGGCTTCTGAGGCTTGTCTCACTTCCATCTTTGACTCAGCGGCATTTTCCTGAGAGAGAAAGCAGTGCCTGTTTGCGGAGCCTCTGAAAGTACTTCAGGCTGACAGGTGCTATATAAATGAAATATCCTTCCAATTACTGTGACTGTACTATATTGAATTAAGCTATATCACCATAACTAAGGAAACATGCCTGCCTACACAGCAGCGCCCTTTCTCGTCCTGGCGCTATTCATGCTCATCTCCCTCACAAATAAAATAATTTCTAAAGAGAGAAATCTCAATTACCTTCAAAAGCATTATTGTCCCTTGTACGTTACTACACACCGTCGGGATTAAATTGACGGGGCTTCAAAGTCTGTAAACTGATTCCCAGGTTAACAGCTTAAAATGCTTTCCCTTCTTGGTACCCAAAGCATCTTTCGTCTGCTCTCCTAGCAGACAGTGAATTTGAGAGAAGGATCAGAAACTGAAAGCTATTGACAGCATGACAGGAGCATTTCAGCATGACAGCTGATGGAGACGATCACATTTCCCCCGACAAACTCAATTGCTTGAGTAAATCAAGCGAAAGTCAATACAACCCCTCCTTCCTCAGGTCCCATGTGGTTCTTCAACCTTGCGCCACTGAACTTGTTATTGGTGGGGGAGGGCAGAGCAGCAAGCCCCAGATCCTCAGGGAATACCTGACTGATGCCAAAAAGAAGTTTTCTTTCTCCCATGGATAGCCTCTCTTTGCCAAACAAAGTTGCTCTCTTAGAGCTTGAGACATTCTCCTCCCCATAGGTCCTACATGGCGTCTTCATCTTGCCTGTTTCCCCTTGGTCTTTACCGTGAAGGCTTATCTTTCCAAATGTAAGATCATCAAGTTCCACAAAGCATACTTGCCCGTCTGTTTTGACCAGTAACTTCTGCTTATAACTACATAACAGTGCACAGTGGTACCACAAGTGGCTAGTATAGAAAAGTATGCAATTATAAAAAAGATAGATAGATAGATAGATAGATAGATAGATAGATAGATAGATAGATAGATATATGCCCTAAAATTATGTGTTTACATTTCTGCATGTGCTAGAACTTAGGTCTAAATCTGGAATGAGTTCAATGTCAACTCAAAAAGTCTAGGATGCATGTGTTCTTTATGTGAGTCAGTAAGCATGTGTACAGGAAAAATTCAGAATGTCAACTCTGCAGCTTTCAAAAACTCTGGAAAAGATATCAACCAAGAGCTATTAAAATATTACATTTCCAGGGAATCTGTCACAGACAGGAAGTTGGATCAGAGACTGGATATGAGATTGAGATGAACAGGCAAATCAATACAAGTCTCATCAGGGGCCTTTCTCAAACATCAACAGTGAGGCTGATGGAAATGATCTAGAGGAGAAACTATCCCATAAAACACAGAGCTATAGAAGATCATATATAAACATGGGACAGTAGAAAACTCTTGAGAAACTGGGTGAGAGGGAAAAAAAGAGTTAAAAAAGTGTTTAGTTTATACATATCTAGGTAATACTTTGATTTAGGGTGGGGGTTACTGCAGTCTACTTATAGAACAATGAGGCTGTCCATTCAGTTATGAGTGGGTCACACTGACAAATTCCTAAGTGGCAAAACCCTGGTACGTCGCTAAAGATATAAGAGAAATCAGTGCTAACCTGTCCTTTTATGAAATCATGCTTAGCCCTAACCTGAAATGTCATGCACTGCTGGGGTTGTTATATCTCAATAAAGGGACAACCACACCTAAAATAACAAGGACATGGGACGATGATCTTAAAATGATAGATTGAAAATATTTGTTCTCTAAAGGACTGAGAAAGACTGAGTGAAAATACAAGAAAGTTAAGAGATGAGAAAGTCAATAAACACAGCCTTGTTCACTCACCAACTCTCAAAAATTTTCATCCAGAGGGAATCTCCTTAATGCTCGGAAGAGAAAACATAGGGCAAATGCAAGACAATTTGCTTCACACAGCAATAAAAAAAACTATGCAATTAAGAGGTAATCTAGGTGACACCCAACTCTGCCTGATTCCCAAAACAAGTTCTGATAAACCGACAGATTCATAATGGGTGACTGAGGGAAACTAGGCCATAGAGGAAATACCTGTAATGTAACCTCTGAGGCTTAAGAGGGAACGCTCATGTCTTGGCAACTTCATGTCTCACACCTCAAGCCCTTTGAGTTTTTGTCATAGAAAAAACCTGGGCCGTCTAACAGGAATCTAACACATATGTAATTATTGTTTATGTTCTCTTGTGAGTGTGTGTGCATGACGGTGGATTTATATATGTTAAAATCCAACCGTCGTCAATAAAAAATATCAAAAGTGCTCCTAAAATAAGCTTCCTTTAAAAATGAGTTAAACAAATACGGGATGATTGATGTTGAATATACAAAGTACATAGATTATAAAGTTCTGTTATCATAAGCTGAAAGGGGTAAGCCTCTGGGATTTCCTCATTTCCCTTAAAAAAATGCATTGTTTCACATAAATGCCTCAGGATCATTCTACATGTTCTCCGTAGTCATCAGGAACTCCCAGGTATAAATATGCATACATTTTGACAGCATGATATAAAGTGGAAAAAACAGTAAACCAGGAGCGGAGAGATTTAATTTTGGTCCTAGGTCAGTTACTCACTGAGTATTAAATCATGAGCAAGTCACAAAATTTCTCATAAGATGTTTGTTTTAGTCAACAAATATTAAGCTCCTATTATGTGCAAAGTCCCATTCTTGGTACTTGGAATATAATATAGAACCAGGAAAACAGCTCTACTGGAGTTTAAATTCCAGCGTGGAGAGATAGACAGTGATCATGTAAACAAGTAAATAATATTCATAATTCAAGTGTAAATCCTCTGAAGGAAATAAAAAACAAAACAGGTCAGTGTGAGAGAATGCATCATAGGGACCTTAACTGAGAGGATCTGTAAAGGCCCCTCTGAAGACATGACACGTGAGCCAGACCCAAGTGACAAGAACGAGCAGTCACAGAGATAATAGAAAGTGCAAGGCCCCTGGTGGAGGTGGCCAGGGGTGCAGGGAGTCAGTTAGGCCTGTTTAAGAAACAAGAAGACAAGAATGGCCAGAAAAAGTCATACAAATCATTCGCTGGCCAACCTCGCTAAAGAATGTTTTAAGGATGAATGAAACAAGATGAGTATGTCCTTGGAAAAACTTAAAAGACTCTACAAAATAAAATGGATTGTTATGACCAGCATACTACAAATAAAAACTCCTATCCTCCGTATTATATCTTTAAGAAAGTTTAGAATTATAATATCTCTCATCCATGTATCTAGTCCAAATTCTTCATCTTCCAGACCAGAGAACAAAGGCACTAACCCAAGTCCATGACTGGCTTTTCAGGATGCAGCCTATCAGGCCAGGGGGCCCTAACTCTCACCCCTATATGAGGCTGCTTGGGACAATGCTTCCCACTTCTTTTCTGGGGCTTATTCATCTTACTAAAGGAAATCTTCAATATTGGCAAAACAAACCAATTGCCCAAAGCTTAATGTAAACAACATGTGGCATTAGCACCATGGAGATAAGAATTTAAAGTCTCAATATCCATGCCTGATCTTAGACTCACCACTTAGAGGTTTTATGACCTTGGACAAATTATTTAAACTCACCAAGGTCTTAGGTTCTGCATTTAAAATTGAAGGATAATAAAAATGCTTTTCTTTCCCAAATTATAGGCTTCTGAAAGAATAAGATATAAGATACATGAAAGTCTGATAAACTAGAAAGCGAAATAGCATATCATTACTCCTTTTTTTTTTTTAATTTGGCCTCCCCTTAGGTCATTGGCCATGCACTGCTGCCAACATTCTGCTATGTTGCATGATCACCATTACCTTGAATAGGTCTTGGGATTATCTTCCCATTTTGTGAGTTTAAAAAAATTATATCTGAGACGTACCATGAACACTTGGGATGATTTATGAAATCTGCCTCATGAATTTACTTCTCACTGATTCCTTTTCATCCGAATTCCCACAGTGGTTGAAGCAATCACAGATGACACTGGAAATACCTCATCCTGGATGAAGACACAGGATTCTGCTAAAGATAAGCCCTGAGACCTTGAGCAAATCTATCTTTTGACTATCGTTAACATAGTGTGTCTTCACCCCAAAATGTTCAGAACATTTATTATCTGTCCCCCACAATGTGCAAGCTATCTCATATTTGTCAAGTTTCCCAGAGTTTATGGGGCAATTTCAAATTCACCATTTTATTTGATCCTTTTAATAACCCTGGGAAGAGTGAGAACAGGGATAAGGAAAGCAAATTTATAGAGGAGAAAACAGAGGCTTTTTGTAGTTATTTGACTTGTGGAAAATCCCAGATGTCTAAGTATGCTGACTCCAATTCCGGCTCTCTTTGAAGCTGACTGAGCCTCTTTCAGGTAAGGATCTAGCAAAGAGCAAATGGGGTCATGGATATGAAAACTGTTAGGCTTTCCCAGATGCGAGATATAATTATCCTAAGGACAAGGGGACGTGCCACCTTCCTTTGTATGTCCTCATTACCTGACCTGTCAGTGGTGCCTGTCCCTCTAGATTATAAGGTAGCAAAAGGGAAGGACTGATCCAGGGCATTCCCACCTCCCCCAGGACATCTGGAAAAGCACACAGTATGCCTCCATCAATCCTTACTGATTGATTGTCTGAGTTTAGCCCAAAAGATTAGCTAGCTCTCTCCACTGGAATAGTTCCAGTTCTTTAAGAAAGGGCCTCCCCTTTGGAGTTCCAGCAAGGGGAAAAACAACACACCCATCTAGGCAATTTCCACACAGCCCTGAAACTTAGCGCTCTTGACAAGGGTTTCCTTTCTGTTTCCTCTTGGCTTTTCTCTCCTTCCCTTATGAAGTAAATAAATATTTTAAAAAGAAAGAAAGTTGCATGGCTCTTTTGTTCTGTCTGATCTACATATTCAGACCAAAAGACTATATTTTCCCCCCAAACCAGTCATGTTGGCCAAGTAGCAAAAATGCATTTCTTTAAAAAAAAAAAAAAAAGTTTATTTTACATGTTGCAAATACCGGGAAATTCTTATCAGAATGTGAAAGTTCAGGTCTTGATCTTCTTTAATCCCCTTTCTTTCTCTTTAAGGGAGAGAAAGCAAAGGACAAATCTCTCTTCATCATGGAATCCCTTCTTTCTGCCTATGCCCTGCTGGAAGCAGCGTGCCGCTAAGTGGCTTCTAACATTCCGGTTGAGGTCCGTCCTGCATTCCTAACAGTTATTTCGTTTTCCCTAATCCCCCAGACCAGAAGGGAATAACGCAATACCCTGCGATAAAGTGGTCCTGGTTTTCTGACATTCTCTAACAAAGGACATTTTATGACAAAATGAAAATGCTGAGGGTTGCCAATAATAAGGGTTGTGTTTGATTTAAACGACATTACAGTGCCTTAAGTCATAGAATTACAAAAAACTGGCTGATTAATAGGCTTTCCCTGGTCCAACTCCTTCATCTTACACTTGGAGAGACGGCATCAAGGGCTGCGGCCTGGCTCCATTTGCTCAGCTTCGCAGAGGCAGAAGTGGAAAGAGAACCCAGGCTCCTGGTTCGGCTCTCTGCATTACTTCCTTCTCCCTGACATTCTCCTGCGCACACCATTTGAACATCAAGGGAAAACTTAATGGGAAAATTCTTTCAAAAGGGTGTCTAATGAGGGATGATGCATTTCTTCATTCATTCAGCAATCTGGCAAACATTTGTTGGGCACATTTTATGCCAGAATCATTCTAGGTGATGGGGGATATACAAATGAAAATGATGCGGATCCTCCTCTCAGTGTGTGAGTAATGAGGTGTGTGTGTGTGGTGTGTGTGTGTGTGTGTGTCTGAAGAAGCACAAATTAATGTTGTGGCTTTAGTCATAAAAAGGGGGAGACACATTTAAAAATATCCCAGTGGGAGTGGCGCCAGTCAGAACACTGTGGCCAATACTTCCCTGTCTCTAAGAATGTTAAGTTCACCCTTATTACCCACAATCCATTCTGCACATAGCAGCCAGAAAAATCACAGAAATAACTAAAGCCATGTCATTCCCTTGCTTAAACTCTTCAGTGAGTTCTCACTGTCCATGGGATGAAATCTAGGAAGACCCTTACTAAGCACCCGCTTGACTGCCTCCAATTCCCTCACCAGCCCTCAGGCGCACTCTCTCCCCGCTCGCCCGAGGCTTGCAAGATTGGCCCCTGCGAGTTCCTCCACAGCACTAGACTTACTCCTGCCCTAGGGACATTTGTACAATCTATCCCATTTCTTTGGAACTCTTTCTCCTGATGGAGCCAGACTTGTTACCACCCCATCCAACCTACCATTCACCTAGCTGACTTCTTATTCTTCAGCTCTCAACTTAAACACCACGTCTTAGAGAGATCTCTGTGACTCTCAGAACCAGGTGCGAGCCCCTTCTGTGGTTTTCCGTACTTCTTCTGCCTTACATCCGACAGCTTTATTATATTTCCCTGTTAAGATCTCTTTTCCCCAGGAGACAATAACCTCATGAAGGCCAGTACTGTGTTTGTCTTGTTCACTACAAGGCCAAGGTGTAGAGTAGTGTTTGACATATTGCCAGTTTTCAAAACAAAAAGCAAAACAAAACTCATTGTTTGACTGGATGGGAGGATGAATGGAAGGATGGATAGATGGATGGATGGATGGATGGATGGATGGATGGATGGACGGACGGACGGACGGAAGGCTGAATACATGAAGATGTGCATATATAGACATTTTAAATATGAAACTCCACAAACCACGATTGGGATGAAAAGTTCTAGAGTGGACTTGATCGGTCAATTCTGGAACTCAAGAACAAGAGGACTTGCCCTAAAGTATAAAAAAGGGACTTTTGGAAAAAACAAACACTTAAGATTCATTATCCTAAAAAATGATGAGGGTAATTTAAAATCCTAGGTACCTAAAGGATGAAAGGAATCCAGAAATAACAATTCCAAAATGAGAAAGGCACAATTCAGTGGAGCAAGCACAGGATGAGGAATCGGGGGCCTGAGGCTCCTCACCAGCGAGCTGTATGGCTTCTTCCTCTGTAAGACATTTGGGAGAGAACCAAGGAAAGGCAAGGGAACAGACACCTATTTCTGGAGCCTCCTGAGCATTCCTGGCATGGAGCACAGCTGGGTCTTCTGCAATCCATGCCTCCCTGGGAGAGCTGGAGGAGCCCGGCTTGCTGAGTGTTTCTTGTTTCTGAATAACAAGATGGCTGCACAATTGGGCACAGATTGTGCTGAAAGCAGATAGGCTGTGAGCACCCCACTCTCAAGCAGGAAGGAAGTTCTCTTCCATCGTCCCAAAGTGTTGGTAGGATAGTGGTGTGTGCTTGCTCACGCACGCACGCGCGCGTGTGTGTGTGTGTGTGTGTGTGTGTGTGTGTGACTGAGAGAAAGAGGTGTGGTGGTGGTTGGTAGAATCTTTGGGGGATCTAATTGAAATTTTACTCTACTAGACTACTAAGACAAGATGAGAATAGAAAACATCACCTCAGAGAAAAATAAAAGGCAGTAGGAGGGAAGTGTAGTAACTTCAGGGTTTGATGCAGAGCAGAAAGGTAAGAAGCCCTTAGCCCAGAGTAATTAGGTAGCTACCCTTGGGGAAGCTCACACACAGACTCCAAGCATGTTTTTAGATTTTTCCTCAAAGCCTACCTCTTCACAAAGTTTCCCCTGCCCATTAGCAGTAGGCAGCCTGGAGGAGTGATGAGCAATCTTTCTCTCTCTCTCCCTCCCTCTGTTCCTTTCTCCCTCCCTTTCCCTCTTCCTCCTGTCCTCTCCTACCAATGGTTTGTCCTCAAAATAACCACTGACAGGCCATTATTGTTGTAAAAGAAAAAGAAACTGCAAGACTCACCCCAGTCACAAAAGGAAACTAACACATGTGGAGGCAGTTTGTACATTTTGACATCTGTAGGGCAATAAGGTGTGTCTTGCACTCCTGGAACCTATACTCCTGGTTTTGGGGGAGTGCTATGCTCTGTCTGAGAGTCTTTCACAGCCCCAAGCACTTTGTGGGGACTCCATGTATGTCCTCCAGCCTCCCAGCATCCCCACCAAGTGCGAGACTCTCATGATAATGACGTGGTGCATATTTTGAGAAAACAGAAGCATTACACATCCCCTGAGTCTCTGGCAGGGCTGCGATTTTCTCTTGATGGAATTCTGGAAACCCAGCCTCCTCTAACCTGTCTAGTGACTCTCTGAAGTCACAAAAGAAACATTGTCCAGCCCTGTCTTAAGAAAGATTAAACTGCATTTAACAACTCAGGAAAGGTAATGATCTCACTACAAAATCAACACAGGGCTGAGGCCGGGAGGCTGTTCCAACCACTGCTCGGTGCCCACCCAACACCTCGGACCTCAACCAGCCATTCATCTTCTGCTTCCACTCGCGGCCCAACTCCAAGGCTCTGACCAGTGAAATCACGCCCACACTGAACAGGACTAAATGCTCTGGGACTAAGCGAATAGACCTCGGCAGGCAGCTCCGTCTCTGCAGAGGTTCCAGTGGAGAGATCCCAGGTGTGTCCCAGGCTTTGGGCAGGAATGAACAAATCCAAGATTACGGCATCCATGGAGCCCTCCACAGACTCCCCAGCCCTCTTGTGTGGTACCCAGATAGCAACGAGGGAAGAGGTGGGGAGACAAAAACCAGAGTAGAACTTTGGAGAGTAAAAGAAAATGAGTCACTGAACGGAAGAGCATAGTATCATACCATTGGATTTGACCCCAGAAAAGACAAAAGATAAGCTTTTGGGCGGGGCGGGGGAGCGTTGCATGCTGTAGTAAAATTCATGAGATGAGGAAAAAAAATCAAATGATAAAGGTAAAAAAAAAAAAAAACTTAGGATTTAGGGCCTGAGCGTTCTTTATGGTTTATGGATATGCTGAGCAAATGACACCAAATCCTCACTGGTAAGTTTCTGATGAACTTTTCAGCACAGAGCCCAAGTTTACAAAATGCCCAAAATAAAACTGGGGGAATGATGGTGAGTGATTAGGAGTCCCCGTCCAGCTTTGACAGTTTGCTGAGTGGGTCTCCAGATCTTAGAGCATTAGCCTGAGAATCAGAGAGCAACAGGAAAAAGGAATGGCTCTCTCTACTCCAGAGGCTACCATACTTTGACTTGCGCACAGAGGAATTAGTAAGTGGGTCTCATATAAGGCCAGCTCAGTATCAACGCCTCCAGATTCAAGCCAAGCTAAACAGCTCAAGTCTTGGCACTGTCTCCTTCAGGGAGAAGGAAAGGTGGGGGGCCGGCAGATAAAGACTCTTTAGGGCATGCCAGCCCACCCCTCAGCCCGTCCGCACACAAGGAACTTGATTTCCATGCCCCAGGGAATCTGTAGATGAAATTCCAGAAATTTGCTCAGAGATTGAAAATACAATGGTCAAGTTCAGAAACGGGAGGGCTGCTTCCTAGCCTCTGCTTTTCCATGGAAGAACTAATCAGTGCCATTCTGACCCAACACACAAAGTGCTTGAGAAATCAGGTGTTTATCCTTGGCCCCAAAATAGGCCTATTTCAGCTTGCCACAAGTCCCTCCTTTCTTCCTGGCTAGTGCCTAGGAGCCTCCTATGTCCTCATTTTAGCTGCTCAGAAGGACGAGGTGGTGATGCCTGCTCTGAGGGACACAGTAGAACAGCAGGAGGTGAATAAGTACTACACTTTCTGCCCAACAAAGACACACGCTGAACAGTTCAGGACAAGGAAACTAAGTCAGGTCCACAAGAAAACAGGGCATAACCATGAGGATGACCATAAGAGCCACAACATCACAGTTCGTGCAGACGGAATTTAGTACCAGATGCTGTGTTTAAGTTTCAGTGAGAGTGTGAGCTAAGTGTATAACCTAGCTCTTTCGCTCATAAGTAGGAGAAAACTGGGCAAGTTATTTCACATACTTGATCCTTGGGTTCTTCTTCTATATTTGGGAGGAGGGAGAAGGCAGTACTCCAGGCTAACAAAGTACCAAATCACACATCAAGTTGATGCTGGCACTGAGGAGCCCATAATTATACTTTATACTTTTATTGCCCAAGTTGGCCTCTAAAGCATTTCTTCCCTCCTTATCTAATTTTTATCCTCCAGGCCTCCTGGGAGATGGTCTAAGGAAAAACTTTACTGTCTATTCTACCAGTGAGGAAACTGAGGAACAAACAAAGTATAAGCAGAATGCCAGGACCAGCTGCCAAGTCCTCCTGATCCTATATAAGTATCCCCTCTACTGGTGAGCACCTGGGAACACATGCGGGCAGGTTAGGGACATCTGAGCACTAAATGTCCCTGGGATATTATCTCCCTGAGGCATTATTTAGGGTGTTTTATATTTCCTTACATTTTTTTTTTCCTGGCCAACAGATTAAAAGGCTGGACTTCTTTAGGCATAAAGGATAAGCCCAAATGGCACAGCATGAGTGATGAATACGAGGAATTAGAGGGAAAGAGGAAAGCTTCTTAACACACACTTTCCAATTGCCCTTGAGCCCAGGAGCTTAAATATTTACCATGAAATTTCCTGTCCCTCTGGCTTTGGAAGTTTCTAACTTGTGAGATAGAGTCTTATCCTGACAGTTCCACCTCAAGGTGCCGCTAAATAAAATGAGAGCAGATTCTGTCTGGTTTGGAAATTATATTTTCTTTGGTCTTTTAGGAAAAAATCAATCTAGGCTGGGTCTGCATGGCCATCCACCTGGAAAGCATGGGCTGCGCTATGGAGCGAAGGGCAAGGGCTGCAGCCTCGGTGTCAATCAGGGGCTGCTAAATATGAGCGCTAGGGCCTGGCTGCCCAACGGAGCCGGGGAGAGACGGGGGAAGGAAAAGCAGCAGCGAAGCGCTTCTTGACTCAACATCCAGGCTGGACTGCCTGTCCACACACGGCCCTCAGCAGAGAGTGACTTCATAATACCACCCTCCCAACTCACTTGCCCGGGCGGCTCCACATAGATAATCATATTTCACAGCTTCGAAAGAGATAAAAGAGAGATACAAGTAAACAGCAATTAAGTTAAAATGGCCCCGTTCATTGAATGCTGAGAGCAATTAAGAAACAGAAGCAGGATGGGGTCATTCTGGAAGCGATCAGTTTGAACAGTTTAAGTAGAGATCAAAGTGCAAATAAGTGGTCTGAGCAGATATCTTCTCAAGCGTAACTGGCTAGGTGACTGACACCGGTCATTGGCTTATCTGGGCCACAGATTCATCATGTATAACATGCAAGCAATCAGTAAGATGGCCATTAGCATCCCTTCCAGATCTGGTAGTCTCTAACTCCATCATTCTAAATCCAATCTCTACGACTCACTATTTTTCAATCTAAGCATGGCACTTTCCAAACTTGAGAATTCCTAAACTGACCTAAATGTGAAAATTATGCTCGATCTTAATTACTTGGATTGAGTGAAGGAATTAAGAAGTTAAAATAAAACTACTAGAGAAAAAAGAGGTCAGAAATTAAGGTGGACAAAAGTTAAAATTAATTCATTTGTTGGAAACAAGGCTATGGAGGAGATGATGGCAGAAAAAAAAAAAAAATGTAACCAAAACTTGAGTACTGAATTCTTGCAGGCAAAGAATGAAAGAGAGGGGACTTGAGATTTCATAATCTTATATATATACCTCCTCTGGAAACCTCCCTGACTTCCCTTACTGTGTTACCACAGCACCTCTGCACCCTGCTAACTGCACCTGTCACACAGAAACTTCCACATCAATTTAGTTGTCTGCCTCTCCCAGAAGATAGAGAGGTTCTTTGAAAACAAGAGAGAGCATCTTATTCAAATTCGTATGTGTAAGACCTTGCACAGAGCCTGTATAAAGTAATTGGTCAAAAGTATTTTGAATGAATAAGCATTAAAATTACTTCCCCAATAGCAATTAAAATAAAAAATGATCCAGGCCACCAGCTAAAGGTTTTTAATTTCTGGAGAGACCTCCAGTAGCAAGGCAAGGCGCACTCATTTGAAAGTACAAGTGTACTCAAGGTTCTCATTAGCATTTTCAGGAAAGTAAAAAAAAAAAAAAAAAAAAAAAAAAAAAAAATCTAAATTTACCTCCAGGGACCTTGTCATTATTCTTTCCAGAAAGCATGATACCAACTTTGAAATGATTTGACTTAGAATAAAACCCAAGTAAAAATGTAGAATATCATGTAGAATATCTACTGTTAAATATCTGGAGACATGTGATTCACTCAAATTAAGAGGTTACTGTCATTTGACTGAATGCCTATGTATAAAGAGTGTGAGTTCCAGGATCAGACAACCTAGTTCAAATTCTGGCTTGGACCCTTCCAGACCATGTAACATTTTCAGGCTGAGGTTGAAGAGTATCTCCCGGACTATCTGCAGAGGAGTTAGATGAGATGACCTCGAATTACCTCTTAATCCCAGGTATTCCCACCCTAACCATAAGTCAGCTATTGCCAAGTCACATTCTGCATGACTGCTCTTGCTAAGCTCCTGCACATGTCACAGCTAGTGGTTCATCTATATCAGTTGTTCATTTATACCTGTGGTTCTCTACTTGCTCAAGTTGGCGTAGGGTAAAGATCAAAAATGGGTTATCGGAATTCCTTTGGAGATCTTCTACAAGATGAACATATCCAAGAAACATACACGCACACACACACACTCACTCACTCACTCCTAGAGGATACTTCCAAGGATATCGTTCAGGAATATATGTTTCAATAAAGTTTCCCAGAGAGACTGATTTTCCACGACCTCGTCCCTCGCTCTGAGACACTCCCTGACTGAGCTGAGACTTATGCTTACGTGTAAAGACACAGTAAAGACCACCCTTTTAAAAAGAACATCTTCAAAGTCACAGTCTCAGCCCATAGCAAACCAGGTATATTTCTAGCACTAATTAGTGCATAACTCTTGGGCCTCCCTTCCTCCTTCTCACATTACCCTTCAATAACTGTGTTCTACCACTGGCTCAAACTTTTATTTTCAATCTGAGTCAATGGCCATGTTGTCCCCAGACACCCATAAGTGGTTATAGCTGGAGAACAGAAATATGTTAACACGTCATCTAGGAGCTAGGCCTTCCACCTTACCAGGCCATTCCAAGAAAGAAAGAAATACACACGCATACTCAGAGAGAGGGAAGGGGGAAAGAGAGAAAGAAACAGATTAATACTTACTTGGAATCTGAAATACAAACCTAGTTTAAGACCATATTCTCTTCAACTAGCGTGAGATATTCTGCAGAGTTCTAGTGGTCGGATTGGGCATTTGTTTACTTGTTTGCTTTAATTTGGGTTTTGGTTTCTATCAATTGGGAATAAACAAAGAGTGAGCTACAAACATACCAACTACCACCTCTCTACATTCTGGACGCAAAAAGAAAGCAAATTTTTGTTGATGCAGCAAAGATATATTAAAACAAAAACTCCGTGTGCTGCCTGCTGCGAAGAAATGGGCAGGAGACCAGCAGACCCTACTGTCCTCCCAGCCACCGCTGTAGTGTCTGCTGGGGCTTCCTCCTGGCCCCTCCTTTGTGTCTGGCTTGAATCAGCCTTGTCATGAGGCCTTTGGGGGCCTATCTGCAACTAACTGGTTAGAGTCAAAGCCATTGAGGCCCTCCTCCGGGGACACCCTGTCTCTAAAATGTAGCGGTAAAGAGAAACCACTCATAGCACGAGTGACACGGTGGGAGGTCTAGGGGCACCCTTAGTGGGCGTGCTTCCTATACAACCTGTCTCTACATTTATTTTTTTATAAATCACCATACATCACAGATGGATAATAATGAACCCTATTCAACAAGACTTGGTGGGGAAGGAAGAGGAGGGAGAAAAGCAATCCATTCCATGATCTGCATGAAGAAAGTGTCTCTGGTCTTCAACAGTGACGTGCCTCCCGCCCCCCGTGCCCCCAGAAAAGAAAAGAAAGGAACTAAAAGAACAGGTGAATTTCTCCAAGATATTTATTTGCACACGAAAGGGCACAATTCATACCTTCAAAAGTCCAACAGAGTTCTGAAAATACCAATCGAGCTAAAATTTCTTTCAGGTAGAAGACACTTAAGGAATCTCAACATTAAGGACTAGCATGTTTGGGGTGTCTGCTTTATGCAAGGTATTACTGTAGGTGGTTTTCTATGTATGAGGATACCTCATCACACTTAATTCTCCACGTGTCCCCCGAATCCCATTAGACAGATGAGAACACTGAGGTGAAGAAACATTAAATGACCTATCTAAGGGTGTCCGGGTACAAAGCCTAGAAGCTTAAGCACAATACACAGCCAACTGGGAGGCAGAGCAAGGACAGAAATGTCAAGCTGCCCAAGAGTGGAATTTTCCTTTAGCCCTGGGGTTACGCCCTTATGAAAATAGCCTCGGGACCTGAAGAAGCCCCAGAGCCAAGAATGTTCCTTTCCCTGATGAGCACCCACATTCCCAGGGATGTGGCCCACCACCCCTGCCGGGCCTGGGCCGCACTCCAGAGGAGGAGCGAGCCTTGTCTGGCCAATGCACGAGGCCCGACCCTCACTCCCCAGGCAGATGTGGATCCTGGAGGTGTTTTCTTTCCCTCTTCTTATTTAAAGAAAAAACAAAATTCTCTACACTCCCCACATGTGAAATGCCGCTGGTGCTGCCGCCAGACAATAATTTTACAGTCACACAATGACCCTTGCGCAGAGAAAATAGGAAAAGCCTGCACCCCGCCCCATCCAAGCCTGGGAGAGTCAACCTTTGGAAAAGCCCAGGTCGCAGAAGATCAAACTCACTAGCTGAGGAACAACAGGAGGTGGGGAGGCAGGCAGGGGAGAGGACAGGGAAGGAGGAAGCATGAAGTTTAAAGGTCAAAACAAATGTCAACCTAACACCAGCACTGTATGAACAGCGCAGAGCCTCCCTGCTAGACAAATAAATGCTGCCGGGGAGGCCGGGTATCAAGAGGTTTTATTAACTCTCTTCCTGGAATCGTGCACATAGGAAGTCTGTTCTATCATATAAGCTGCAAAGCACAATATTTATCCCTCAGGGGGGGAAATCACAGAGCTGATACTGAATCCGCAATACAGAGCTTCTCCCCCATTCCCTTTCCAGCTGCACCTCCGGGGGCCTGTCAGCAGGAAATACCCAAGCGGATTTTGATAAGAGTGGAAAGGGTCATGTGCTGATGAGAACTCAGGGCACAACCCTGCCTCCGCCTTCTGCTGACTCTTTCTCAGGTGTGACTCGGTCCCACTGAGCACAAGGGAGGCCTGAGATGAACAGGCTCCCTCCAAACCCCCACACTGGGGGGTCCTCATTATGCCCCGTGGATCCCACCAGTTCCGTGGGGATCCCACCTCGAAAAATGCCCCTTCGCGGAGTCCAGTGCAATTAAAGAGAAGCCATTGGATGGCTGGTCCTGGCTTGGCTTACTTGCAAGGGAAAAGCTCTCTGCCTAGTCGTGCTTCCCATGCTGGCTGCTCACCTGGATCACCTGGGGTGCTTAAAAATATGTGTGTGTGTCTGTGTCTTTCTCGATCTAACCCTAAGAATTTCTAATACAGTTAGCCTGGAGTGAATCTTGAGAATCTGTATTTTTAAAAAAAGCTCCCAGATACTTCTGATGTAGTCGGTGACCTTGACAGCAGTCTCTAAATGAGTGCTGTAGGAAATTAGAGATCACAGTATCGTCCTCCTTGCAAGTTGAAACCAGTGGTCCAGGAGAGGCAGCTCAGTTCGTAGCAGGCCACTGTGGTAGTCACCATGAGCTACTATTTAAAGTGCCCCTATTTAAAGTGCCATATCGTTTCTGCACTGCATTCAAGCGGCGATCCTGGGTCTGGAGACACGCCTCCATCCTCACGCCTTCCCTGGTGCAAGAAATGCCTCTTCCAGCTAACTTTCATCATTATCACCCTTCTGCTATCAAATATATCTGACTGTTGACATTCTGGTCTCCGAGGCCTCCCTTACTTCCTGATGGGATTTAGTTTACCGAACTCCCTGACATCTGTATAGTTATCATCTGGTTATCGCTGAGAACTTTTGAAGGAAAGACTTCAAATTTTTGAACTATTTCCTGAACAACTGAGGCTAGAGAATGTTTTGCTCTGACAAGTGTTAAAAAGAAAATAAAAAAATAATGTATCATGTATCAGCCAAGTGTAAAAGATAAAAAGATAAATAGATGAATCCACTGGCAATCTCAAGGACACTGAAAAAAATACTCAAATCCTAGAATAAAAGAACAATCCAAAGACAAGCAACCGATAAAAAATAGGTAAATGAAAACATATTACACAAAGTGAATAAAGTCAAAACATGCTTAATGTCAAACTGACCAAGAGCCAAGGGAGGTGAGGACATTACTTCACCATCTCAGGGCAGCCTTGGGCAAGCCATGGGGATGCTGTGTTTCTCAGGCTTCCAGCCTCCACCCAGAATCCCCTACTTCTGGCTCTGCGCTCTCCCTCGTCAGAACTTGCTGGACATGCAGATCCCTTTCTCCTTCAATCACTTCTGCAGAAACTCTTCTCACGGACACCAGTGGTCATTGACACCTCAGTCTGAATATAAACCAGAGGCATCATTCTCATAGAATCTGTATATATATATATGTGTGTGTATATATATATATATGTATATATATATATATATATATACATACATATATATATATATTTTTTTTAATTTTTATTTCTCAACTGGACTGAGGGGAGAGATAAGAAAAAACGGAAGAATATTTTCTTTTTCTTTTGGAAAAAAATTCAGGATCCACTAGCAGTAAGGAACAGTCTGGGGCTTTCTTTGGACGGTGGGGTTCAGAGTGAAGATTCTGGAATTTCTGGAATTAATTGTCTGTGTGTGAGCCCACAGAAAGGCTAGTGTGCCTTCATTTACAATCTAGATGGCGTATGGGCACATAGGTGGTGTCAGGTCCCGATGCTAAAAGAGGATCCTTACAGCAATTGCATTTTATCCCAATACCTTTTTCCAGACACTGAATTCCACATGAGGTGGAAGAAAAGGAGAAAATATTTCTCCAGGAAAACTCGGCTTGAGCCAAGGTCATCTCGATGAGTCTCTGCTGACACATCAATAGCAAAATAGATGAAGAGTGCACTTTAAAAAGATCTTCTCGCAGTTTGGGAAAAAAAAGATCTGGATTTTTGATCCCAGGGGACTTGTGGTTTTTAGTAATAAATAAATCAATAAATCAATAGTAAAGATCAGTTTCAGGCTAACTGAAAAGTTTCTAAAGGTTGAGTTACCATGGCAAGAAAGACAAAAAAGGTAAAGACATAAAAACAGAGATAGCTGAGTAGAACAAATCACTCCAGGTTCCCACGGAAAGTGTGCAACTGTGGGGCTCCTTGACCTCTTCGCAGGTGAGAATTCCTTTTCTGGATAAGACATTTCAGCAAATCCTAGCTCCAGCATCCTCGGGCTCACACACTGAGCGCTGCCCATTGAACTAACCCTTATTTCTTCTCCTTTCCCCCTCCTAGTGTGCCTCCTCCACTGTCACTTAGGAAAAGTCATCAACAGGTGTATTACACCCAACAGGTCACATTGCCCATCTCTTCATAAGGCCCCTGGCAAAGATAAGTGTCTGTCACCCTGCCCTCTACGCCATCACCCCCTGTGGGCATAGGGAATGAGTACAGAGCCAGTAGTCTTTGTCCTATTCCTGAGAATTTCCATGGGATTTTCTTGAGCAACGAGTGACAGAGCCCTTGGTGAAATATTCCTCTCTACATACTCTATGAGGTTTGCAGCAATTCGGAAACTGTTTCTCGTGCAATTTATTGTCTGATTTGGTTAAGCAATGATCACTATAAATCCATTAATGGGAAGTACGAATCTTAGAAGGAAAATAACAAAACACCTGGTAATGGTCAAAAAACTTGGTAAACACGAATGAAATCCTTAGGTAGTCTTAATAGATTCCTAATGGAGCAACTTGTATTGTAACCAGCCCAATTTGTCCAAACCTAATGAAACATTTAATGGGAAGTTAAATTAAACAGAGAAACTTGAAAACATTATACCTCATCCCAAGCTCTACAACACACAACACATCATACACACATACACAGACACAATAAAAACATTTCCTGATGTTTTAAGTATTTACGTGTACGTGTTTTTCAGAATATTCTTATAGAAAAGGCTACGTGGGACCTTAATATGTAAAACAGATAAAAAGCAAAACTTCTAATGTAAGAATGGGCTCTACCCACTGAGCAATCTCTAGGCATGCAACATTGTCCCCTGAGGTATCAAGGGCTCCCTAACTCACATATTCCCAGTTTTATTAGAAATAACTGACATACACCAAATCACACCTTAAAGGCCACCAGCCCAGTTACTAACAATAGGGGTGGGCGCTCTTCTTAGGGGATGGTTATAGACTTTCACCATTCGTTCTAGGGTTTATCTGCTGAACACCCACTGTGCTCATATACAGAGACACCAGGGCAAATGAGACATAAATCCTGATCTCAAGGAGCTCACAGTCCGTTATAATAAAGACAAGTCATCAGAATATTCCAAAACATTAGAATAAGTAATGTGATAAAGTTAGTCACAGGATGCTCTGAGATTCCAATTTTCATCTCACCAAAAGTTTTCAGGATATTTAGCCTTTTTTAGAGTGGACTAACTATGCTTTTGATTCATCAAGTCATTAACTTTGGGGGCAGAAGACTGGCCAGCTCAAAAAATGAGTAGATTAAAAGTTTGAGACTGACTGTATAAAATGAAGTCACTTCATTTTATTTCCAAGAATTATGTATGTGATGATGCCAAAATTTTAAGAATAACAGAATTTTCACACTGTATCAAACAGCATATATCTAGCCCAGCATTATTATACTGGGATTGATACGGTGGCCCACCTTGGCAGTAATCACAAAGACTCCGGTTATAAGCATGTATAACACTGGATACAATTTAGTTACCCAGTAAGTCTTTTCCTCACAAGTATTTATTTTCTGGAGGTAAAGAGTTCCTAAGCTTTTTACCAGTTTGGTGAGTTGAGTGTGCTGATTTCCCTCCCTTTGCTGAACTATCAACCTTTAAGTTTCAGATCCATGTCACAGCTGGTGACTCCTCTGAGAACAAAACAGTTTCTGGCAAGCAGATTTGATCTCTCTCTAGATGATTCAGTTTACTCCCAGCAACTTGTGATGTCCCTAACACCAGAGTTGTTTTTCTCTTCGTAGTAATAGATGCTGTTATTTTGGGAAAGAAAAGAAAACACTCGTGGCAGTGACGAGGGAAAGGAAAAGAGGACTCTAGAACCTGGAAAAGGAAGCCAAATTAGAATTCCGTCACCCAGCATCTGACACGAGTAGGAAGGACCCTATACATGTCCACATCATTGGCTTGGGCACCCCCAGGAGCGGGAGTCACCTCCTTCCTAGAAAAGCTCATTCCTCTGGGATAGCCTTTTTATTATTATGTTTTTTAAAGAAAAAGTTTTCTACAATTGATACAAATTGCTGCCACCCTGTCACTCTTACGCATTGGTTTTAAATCTGCTCTGTGGAAGCTCACAAAATTGACGTTGTCCCATTCATGGGGCGGGCCCTCAAATGCATATCCCGGTGGAAGTGCGAAGCCACGTCTAAATGTGTCCGGACCCTATGACCGGCCTCCACTGCGTTCTTCACTTGCAGGACTCTCTACCCCTCCAAGGGACTATAATAGGTCACAGACTTAAAGGTATAATTTGTAGAGATTACTACTATTTCGTTTATAATTTTATTTACTTTTTAATTGTGGTAAAATACACATAACATAAAATGTACCATCTTAACCACCTGCAAGTGTACAGTTCAGCAGCAATGAGTACATTCTCACTGCTGTGTGGCTGTCGCCACCCGCCATCCACAGTGTTCTTTCCATCTTATAAAACTGGAACTCTGTGCCCACTGAACACTGATTCCCCATTCCCTCCCCACCCTCTCTTTCTCTCTCTATGAATGTGACTGCCTTAGGTACCTCGTATGAGTGGAGTCATACAGTATGTCCTTTTGTCCTTATTTCACTTAGCGTAATGTCCTCAAGGTTCATCCATGTTGTAGCATGTGTCAGAATTTCCTTTCTTTTAAGGCTGAACATTACCCCAGATTTCCTTTCCATTGTACAGATATGAAAAATCAAGAGACTGAGAGCTTTCCATGGGTCTCACAACCAGAATAGAAGCCAGCTCCCCTTCCTCCCTGCCCTCTGCCTGCCCATCTCATTCTTCTCTATTCTCCAAATGTTCTATATTCCAATTTGGACTGAAGCTGAAAAGGAGGCTCCTTTCGAGCTATCCTCAGGCAAAGAGTTTATCTTGTTGGAAGCCAATCCACACGCACGCCCCAGAAGGGGGAGTACCTTCCAGACAGTAAGGACTTTAGTGGTTTGGAGATGGCTGTCCCCAAGACCCAAGCATTGGCTGTGAAACCAGGAGAGGAAGCCGGTGGATTTAGTACTACTGTAACAAATACCACTAATTACTATTATAATCATTTTATTTTCTTTGACGGGGCAGCACACTGCAATGCCTCTTAATACTGGAACTTGAATTCTGTGGAGGGCAGTAGTAAGAGAGAGAGAGGCCTCATGAATGGGTTTGTTTGTTGTGTTTTGTTTTAATCTGGTTATGTACTATGATCCCTCTTGCCAAGACAGATATGGGGAAAGCCACGTATAGTGTAACCAGAGTGGGGTCCATTCCTCATAGCTATTACTTCTTAATAAAGAGGAGCACTTCTGCAAAGGATGAGGTTACTGTCAGAGAAGGCATGCCTAATAATGATTAATTTGATCTGCGCCAACCTAAACTGGATCTGCCATTCACTAAATAATTATTCTGTAGCCTGGATACCATTTCCACAGGGTTCAGGGAAGTTGCTGGCTATTTATCACATTAAAATAAAACAAAAAACCTACATAAACAAGATAGGATAAAATAAGAAACCGTCCGCCAAATAAAGCCAAATGCCTTCATATCCACCCACAAAATGCCTGCTTAAAGCTAGAAACAACAACAACAAAACCCTATGTCGCTATCTTGTGCCAAAAGAAAAACAAAATTGACTGGACACATATCCTTCCCCAAGGACAGAACAAGAGCCAAGTCTGGTTCCTTTTCTACACAGGGAAAAGGGTCAAGCATCCAACTGGCAGAAGTACATCTATCTCCTCAATTGATCCTTACTTCCATCTTGTCGGTAAGACATCAACATCCATTCAACACACGGAGAAACTGTGGTTTGGGAGATTGACTCTCAAATCTTAAATCACAGAGCGTACAAAACTTGGTCTCGAGCAAGTCTTCCACCTCGAGGACTATTCTTTGCCATGACCTTTGATAAAGTGCAGCCTGAGCCAGATCCTAACCAGACGGTCTCTTCTGAGTTCTGTTGTTAGAGATCATTTTATATATCACTTTACAAATATTTATTGAGTGCTCACTGTGTTCCAGTCATTGTTCTAGGCACAAGGACACACCAGTGAGTGGAGCAAAGCCCCTGCTCTCAGAGTTTTCATTCTAGCAAAGAAAGGCAGGTAATAAACAAATCAGCAAGTGAAATATTGTACATCAGATAGAAGTAAGTGCTAGGTATAAAAATAAGGCAGGTTAAGATGAGGAAAACTCATAAGGGACAGTCTGTCATTTTATAGAGTGGCAAGGCACATCATCATGGATAACTTATATTTATGCGGAGAGGTCAAGAACAACCATTACAAATGTCTGGGGGGGTCAGCCTTCTACACAGAAGAAACTGCAAAAGCCAAGTGCCTCAGGTAGACTTGTGCTAAGAGTATTCTGTGAGGTGGTGCAGAGTGAGAGGAAGCCAGACAGGTAACAGGGCCCAGCTCACTTATGACCCCCTCGGCCATTGCAAACACTTGATTTTTGCATGGAATGAAATGAAGAGCCATTGGAGGGTTTGGAGGAGGGGAGCATCCCAATCTGACAGAGGTTTTAAAGGGTCACTCTAGATTCTGTGGTAAATAGAATGGATGTATGAGTTTAAAATTCAGCTGGTAGGTCCCAAGCAGAGATAAACATGTGAATGTTTTGTGTGTAGATGATATTCAGCACCATGAGAGAGGGTAACAGAGAGAAGAGGTTGGAGAACTGACGCCCAGGGCGCTCCAATGTTTAGAGGTCAGGGGCATGAGGAGGAACCAGCAAAGACTCAGAAAAGGAGCAGGCAGAGAGCAAGGAGGAAATCAAAGAGAAAGTGCTGTCCCAGAAGCCAAGGGAAAAGTGTTTCAAGGAGAGAAGGACCACATGTGTCAAATGTGGCTGAGAGGTCAGGTAGTAATTAATATTATCAGAAGCGTAGGCATATCTCTCCAAAGATTATTTAAACTCTGGTTTTCAGCATACGTCAGGAGAGTACTAGAAAAAGGGTTTCACAGCTTTAAATGACCACTGCCACTTATCATCTCTTTTGATTTTCAAAATTGTTCACGATGAGAATTTAGAGAGTCAATATAGTAACCATCAACCTGAAATAACTCAGCTCCATACTGTACGTAGCTGGTGATGCCGCTTTTGCCTAAAAAATGTAGATGCCCTGATGCCAATCACCTCTGTGCTCTTCACAACATGCCAGAGAGTTTAGAGGGAGAAATCGGTTTACCTCTTCTCATTTTAGATGTAAAGACAATGGGATACTAATCTGGATGCTATGCCACATTTGTCTCTATCATTAAATATCCCCTCTGCCCATCAAATTCTGATTTCCATCACCTGATATTCAATGCCTTCTACAACCTACTGCTTCATAACCCCAACTATAAGGGGTCATAACTCCAATCCCTATGGTTACTCACTGTCCTCTCAACATCTGGAACACTTCCTTAGTCTTGGACTGGGGTGCTTCCCTCTCTCCCTCTGCCTGTTTAAGATAGCTTTTAGGTACAGTTAAATTTATCAAAAGAGTTCTATAAATGAGGCTCCTCCCAAGTCTAGAATAATTTTCCCCTCTCTGTTATGCTCACATAGCATGCATCTGTGCGTGTATGTAGGTTATTGTTTGAATCCTGCTAACCTGATATCTTTTTGATGACAGGCATGATATCTTCACCATTTCTACTCTGCGTACCACTAAACACTGTGCCTTGCTCCAAAGAAGTACTCAATCACTATTTAGAGGATGAGTGAGTGACTCTTAACACTGACTGATGGGACTTAAAAGGTAAAAGTGAGTCAACAGTTGAGTTCAGTTCAGGGACCTTTAAATTCTGACACCCAGATTCACTCTTTACAAATGTTTGTTCCTCTTCCTGCCAATGCCAGTTGTTGATGGCGACAGAACTGTTAAATATATTCTTAAGACCTTGGCTCGGCCACGCCAGAGACTGGCCTGCATAGCCTTTCCTTCTCTGGGCACCATTCCCACATTCCCAGGCTCAATGGGAAACTCTTGACCCATCCCTGGTTTTTAAATAATTGCTATTTTTTTTCTTTCTTTTTTTCACAGCAAACCTTAGTTACCATTGAGACAGTACTACAGAATAAACCAGAGAAAATCAAATGGACAGTGTAAATTTGTCAGGACCTACCATGCACTTTAAGCCACAACTAAGTACCCCACCTCCACCTCCATCTCCACACCTGGCACATAGAAAAGAACAGACAAATATCTCTAGCTTTACATATACTTGAGGGTCTGACCAAAATTCAAACCTCGATGTGCTAGGTGCTAAATGAGTTGAACTGTCTAGATAACAACATCGCAGGAACTCAGGGCCTGGGGAGATACCAGGAACTGGCTGCAGTCGAGAATGAGTTCCTGAGGAGGTGGGTTCTGGAACAAGGGGGATTTGCTAGAGTGGAGGCAGGACAGGAGAGCATGCCAGGCGTGAGAAAAGAAGTTAGCAGTCCCTGAGGGAGAAAAAAAAAAGTGTTTAGAAACTTTGGTAGAACTGTGGATAGGATGAAGTGAGAGATAAAGCTGGAAAGACCAGTCTGGCCAGCTAGTCCAGTTTGTTACCTAATGGTCCTAATACAGCTGCCTCTGTGCCTTTGATGGCCTGGGTCAGTCAAGGTACAACAATGAGGCCAGACTGTGCACAGACATCAACCATTAGTCACAAGGGGTGGAAAGAGCACTGGACCAGGACACAGAAGGCCTGAGTCTCAGCCCTGGCTCTGCCACCAAAAACAAAAACAAAAACAAAAACAAAAAAAAAACTTATAAGTAAGGCAATCAGTTTCTTCTTGGGTTGGTTTTCTCCCTCTAAGGGAAAAAGGGGGGTGGGAGGAGCCATGGGTCTCCCAACCTCATATGGTTATCATGAGGCTCATGTACAATCATGATTATCAAAGGTCTACTCAAAAGTGGTATGTGTTTGAAATAAACTGCTAACAAAAATATGGTATATTGTCTTAAGAAATGTCTTGGTATAACTTAACATAGACTCAGTGAGAGCACTGTAACCTATTGCTGCCCCTCACTCAAACAGTGCATTCTCTCTTCATGAGGGACTACAGTTAATTCTTCAGAATTAGTAGACTGCTGGCAAGAACATGGGGACCAGACCAACTTGGGCTGTTATTTACTATCTGTGTAACCTTGAACAAGTTTTGTAAGCTCACTAAGCCTCAGTTTTTGTTTTATCAGTAAAATTAAAACAACACTGCCTAGTTTGTGGCGAGGATTCAAGATGATTTCGTGTAACGTTTCTAAGTCATTTCCTGGCACACGGTAGATACTCATAAATGTTATGGCCTTTTTATCATGAGCTTCAATATGAAAGACCTTATGTACCATAGGTACCATATCAAATTCATCACCCTTTTGCAAAGGATGGAAATGTTTTTGATGTCACAAACATAATTTAAATCTTGAGACTCCTCATTTCTTTGTGCTATGTCCTTTATTTCTCAAACTGGAAGGGACATGGCAGAAATAAGCACACAACACTATTTAACACATTGTGTGTTAGAAAATATTCTATAGACCTCTCCTTATCTCCCTACTCACCTTCAAAAACAAAAACAAAAAAGTTCAGGTCTGCTGATTGTAGAATAATTGAAAAACATATTGTTATCCCATATCATACCTGTAATTTGGATTAGATTTTATGCTTTTATCATGCTTGGGTTGGGAGGGGCTGCAGAGGAGGGAAGGGAAGGGAAAGAGAAGGTATGTAAACCCCAATGGCTCACAATCGGCATTTAAAGTTAATGAAATCCACTGGGTTTCAGTCGAAGCTTCACATCTTTCTTAGATATTAGAAATAAGGTCGGGTGACTGAGATTTAAATTTTGGCTTTGCTGGGCATTGCTGCATTGAGAGCTCGGGTTACCAGGCAGAGCAGGGTTTCTAGAGAGGCCCTGGGTGATCCCTGAGAGGTCAAGATGAGCATCCTGGAGCACACACACACACGCATCTCTCTGCAGTGCCCCCATGCACACCAGCTCCCTGCCCTAGAAGCTTGAGGTGACAATATTCTAGATGATCGCCTTTAAAACAGAGACCAGTTCAGAAACTTTTTACCAAGCTAAGAGAGGGGAGTTTGTACCTATCAGTCCAGGAGACATGTGACAGTAGTTCCTTCACCACGGCTCCGACAAAGGCACCAGCAGCAAAATAACCCTGACGGTGCTCAGCTAAGAAGGAGCTGAGGGCCTCAAGAAGCCAGTGGCTTCCACCCTGGCTGCACACGGAAACCCTAAAAAAAAAAAAAAGACGAGTGCCTGGAAGCCCTTTCTAGATTTTCTAGTTAACTGGTATGGGATATGGCACAGACATCGAGGTTTCTAAAAAAACATTCCTAGTGATTCCAGCGTGAAGCCAGAGTGGACAACTACGTCCTCCTTAATAATGGCGTCACGTATGAATGAGGAGTACGAGGGTCAACGATTTCCAGTGAATGATTTGTTCTCATCGTCCAATATTTTGGTCATATTTCAGGGAAATCTTCTTATTTGAGACTTAATTATAAAGCTCCCTCCACCTTGCCCCCCAGGCACACACTGTGTGGGGAAATGAAACTCTCTAAGGCTGAGATGCAAGAAGGGAACCGAAAGGTGAAACTGACTTTAAATAGGAACGAAACTGACAAGGGACAGCTCAAAGGCCCAAAGTGGAGAAATGAAGCAAATGAAAACAAACCACCTCACTGAGAAAAGCCAGTTAAACCCGGAAAGTTCTTTCAGTTTGGATAATTTAAGGTTTCAGCGAGGGATTATGTTTTACATGTTCAAAGTATCCCCCACGCGGTAAAGCTTAGCAAACCCGGTATTTCTTAGGGGCGACTGCAGAGCCCTAACCGTCGGCTGATTGAAAACACACCTCCTGAAATAAAACAGAAGGGCCGTGATCGCTGCTCATGGGCCACCACAGAAGAAAATCCAGAGGCTTCCACATTCCCATGTCCTGTGACAGCACCGCGGTGCCTATTCCCAGCGTGAGTTCATCTTAATAATGGAAATAAATATGGTCCCCTTCCACATTTAAGGTTATGAAGAGAGTCTGAGTTTAGACCATGAACCAACATCATCCAAATACAGCATTTGCAGTGGTCCATGTAGGCATCCCAGGAACCCACACAGTGCCTTTTCATCAGTGGACAATGGACATACCCACCCCTTAACCCAAGATTATATTTTCTTATGTGGAAAACATGGATGGAAACCCAAGTCCCTCATTTCCCATGAGACTGTCATAATGACTAAACAAGAAACAGAGCGGAGGCAGTCAAAAAGGCAGGGCTGTCAAGGATATGCAATGGTTCATTGATGCAAGTTGTTAAATGAACAGAAAAATCTTTAAATACATCTATTTTAACCCTGCAACTTTTGGCGTCTCAAAATTGGGGTCCTGAGATCTATTTTCAGCTACTGCTTGCTTTTTTTGCCCCAAGGAAAGTGCTGGTAAGTCAAGGGGATGATCTGAGGACAGATTTATTTGATCGTGTCCTTAACTTGGCTAAAGCTCAGAAGTGTGTCTTGTCAGTCCCTATACTTTGTGGTACCCTAACATCATCCTCTACCTTGACTACCTTGTCTTGGCGCAGAGACCAAATGAGAAAAGACTCTAAGTGGATGTCAGATGGGAGAAGAGGGGAGCTGGAACTTCACAGCTCCCTGTCTTGATGAAGTGGAGAGTAACACTGAGATTTCCCTACCTTTTCCATCTCCTCAACCTTGGGACCCTCAGAGACACATGGAACAGGCCCATCTCCAACCAGAGAGGGAGTGGTACAAAACCCATCAATGATGTGGCTGGGGTACCTTGGGACTTCAATTCTCCTCAGCATCCTGTGGCACATTTCGAATTATAAGAGGGTTAGCATGGGAATGGTCCCTGATCTGCAGAGCACTTTGTGATATAAATTGCTTCCCTATATAACAGAATGTTTGAGAGCCTGGTCTCTGGAGTCGGAGTTCATATCTCAGTGGCACGACCTGAGAATAAGCCGTTTAACCTCTCTAAGTCTCCATTTCATCATCTGCTAACTGCTTCACTCAGAATTGATGGGAAGATTAAATGAGATAGTGGGGATGAAGCACAGAATAAGTGTTGAATAGATGTTAGCTATTATTATTAGCATAGTGTTATTTAAACCCCATAATAACAATCCTACAAACCACGGTGGAGACTGGCTGGAAACAGCACGTACGTGTGTGTGTGTGTGTGTTTGTGTGTGTGTGTGTGTGCGCGCGCGCATCCATGGCTGATTGGTGGGCAGTGTGCATGTGTCTAGAGAACTGGCATTAGCAGGAAGGCAGGCTCCTTATGATGCCATCTTGATATATCCCAGCAAGAGTGCAGCTGTACTGTGGACCACAGATAGTTGGGAAAGCACTAAGAGACTAAGAGTATTTAGTTCAGATCACTGATCATTGATCATTGGTGGAAATGATTGGAGAGACTGAGTGGCTTACCTAAGATCACTCGCCTTGTTAGTAAGTGGCAGAACTGAGATGTCAACCCAACCTGTCTGGCCCTAAGGTCAAACTCAAGGCAGAAGAGAAGGGGCCATGATGTTCTAGCCAATGGAGGGACTTCAGAAATGAACCCAAATCCTCTTCTGTACTGCCCTCTATCACCTGGTACTGCTGAACAAAATCAAAGGGGCTCATCCTAACGGTTTATCTTGGATGGCTCAGGAGTCAGATGTAGGAACTAAATTATGTACCCCATTCTCCCCGCAAAAAAGAATAAAAGATGCCAAATCTTCCTTTTATCAAAGAGATTTAGAGCACTGCATCAATTGGCACCAAAATGTCACATTTGTGAAACAGTAAAGTCATTCTAAAATTCAAGAAAGCCACAAAACTGTCCCTTGGTGCTCTCCTAAACATGGTCCCGTGCTAGAGACAGAGTGTCAATCATTCTCCCCACATAGAGGGGCAAGTTCCAATTCATAGAGCAGCCCATGAGTGAAAGCTCTCCTCCTGGGAAGCACAGAGAGTGGCAAATTTTCAGGACAGAGGTTTATATGGAAAAGGATATTGCATCATTAAAGAGGTTAATGAGCTTCGCAAGGCAGATGCCCCGAATGCCGGGGAGAGGACAGCAGAAGAGGAAAAGGGATGGTGAGAGAGACACATACAGGGAATTGTTCCCATTCTTCACTGTCAGAAGTGGTCAGGAGGTGCCTCCCTCATGGTAATAATTGCAACAGAAGGACAAGCTCTTCCGGTGGGCACTGGAGCCTGGCTGATGGCTGGGCAGCGACCTGCCCCTTCATATCCAGCCCCGGGCTCTCTGAGTGAAGAACACACTTGTCAGCATGGTGTTCCCTAAAGATTCTGCTCAAACCAGCTAGTTCAGAGTTTCTCAAAACAGGTGTTCTAAATGAAGGTGTTCAACGACCAAATAAAGTTTAGGGAAAACTGCACGCTGTATCTCGCTCTTGGAGATTCATGAGACACACAGCATGTGGAAGGCTCTCAGAAATGCTTCATAAAGAAACTTGTTTAATTTTTTAATCAAACTTTTACAAAGCTTACTGACTCACCGAATTTTCCTTTTTTCCTCAGTTTTTAACCTAACACCTAACAACAGCTCATTTTGGAAAACGTTTTCAGAAAAGCTGTCCTAGCCCAAGGTCCCTTCTTTTACAACCGCTACACTGAAGTCTCAGTCACCTACTAAGGGACACAGACAAGCCAGTTGCTCCTATTTTTCAGCAAGATGAAGACGTATGACATTTTATGGGCAGGTTCAAGAAAATAGACAAAGATGCCAGAACAGAATATTGATCAACAGATCATACTCTCTAATCAATAGTAGGCCGAAGGAGTGTCTTTTACCCTTTATGATGGGGTTTGGGGCAGAGTAAATTCCAGAATCATGCATGAGGGAGGGTTTTAAGTTTGAACAGAAAAAACAAATCTAAAATTGCTCATCAGGGCTAGCGACAGCTGCATGCAGCTGAAGTGCAGAGTCCAACAGGGGATGGGAGCACCAAGGAGAACCACAGAGATAAAGTTCACACCAGTGTGGGTGACTGGATCTAGATAGATTCTTGAATGGTCTAGATAAATTCCTGAGATGAAGTTTCACACCCCGAGCTGGGTATTTACATGTTCTAGTGTGAGTTACCGTGAATGCGTGGTGCTGGTTCACAGGAGGTTAAGACCACAGACATATAGGGGATTCTCCATCAGAATGGCCAGACGTCTTAACTGAACCACTCTATTCAACATGTCCATCAAATACTTAAAGGAAGTCATAAAAAAAAATTTTAAGTCCATTTTACTGATGACATAGTATGGAAAGAAATAACCAAAACTAAAGAACGAAAGATAACAAATTTGAAATTATCTCCATAGGCTGGGATGCTGATCCAAAATCAGCTTAGCATTGATAAAGCTAGTCAGGTTAAGTTACAAGCACAACGTAAAAAGTCAAGGTGGTTAATGGAACCCTACACAAATTCCATGTCTTCTACAAGGATCAGACTTCGCCTGGAGGAACAAATTCCAGTTTACTCATATTTGAGTTATATTTAAATGAGATATTCACAGAGGGAGTATCTTTCACTCAAGAAGCATTATAAGGGCCTGCAGAGTGACTGGGAACTAGAGAAACTAAGATTATTGAAGAAAGAAAAGACTAAGGCACAGCTGTCTTCAAGTACAGTTGTTCCGTGGGGAAAAAAAAACGGAAAAACCTAGTTTATAGGGTTTTAAGAAACTACACAGAGGCAATCTATGGGGAATGCAAGAAGCAAATAATTCAGTGTAACATAAGAAATAATTTTCTGCAAGTTTGAGATGCTCATGAATGGCAGGGAGCCAGATGTCCAGCATCCTTTGAACAGCCCCTGTAACCGGACTTTGTCTGCCATGATAAGTGGGAGGGCCTCAAATTTTCTCCGAGAGTTTAGTGTGCTTCTTCACCCTGCCTCTCCCAGAGTCCTATCTTCCTTCCCATTCGTGACTATGATTTATCTCTCTTCCCTTCCTCCTTCACCCCACTCTCCCTGGCCCACCATCAACCTTTCTTGGTGTTCTACTGCCTTTTTCTCAAACAATTGACCCTGACTTCCACCCAAGACATGTGCCCTGCCACACCATATGCCCTGCCTCCAACATGATGCTCATGCTCACCCAAAACATATCTATCTGGGTCATTCATGGTCACACCAGTCATAGGGTAAAGAGACCAATGCCTATGTGCGAGGGGTTTGAGGAAGTGATTTCCTTAGGTATGGGACACAGCAAAAGCAAAGGTCTGGGAGGGCTCATTAATGGAGTATTTCTATTGTTTTTGAGGCAGCACTAGTCTTAATGCATAAGACCTCAAAAGCCAGGCAAAGGTATTTTTATAATATTAAGTAAGTAAAACCATGTTTCTATTCCTTTTTCTCAGACCTCCACTCATGGCGGTGAGGCTCACTGGGGGTGGAGGAGCATTTTCACACCTGCCTTCTAGGATCTATCCAGATTTGCACAAAAATCCCTATTCTTCTGTAGGGAGCCTGTGTCCGGCTCACAATGGTTCCAACACAAGAATAGCCTTGGTGGATTAGAAGCTCTGGCAGGAAATCAATCTCTAATCTCTTTTTAGTGGCTCATCCTTCTCAGCAGGATTCTGGAAATAATCCACAAGCAAAAGTGACTTCTTAATCTGTCAGAGAACAGTGGAGAGAATGCCATGCTGTAGACTAAAAATCTGCATAACTGTCCCAGCTCTGAGTGATCCTGAGAAAGTCAATAACCTTCTCTAAGTTTTGGTTTCCTCATCTGCCAATCTGAGGAGTTTGAATGTTCAGAACTTTCCTGGGTCACAGATGATGTTGAGAATCCGATGAAAGCTGTCCACTCCCTTCCAAGAAAATGCTTAAACACACATATAGACAAAATTGTGCATCCAATTTCAGAAGGTTAGGGGCAAACCTAAAGACCACCTATAGAGTTTCCATAGCAACCTTGGACCCTCGGTTAAAAACTCCATGGACCAGTCAGCTATAAAACTCTCTGATGTGTCTCTATCTGGCTTTCTATCAAACCTCTGTAAATGCTAATTTTTATCAAGTATTTTTCTGCTTTTTAGCTCCCAGTTAGAATTCTCATGACACCTATGTGGCCCTTAAACTAATACGTAAAATGGGTGAGTGGCACTCATTTTAATAGGTGACAAGACACAGCAACAGATAATCAGCCATGTCTTCAGTTACTATGAGTGTGTGTGTGTGTGTGTGTATGTGTGTGTGTGTATATATATGTGTGTGTGTACATATATATGTATATATACACATATATGTGTATGTGTGCGTGTGTGTGTGTATATATATATATACACACACGCACACATACACGCATATATATATATTCTCTTTTATTTAACAATTTTATCCTACTTCCCAAAAGTATTGAAGTCAACATTATTAGGTATTTACTAAGAAAAAGAAAACATGTCCCAATACCTTGAAAGATACAAAGAAACAGCCCCTGCCGTCAAGGACCCAGCATTGTAATTGCAGAGAGAAGAAATGAATCAAATAACAATAAATAAAATAAGTAAGAGATACATCAAATAGCAATGCAAACCTGCAAATAACTATACACAGTAATAAAACAGAGGCTACACATCCTGTAAGAGTACTGCCAAGTAGTGGTAGAGAAAGAGGAAGAACACAGAAAGCAAAGAATGGGCACTAATCCAAATGCGAGCGCCTTGCCCTTTCCACTCCAAAAGCCTCCCTCATTTACTTTCCCCCCTTCAGTGTTCTGCTTTTTTGTTTCAAACTCTGTCGAACTCCTGCCACTAGGTAAGGAGCAAAGGTTTTCCAATTTGATAGTGTAAGTTTGTGGATTTCCCTCTATCTTCCTCCCCACAGAGGTGGGGAACAGTGGTAGGCTGATGTGGAAGACACGTTCCCTTATCTTCCTTCTTCTTCCCTCTCCACTTCTAGTCTTCACACTGACCACACCCTGGACAAACGGACCGTGAACAACAACAACACCCTGCCTTGCCAGGTCTTACATGAGATAGGTAAATGGGAGGAATGATGCTCATCTGGCTGTACCTCTCGATGACCCTCAAATACCCAGCTCCTTCAAGTGCACATAAGCCCTGCCATCCTCAAGGTTCATTACAAATCCCACCTGTCCCAAGAAGCCTTGCCCTACTCGACTAACCCACACTGGTCTTCTATCTTCTCACATTTATAAGAGACTGTCAGTGTCCACCCCTCCCAACACATACCTTCCTTCGTACTCAGTGTTATTCTTAAAATCTTTTATAATTTAAATTCTGTAAGCTCTAACTACGCCTCCTGAGAGCAGAGGACATGCGTTCCCTTCCTTTTTATCCTCCACAGAGCAGAACACTATGAAAATTGAATGAAACTGAAGTGTGAAAGCCAGAAGAATTTCAGCAGCATTTGGTGTGATTAAAGGAAAACTCAGATGTCATAACCCTTCAAATCAACCACCTTACTCGAACCCTCATAAGTTTTCCAAGCCTGTCCACTGTTTTAAGTTCCAGGACCCAAACCTAATTTAAATAGGTTCCCAAATGTTATGAGCTGAATGTTTGTGTCCTCCCATAATTCATATGTTGAAGCCCTAATTCCCAATGTCATGGTATTTGAGAAGTATTTGTTTAGTGGAGGCCATGAAGGTGGGGTCCCCATGATAGGATTAGTGCCCCTGTAAGAAGAGGAAGAGACATAAGAGCTTCCTCCCTCTGCCATGTGAAAACACAGTGTGACCACCTGCAAGCCAGGAAGGGAGCCCTCATCAGGAGCCAGTTCTACTGACACCTTGATCTTGGACTTCCCAGCCTCCAGAACTGTAGGACATAAATGTCTGTTGTTTAAGCCACAGACTATTAAGACAAGCTATTAAATACTGATTAAGACACTGGAGTATTTTAATTCACCTATGAATAAATTAGTATCTCTATGACCCTCTTTGGCAGTTTACCCCGACGTTGAACACTCCCCGCCAAACTTTCCTCCTCTCTACTCATTTGAAATCTTCTACATTCTTCAATTTTTCACCCAGGTCTCAAATCACCCATGAATCCCTTCCTTACCACCACACACTACTCCCACCACGGGCACCCTTCACTGTGTGCTCAAAGCCATGACTGTCTATATCATTCCCTGACTACTTCATCATGCATTGGCCTATCAGCAGAAACAAATGATGAATGAACATATACATATGGCTTATGATAACTCTGGATAACCAACTTTTATTTGTATTTGCCTTTTGTATTACTACCATATCTCATTGATTCAAGAATGCAACAATTTTTCATTTCTAACATCTCTGAAATTGTCTCACAGTCTGTGGCATCTTAGATTTGATGATACATGGTATTTCACTTTTCATATGTATGCAATTTTTTTCTGCAGGCTCTTTTAGGAAAGGACTCACACAATATTGATTGGTTTTGCTTTACTTGCCAAGCAAAGATCCTGTGGTCAGCATAAATCCTCTATACTTTCTTGATAAAAGAATAAACTGTTTCCCTGGAATCCAGTAAGAAGCTTGGCATCCTGAAGTCTGGGTTCTCCGGCTGTTTCTTCCCTCCCAAGAAAGAGTGCAATTAGCAGAGAGCAGCCAGCTATTAGGGTATGTTGGATGAGGAGGAAGCTTAATCCTTGGTCATTTCTTTCCAACGACATCAGAGAATTTTAGAATTGGAAGCACAGACTTGTTCTACTGTGATCTGTCTCTCTGAATACCAGAGTGACACTTGTTTCTCTGTGCCTCAAAGTGCCTCACTTTCTCTTTTGTAAAGTGGGTCCAATTACACATACCTCCTCAGAGAGGGGTAATGACTAGAACAGAACTAAATGATGACATCTCATAAATGCTGCAAAGGAGGTCGTGAGTATCATTAAGCACTTGCCCTGGGGGAGTGTTGCTTCCAGTGATAGAAAGGGGTAAGGAGGCTTGGGGATCCTAAGGCTACTGTTCTGTATATACACAGTGCATTACCAGGACAGATCCCTTGAAACTCACCTCCTTTCACTCTGTAACTACCCCAGAAAATATTCTGCTGGCATACAGGAAGCCCCAATGGTCAAGGCAGGAATGAGGGAATATGGATGGTGAGGAGAGCTGGTGAGGAGACACTTGCTCACAACCTTCCTTTATCAGTCTGTGTCTTGTTGTGTGTTTCCCACATGCCCAGGCAGCGAGTGCAAATATGTCTTGTTACATGATCCATCCGGCGTTGCTCAATAAATAACAGACACCATCTAAGTTGCCAACTGAAGCTTAATCAGAGGCTGATCTGTATGTCTGGATCCGAGGTCCAGGAATACCAATCCAATTAGGTGGAAGCTAAATGAGCTCTGGATACAGTTCGCTTTACCTGCATGGCTCTTTCCAGGTGCATGCATAAACACGCATACGATGCCCACACAGAGACCATTTTTCTTCTGAGGGGCATCTTGAACAGTCTTGGATTAAACTTATGCTATCAATCAACTTTTTGCAAAATCATGGATTCTTGGGGTACTTGAGACTTAACCAAAATCAGGAACCATCCTGCTGTTTGCTCAATAAAAGCAATGAGTCCAAAGCTGACGAAATTATAATGTTCTGATATCCCCTCGCTTTCTCTCCCCTTCCTCCTCTGGAAAAGTAAACAAGTGTTCTTGTTTGCTCCCCTCTTTCCCTTTGCTTTCTTAGGCCTATATTTCTAATTAGTGAGGAAACAAAGAGATCATCTTTTATCCTCCCTCAGAGGAAGATACTCATGTCCCCTCTTCATGTTAGCAGAATGCTCCTCCCTTCCTTCTTCCCTTCCTCTCTCTTGGTGCAGAAAAAAAATGGAATTGGTGTTTCACAAACCTTCCTTTTCTTTTTGTCTACCAATCCCATCCAGCCTCTGGAGGCAGAAGAAGTAGTGCAACATCTTTACAAAGGCCCACTGACCCACTGATCTAAGCCTCTCTGCCAAGGAGGATGTCTCTACACTCGAGTCAGAGTTGGGAGTGGTCCAGAAATAGCTGGTGTAGTAGGCATCAGCTTATGATGGAAGGAATTTGTGAAACACCATAAACTGGACCACACTTGGTGATCCACGATACTCGTTAACATATTAAAGGCTTTGAGACATCCTACTGCAGAGACATCTGTTTAGTTTTGCTTAATCAGGTGTTTCCCAATCTTTTTTGCTCACAGAATCCCTTTTGGCCTTTACCACCTCTTAATCTTCTGAATAAGTGTGTTCCAAGGACCATATATTGTAAAATGCTGACCTAGTCCAATACCTTCATTTTCTCATGGGAAAAGTAAGAAATAAGAATGGGCATTAACTCACTTAAGCTTGCACATGAATAGCAATATCAAACAGTACATAAAAAGTTGAGCAAGCTCTGGACTGGGAGGCCAGCCTGTCTGGGTTGAATTTTCTCCCAGACATTCTCTAGCTGTGCAGCTTGCCAGCCCCTTGCCTTTCTAGAGTTATTTTCTTGTCAGCAAAGGGAGGGTTTTTTGTTTGTTTGTTTTTTGTTTGTTTGTTTTACCTTCCAAGGATTTCTAAGGCTCTTTTTGGTTTCTTTTTCCTGGAATACCAAGAGACTCTAGTATTTGTTGTAATACTTCCTGGAGCAGGTCCCAGAAGTATGAGCCTATAGTTGTTCTAAATTTAAACTTTAAAACTCTCATGAGATTGTCAGCAAAGTAGAAACCAATAGCAAAAATCCCCTGTGGTTCATGAAGGTATCCCTTCATGAGAGGGGCAGGCTCTTGGCGTCCAGGCCATCCCCTGTACATAGAGGCGGTCAGAGTCGATGTGGCCACTGATGGAGTCATGGGGAACTGGGAAGCCCCACCCACCTGCTGCTTCCCTAAGTACTAGGAGCACAACTTTTGACAGCAGCTAAGGCTGGGCTTGGCTTGTGACTAGCCACGATACCAAGGTTTGTCTCTGACCACCAGGCACTACATAAAAACATGAGGATATTTCAGCACAACTTAGATGCCTTCTGCATCCATGGCATGCTGAACCTTTCCTCCATCCCGATCTCTAAGCAATACTTTGACACTCAGGAACAACATTTAAAATCCTCTTCCACCCCTTGAGCATGTAGCTTTTCTGTCATACTTATAGATACACCAGACCGCAATCTCCTTGTTGGCACATACCGCACCTGCTTTTCTTCACTGTGTCCCCTGTACATGTCACTAACTAGTACTCTTTAATATCTGTGAAATAAAAATTATTTTTTGGTTGATGGATCCTGATCGTTAACACTCAGAATATACATTAACCCATAAATTCATCGAACATCTATTAAGTGCTTGGCATGTTGTGAACACTGAACTAGGCATCATTTCCAGGGATCTGGTCCTCTAGGGACCAACTCGGACGCTGTTCCCAAAGATATTACATTAGATGACACCTGCAAAGACGTACCTATGCCCAAATATATCATCCCACTCTTCCTACCATACCAGCTCACCTTCCCCAAAAAACCTTTTCTTTTTCCTGTATTCCCCAATCTGGGACATGGCCTGAAGGCAACCACTCATTTAGCAAAAAAAAATCAGTAACAATAATCATTATTAAGGATGACATTTATTGAGTGTTCATGACATGTCGAGCTAGCAATGCTATGAATTTTGTACTGTTATTTATCTTATTTTACAGAAATGTGAATGTCATGGTAGATCCATGCCTTTCTCTCCAACCTTCTACATCAAAACAGTCTTAAGGTCAGGTGCACTTCATAAATGTCTTCCCCTCCTACCTTGGTCATTGCTTCTGTGAGGTACCAAACCTTAATTGCTATTCTTGCTTCATCTATTTGAACCACCTTCTAAATGATCTTCTGGTTGACTGACGACCTATCCACTCCTCTACCTTGCACAACTGACCATGGTCCCCACCCCCATTCAAATCTACTCTTGGCCCGATAGTACAAGAGAGCCTTCGAGATGAGGAAAGGCTGCCTGAAGAAGGATGACCTCTCAGTCTCCATGGAATAACTTTCTCAACCCCTTCACATCAAAAGTTCTACTGAACTTCAAAATAATCCTGCATCACCTCCTCCAAGAGCCTTCCCTGACCTCTATCCCCCACCCAAGGCTTCCCCACGAACCCCCTTCTTTGATGTTCACTTAGCACTTCCAAACAGAACATGGCCCCAGTTTACTGATTGGCTCTTGCTTCTGGGATGCGAGAGCAGACGGGAGTCTGGATGCTGCCCGCTTACCCCTGGCATGTCGCCTAGCGAGGTCAAGAGGCCTCCTTTTTAACACAATCCCCTGCTCCCATTGCCTTGTGGCTTTATTTTTCACTGAATAATGCTTTTCAAAAATGTTAGAGTAATACAACACCCTCTTTTCTTTTGTCTCACAGTTTTAAAATACATTAATATTTCAAGAAATCTATTAGTGGGATCTTCCTGTCAAAAAGAATGCTCTCATTGTGTGTGTGTGTGTAATAAAGAAACTGAGGCTTTGAGAGATCGAGTGACTTGCCCAAGGTCACACAACTAATGAGGGACAGGAGTTGGGGCTGGAACGCTGGTCACACAGCTTTTCCACCTGCCCTTGCCTCAGCTCGGGGCCCTTTATTAAAAACAAACCAAAAAAAATATGTGTGTGTATGTCTGTGTGTGTGTATAAGTATATATACACACATATATGTACTTATATACATATACAAATATACGATATGAATATATACATACATATACATAAATATGAATATATCATAAGTGTTTAAAGAAAGGGGTGGGGGCTCTGAAAGCTTCGGAAGGGGAAGAAATCCCACCCCCCAAGAGGAGGCCGGGCAGCAGCACAACAGACAGCTGGTGTTTGGGTGGCAGTAAATCACCCTGAAATGAGCCTCTTCCGCGGACTCAATGAGGCCCCCACAACAAAGGGAGGCCCAGCTTGCAGCTGGACAGCCTGCCCGCCAGCCCCAGACGTGCATAACAGCTTCATTCAGGAGCCCCACGTCCACACAAAGGCCCCCGAAATCAATCCGACATCCCGCCACCCTGGACAATGCCCCGAATCTTCTCAAAATCCAAGGCTCAAACGAGGGGACAGCATTCAGGGGAGATCAAACCGCCGGCCTGCCACTAAAAGCCAGCACGAAAAAAAACATTTCTTTCTTTTTTTTTTCTTTTTAAGAGGAGGCTTGGGCGAGGCAGGCGGCCACTCCACGCTCCGTGCGCGGTGCTTGTGCTGGGCTCACACAGCGCGGCCACCCTTGGGCAAAGGCGGCGTTGGGCCCAGCTTTGAGTGGTCGTGGTGCCAGTGCTTCTGCAAGGGCCGAGTGCACAACGCTGGCCAGCCAGGCCACAATGCCACTTGGCCTCAGGGCTTTGTGCGGCAATGGCCTGTGTGAACTTCAGCCGCTGGCATTTCCCACTGGCTCCCACGTGTACAGTAGGGTGCACACACATGAAAATGCCCCGCCAGAGGCAGTGGCTTACGGTGTTGACAGTGGCAGCCCCCACACCAGGACAGGGCGACCCCGTTCCCAGGCAGGGCCCCTCGGGGAACTCATCTGCCCTATTCTGCTGCTTAATCCGGTTATCAGCTGCAGAACGGGTTGCCTGGTGTTGGTGGGGAGGCTCCTGTCAGGGAAGCGAGGCAGGCTGCTGCTCAGGCACATGAGCCTGAACTGTATTCTCCTTTCCTAGGGTCATTGTTAAGGCTCCTAGGTCTCTACCAGTCCCCAACACTACAATGGGTCATAGCCTTGCCTGGATGGCAGGAATCCACCTGCTCCAGGGGAGAAAGATCCTCCAGCAATGGCAGAGTGAAAAGGAGCTAGGGATAGCAGAATATATTTGACAGATCTATGGGAATGAGTGCATTGGAGTGACTAAGGCATGGGCCATTATATGTGCTGTGGCCAGAATCTCTCCGGAAACTCCAGCTAAAGCTGCCTTAATTTGATGTTCTAGGCTGCCACCAAGAAGGTTACATAAATTCTGACTGAAAACAAAGGGCTTCTGCTGGAGGACCATTCGTTGAGGTCCCTACGCTCTGTTCTCTGTGATGCTTGGTACCTGGACCTTTCCATGCAAGCACAAAGAGTGGACAGGGTCGGCAGGACAAGGTGTGGTTATGTGTGCCGCTGCCCGTGGAGAGAGCTGAATCGAAGTGAAAAGGCATATTAAGCAAAGTGAGAAGGCTCACGGTAGGAAAAAAGAACCAGCTTAACTGGCGGCTGGTCTTCCCTCAACCTCTTACTTTAGCCAGATGCCTCTATTTTTTCTCTCCCTGAATTACTAGTCAAACTTCTTCTGGAATTGATACACAAACAGACAGCCATTTACCTTGTGACTGCCTAACTCTCACTGCCCCTCTCAGACCACCCTCGGGAACAGGCTCCTGGGCAGTAAGCAGTTGGTAGGAGGCAGGCTAACTGAAGGCAGAAAGCCGAACCTGGAGATGCAGAAAGGGCACTTTCTGCATTAGATTCACTTCGTTCTCAACTGCTTCCACTGGCCAACAATGGTAAATTGAATCCAGTTTCCCCCTTGGAAGGGTCAGTTGTTGTTGTTGTGTGCGTGTGTGGTTTTCTTTTTTCTTTTTTTTTTTTTACCCTTTCCCTTTCCATTTTCTGCTTTTGTAGCTCACCTCCTCCAATCTACTTCCCTACAGGAGCCGAAATTAAACAAGCTCCCCATATGCCATGCCTCACTTGTTGTCTGTTCCCCTCACTGCCATCTGGCCTATTTGCTCAGCCAAAAAGAGAAAGAGAGAGAGAGAAAAAGCAAAGAGAAGGAGGGGAGGGAAGAGGGAATGGAAAGCAGGAGGCAAGGGCAGGAAGGGGGGAAGGAGATAGAGGATGGAGGGACACAGGCAAAAGAAGAGAGAGAAGGGGAGAAAGAGAGAGAGAGAGAGAGAGAGAGAGAGAGACTGAGAGAGAGAGGAGAGGGAAATGCAGACACAGTGAGGAGGCAGGGGTGATGATGCAGCTTCTCCCATCTGCTCCTTGGCCAGAGTCCCGGATGGAGCAGTAATGGAGAGCAACAGAACCAGTGATAATTAACCCAAACACAGACCTGTTTATTTAACCTGCTCAGATAGATCAACTCTGAGGCGGTGCTCTAGCAGAGGGCCCTGGGACACACTTAGGAAGACACCCTGGAGGCTGCTAAGGACACAGAGGCAGGCTGGCCCTCCCCACAGACATCCTAGGGCTGTGTGTGTGCTTGGTGAGCAAGAAAAAAAAGGAGAAAGGAGTTGCTGAAAGAGGTCACTCGCACCCACTCAAACCTTCTGGTAAGAAATTCTTTTGTCATCTTGCCCTTTCCTCTGCCCATTATCCTATTTCATGGCAATAGCTGCTTCTCGATGGCCAAGCGTTGCAAAGCGAGGCCAGCCAATGAGCTGCCCTTATCTCCTACTTCTTCTATCCCAGAGCCCCTCTGGAGCACTCCCCATCTTGGCATAAAGACCTGGGATCAAGAGACAGAAAACGAACGAACTAGAGAACACAGAGACTAGAGCAAACTTACCTGAAGACCTAAGACTAAGATGGTAGCCAAGGACAAAAGCCAAGGGCGCTGATTAAGGCAGAGGGTGAAAGAGTCAGCCTGGGGTTCAAGGCCTAGCTCAGCCACTTCTGCTACATCCTTGTGTCTGCATACTTTCTTCTCCATCCCCCCTCAACACCCTCCCCCCGACTTCAGGTTACCTATTTAATGGGGGCGACAAAGCTGACTTCCCAAGATGTTTCGCTCTTCAAAAATGAAAACGGAAAAGGTCATTGCCATTGGCCCATACTCTCTTCCCTAAGTTCGGAAGGAGATTACAAGCCTTGAACAAGACCACCAGGGACTCTTATCTTTTTGAAATGGGTAATGTGCACAGCCTGGAGACAGGGTCTGCAGACGCCTTTGTATGTGCTGCACCCCCCTACGTCTCCACCCTCGCAGGCCCCAGAAATAAAGGGCAAGAACATTTCCAGAGCTGAATAGCAGCAGACAGGAGTTGTGAGTCTGGGAACTGGAACCCAGGGAAGCTCTTGGCTGAGCACTGAGGGTGAGTTAAAGAGTGCAGTAGCTGAGTTGAAAATAGGAAGCGTCAGGGGTGGGTGAGGAGTTGGCAGGCACCAGATTCCAAGTGGCTTCACGCTCCTCAGTGGAAGAAATGCAGAGATAATTTGAACATGGCTATTTTCAAGCTCCACAGCTGAGCTCCCTTGCTCTCCCACCCCACACCTCCCACCCAACCCTGCAATTTGGCAAACCCTTTCTGCTGGCTGCTCTTATACCCAATATGTTGGGTTGCCTTAGCAACTACGGCAATTATCTCCGTGGAGCAGTTAAAACAATGACCGTCATAAATAATAACAATAAGAAGGATGGTGGCAAAAAATAGATCTTAGGCTTCCAGGGTCATAGGTTGACACACAACTGAAAAGGAAAAGTGGTCCCCATGGGGGCAAGCAGTGAAAACAGGTCTCTTATGGAACTAGTCTTATTTATCTAGAGAGAGAGAGGAAATACTCAGCCTTTCCTTACTTCCCCACCGACAGGCAAACTTAGGGACAGTTCTTATTGTTGGTTTATCCTGTATATCTTCCTATCAGCCAGACCCAGCAGAAGCACACTGAACACTAATTGTTTAATGCTCATCTCCTCTTGGGACCATGAACTCCTTACAGACAGGCACTGGGTCTGTCATCTTGATGTCTTGAGCGCTTGGCTTAAGGCCTGGCACAAAACAGGTATTTGAAAATATTCACTGATTAAATGAAAATATTATATGACACTGAACGAATGCTGACTTTTCATCACTTTATTTCCCTTTTTTAAAAAACTCAGGTAATTCTGAAGTCACTTCAATCTCCAACATTCTATGATTTTAGAATCTACTGGCCTAACAGTCCAAGATACAGTAGAACTCCACATTTACAAGAATATAAAGAAATCAAAATATAATTCAAATTTATTCAACAGGTCCCCTCGCCCCTAAAGAGCCATCTACATCTATGGATGTAGAATGTCACTTAGGTAGAACACTAAATTCAAAACAATTAAAAATGAGACTTAAACTGATAATGGATCACACCATTTGTGCTCACTCTACCACAAACACATATGCCTTCCCTCCCACGTGCCACACCACCATCCTATGTATGTTGTTCCACCAATTAATGAAGCATCAATTAATGGGCAGGATTTCTGACACAAAACAAAAGACAACTTGTCCTTTCCCAGTGTCCATGAGAGATGTAGTAAAAAACACAGGATCAGAGAACTGAACTGGATCATCTCACCTCTATCCTTCCCTTTCCGTTCAACTTTCTTTTGAAGTATCAGAAATTCAATCCTCGATACTCTCAAAGTACATTCACGTCATGTGGTCTTTGTAATAATTCTTGAGATAAACTGGGCAGGAATCATTATTCCCATTCCAAACATGAGAAAATGAAGTAATTGATCACAAGTGTCCAACGGCAGCAGTCCTCAGCTCTCCTGATACCAGCTTTCTTGCTATTTCCATTCCTGGTATAACAGCCACGCTGCGTAATGTGTAATGTAGCCACTCATGTAACAGTGAAATGAACTACCTTTCGAAGCTGTCAGCAGAGCATTAAGCACATGCCTATTTTCGCTTCGAAACGCCAAAAGGAGTTGACATAACTCTACCATTGAATCCTGGGAGCCCTATCGACCGCAGTTCCCACTCTAGAATAATAACCCAAACTGCAGCACCTCCAGACTCAAGGCCAACAAAACTTGTAAACGCTCAACTTTGGCAAGTCTCTTGGGAGGGTTCCCTGCCAGCAACTGGGGAGATGAGGTCCAGGGAACTGTGACAATTCTCAGTAAACAGAAGTACGCATCCTCTGGCCTTCCGGAGCAACTCCAGGCAAACTTTCTATTTTTTCTGACCAAAGTCTATTCTTTAGACTCTTCATTCCTCCTCTGAAGGTCACAGAGAAACTCCCCCACTCCCCATGCAAGCACCTGCAACTCCATGAGAGTCGAGTCTTTGCCCATTAACCAGAATCACTCCTATCTGGGATTCAGACACCTGCCAAGATATAGTGTGCACTTACTGGACTATATATAACCCAGTGTACTGGTTTTGTGAATTTAATGAACGTATTGCCAATCTCTTCGCTATCCTTTACCCATTCCACTAAAGTAGCATAACCAAATCATCCTTTCCAGAGTACTTCAATGTGAAGGATCTGAATCCAAATTCAGATATCACTGACAATGAAAAGCAGATGTTCCAGAGACTCTGATGAATGAAAACATTTAGTCAGACTCTTTTATAAATATACAAATGTCTTATTATTAAAATACATCTTGAAGGTGTTATGATTCCAACAGTTCTACAAATTATAGCAAATTGGATTAAATAGAAAGCAATTATTTTCACTTCTAAGTATAAAGAATTACGCTTGGGGGAGTAGTCACAGATCAAGGAAGTAAAGGCAAGGTTAGGTTGTTTTTTAATATTTTGTCAATCCAAGTTATGAGCACTACTAAAACAAGGTATAGTAAGCAGAACAATGAATGCCCCCCCCCAAAGATGTCTCGTGTCCTAATCCCTACAGACCGTGAATATGTTACGTTACATGTCAAAGGACAATTAACACTGTAGATGGAATTAAGGGTGCTCATCAACTGACCTTAAAATAGGGAGACTGTTCTGGACTAACCAGGTGGACTCAGTGTATTCACAGAGATCCTTAAAGTGGAAGGGAAAACAGAAAACAGAAATGGAAAGAGAGTAGTATGAGAAGGACTCCGCCAGCTTTGAAGGTACAGTAATGGAGGCATTAACCAAGGAATGAGTGTAGCTTCTAGAAACTGGAAAGGAAGGAAACAGATTGTTCACTAGAGCCTCCAGAAGGAGTGCAGCTCTGCAAACTCCTTGATTTTAGCCCAGTGAGACCCATTTCAGACTTCTGACCTCCAGAATTTTAAGCTACTAGATTTGTGGTAATTTGCTAGAGTGGCAACAGGAAACTAACACAGAAGTGGTGACTCTGTGTGTGAGTGTGTGTCCACATATGTTCTCCTGAAAAATACAAAATGTTTTTACATTTATAAAAAATGTAAAAACTTGTCCTCAATGATTTCAAGAAAATGACATCAAGTAAAATGAAGGTGATACCATAATTCTACTCTTAGGACCATGAAGCTTCAGAAGCATTTAATGCACGAACAACATGGACACTAGACACGATTGCAAAGAGCGAGTAGAAAGAGATGTCAACACTGGATACATGTGCGTCTGTAGAGTCAATGTCACTTTCCAAACAATGGCAAGTGGAACATTAAGAGCCATTGGAGACCCCAGTGACAGTCTCTGCAGGAGACACAGCCAGTACATGGCACTTCAGCCCCCAGCTTCAATAGCAGTTTACGTGGCAAGTTCTAAGGGTTTCCAGGTGCCAGATTTCTCAAGGGAGGATAGAAAGGACCTATGAGTATGGGAGCCTGTGAAGCTGTGTATGCTTCTACATGTGCAGATATCCAACAACTAACAGGCCTGAAAAAAGAGGGTTCAAAAATGGTGGACAATGGAAGTGACACTGTCACTATCAAAATAGCCATGGAAAGTAATTAATTCACTGTGGGTTATCCACAGAAAAAAAGAAAACAAAAAAAAGAAGCAATCCCTCTCTCACCCCTAACATCAGCTGGCCTACGCTGATGTGATTCTAAGTCAACTGAGGATTCCCTCGTCAGGGTCCAAGGCTGAAAAGACCCTCATGGTCATCTAACAAAACCACACTTCTCAGGCACAGAATCCCTACTATGGAACATTTGCAACAACTGGAAACTCACTGCCTTCAAAGGCAACACGTTTTCTTTTTGGAAATTCCTCGCTTTGAATTCTGAAATTATGCACGTTAATGCCCGCATCCTACAGACAGAAGTTTGGAACAGAAAAGTGACTTTTCTAAAGTTATACATTCAGGGCAAAACAGAGTTGAAAATATAATCTGTCTTCTACCTTCAAATCCAGTGACCTCTCAAAGGTAACCTGCCTGTACAACTTGAAATATACATAGCATACTCCCAAACTAGATCAGTATGTGTGTGCATGCATGCATGCGTGCGTGAATGCGTGTGTGTGTGTGTGTGTGTGTGTGTGTGTGTGTGTGTAGACAGCCTGTGAGCAACCATGCTGCCAGTGTCCCTCCCTAGAGCAGGTAACCAACTGACCATCTGGGTCCAAGTAGGCAATAACCAGTCATTCACCAGTACACTCATACTTCACATTGCTTTGCCAGGCAGTAAGCCAAGAAGGCTAGGCCCTTATAGTGCAATGAAAGCTTTTTCTGCTGGGTCATAAAAGTGGGTCTTCCCAGAAGACCTGAGCCATACAAACTCAACACAGGATTCTAGCAAGCCAGGCATGCTGACCTGTAACCACCAAGTAACTTGCCAGATTTACAACTGAATTTGCCTCTCCTGCTCACCTGACCTTTCACATGTGAGCTCCTAGAGTTCAATATCCATTCGTAAATTTATTAACCATTCATTCATTTATAAAAATGTACTGTCTAACGTGTGCCAGGCCCTATGCTCAACACAAGAGACATGATTAAGGAGCCAAGCAACTGAAGAGGGAGAGTAAACAAGTGTGTAGGAGGAAGAGCGGGAGTGTAAAGAACAGAGTGGATAAGTTTGCCACTCATTAGATTAATCTCATGAAATAATGAAATCAAAGAATTTAGATATATAAAGAGAATTTAACAGGTTTAATAAAAGTTCAGACCTCTAACCTCAGATAGTTTAATACAACCTCAATTGTAGGGAAGAAACAACTGAGTCCAGGAAATGACATGACTTGCTTGAGGCTTAACTGCTAGTAAGTGGAAGAATAATTAGAATTCAGGTCTGCTGCATCCTACATCCTTGCTATGTACCGATGCACCATTCATATTCAGCTGATCTCTCTTACAAAGTGGTCCATAATTCCATAACCGTATTTCAGAAATACGTTAAACCATAAATTATCTCCAAATAAAAATTTATATTCATCAAACTCTAGACTGTGTGCTCAAAACAAGTATTATTCCAGCCCTCTCATTCAAGGCTTGGTAAAGACTTCGATGCTATTAAAAATGCACTGAGGCAGGGAACACTTTGAAAGGTCTTCAAGTCTATGCCATTGCTGCTGGGAAACCATCCACTTGAACCCATTATAAACCATAGTCATGCCACCTTAGCATATATCTTGAAATGGATGTTTGAAATAAGTCACCAACAGGCAATGTGGTTCCACCGGGGACCATTCCAGTGCTTTTTCTGGCACTGACTAATTTCACCAGAAGGCCACTCTACCCCTTCCAGTTTCCTGAAGCCTGTCCTATCAACTTCCATGTAGTCGCTGAAATTAATTTTTGTTCTGGTTGAACATCGTGTGTCTGAGAGTTGTCACTATTGGGGGATGTTTCTGAATTTCAACATTGTCTCTTCCAATTATTAAAGTGTCATATTCCACAAAGGGAGCATATTTTCCAAAAGAAACTACAGAATGCTTGGGAGGGGCACTGTTGAATTCAGCTCCCCCTACAACAGATCACCTTGATGTTCAAATTCAACCTGTAATCTCTTGACTTGAGCACTCACAAAAACATGCTTCCGTACGTGAATCTTCAAGCACATTTTCAACAGCATTTGCTAACAGATACTAAACCCTTTGCACCTATACCAAACCCCTTTTCTCTGGGTGGTTTTCTCCAATGAATACTGAGAACTTAGCTTTGGCTCTCCAACTCTACAATGTTTACTTAATGAGCATCTCTATGTAGATTTATGGGTGAACTTATCTCTTCTTACTTATTGGACAGCAAAATTCCAAGGAGCAAGAATGGACTATAATACATTTCTATATCGTCCAGAAAGCAATCACATAGACTCAATTAGTATTTATTGAATTCTTGCTATGTGCAAGATGCTAGACTACGTGCTATGAGGAATGTCAACAACTTAAAACCTTCAGCCCCCAAACAGATTTCCTAATCTAAATGAAAGAAACATTTAAAAAAGTAAACAAATAAATAAAATTGAAATAGTTCAAAGAAGAAATGTGACAATGGGGACACATTTTGCAGCTACATAAACTGATACTGGAGACAGGTGCTCTGTAAGTCCAGGGGAAAGGAAGGTACATGCTGGGAGCTCAGGAATGGAGGGGATTTTTCATGAAGCCATAACTACTGGCTCAATGAGGGAGAGAAGGAAGGCATTTAAGGTCAGAGTAATGTGAACAAAAGTATGGAAGAGGGGAAATGGAAGCTTGGTAAAGGAATGAACAGACCACACAGAAAGTGGTGACAGATAAGTCTTTACTTTAAACAGCAGCTTGGTTGACAGTGGAAGCATCTGTGAATGCCAAATCAAGTTATTTCACTGTCTTTTTATGTCTTGTGAGAGCAATGGCATTTACAAGGGCCTAAGCCAATCCATACACACTCCCAAAGTCTACAAAACAGCTCAAATAGCAGACAGCTAGCAGTCTTTGGAAAGAAGTTCCAGGGAAGAAGCTAAAACTAGCAGAGAGTAGGTATTTAATTAACGGTTCACGAGTAACAGCAAATCCAGATGCACAAAAGAATAAGGAAACTCAATCAATCAATAAGCATCACATCTCATCCTCATATCATGTTTACAGTTTACAAATTTTTATACCATCTGTGTCTGATTTTATTCTGTTATCTCCTTCTGGAAATGATCTCAGCCTAGCGTGCTAGAAAGCCCCCTGGACTAGGCCTCAAGAGGCCCTCTGATTTTTAGTGCCTGCTCTAGTCACTACTTGCTGTGATCTGAGATAATCACTCACTCCTTCCCCCAGCTCCATGGAGACCCTGAATTGTGGTGAGGATGAGGGAACCCTGTGACCCAGCTGATCCTGTGGCAGATGCCCTCAGGGCCTCTCAGCCACACATCTGTGGATTTGCAAATCATTCATAGGCCGATCAATTTCCTCATCTACACATGAAATTGGCAGCTAGGTCAGAAGGGATGGAAGTGGAGAACCGTCATTCCCCAATGGACAGGGGGCAGGGGCTATCCCAGCCACTCCATCCCAAAAGACGATTAATCTTTAAAATTTCTCTGGGAAACCGTATAATTCAAAGGCCACAGTCCCGTTGATGGGGCACTGAAAGAGGGTTTTGTTTTCCACAAAAAGGGAAATTGAGGTTTTTGTGGTGAAAGAGAAGGATGTAGAATCAGCCGCGTAATGGTTTATTCACAGCCTGACCCCTCCCCAAACCGACAGAGGTATTGGAACTGAGACTCATCTCTGTCATGAGTCATACAGACTTGCATGGGCCTGGTGGACTTAGGAAAGAAAACACCAGTCTCCCCAGTGTGCACAAGCATTTGGGGACAAAGATGTGATTCAAAGACAGAGAGATACAGCCCCTTGATTTTAATGTGGAGAGAAAGGCTGGAAGACAGGACTGTCCGGGTCTAATAGAACTGACAGGTCTTCGCTCAGAAGGCCAGAGAGTGGCTATCACATTTGGAACTTGTTATTTGAGCCCATCACAGCTGACTTTTCCACTAACATCCCCAACTTCCAAATCAATTATTTACTTACCGGAGATTCACCTTGGCTATGGCAGACGGAAATAGTAGGGGGTATTGGGTGGCTCATAGGGGCTGGCGCTGACAGTGTGAGAGGATGCCATTCAGACCACATGCCCATCTCTGTTTAAGAGGGAAGCTCCTTATGAGTTTTAAAGGTCTCTATGATCTCTATACCATTTTTCTTCATCTAGATCTGAAAATAGAAATAGAGGGATGTGCTGATCCCAGGCCCTCCCCTGGGAGTTATTTTCCTGATTAAACTTTTTCTTGGCCTCAAATCAGAATCCTCGAGGTGGGGGGAGATCTATTCTCTAGTTCTGGTTTGTCAGGGTGGGAAATCCTAGGTGAAAGGGTGCTGAGCGGCTGGTAGGGCAGGGGCAGGAGGGGGCTCGGCCATCACTGTGAGCTCTGTTTGCCGGCAGAAGGACAGGTGTTGAGTTACACGCTGGGGGAATGTGAGCGCCAGGAAGGGACCTGGAGTGTGCCAGCCAAAGTAGCGAGGTCAATACCTCCTTCTGTACCGGCTCTTCCTGGAGACCGAAAAAACAAATCATCCCTTGGCTTCAGGTTCCTGAAAAGACCTGAACTGTTCTTGTTTACTGTTCTAAGAGGCTGCATAGCGCTTCTTTTTAAAGTCGTTTATTTCATTGAATTAAAGACCTCAGAAAGGCAGCAGTGTACGCAGGGAGGGCTAAATAGGGCATGTGTACAGAGCACTTATCGTTAGCAGTAAGGGTCTAAATAAATGCAACTTACAATATTGTTGCTCCTGTCAAAGGTGCAAGGGTGAGAAATAGCACTCGAAGCATCCTGACAAACATCTTTACTTATTTATTCATCATTGGGACACAAGCTTTGGGCCTTCTCCTTCATCGGATGCCTGCTCAGCACACCAAGTTCCCAAGCTAGGAACTGGTGGGTGCACACAAGGAGACAGCAGGCAGCCTCCGCAGTCGATTTGTATCATGTTAGAGAGCAGAATCTCACAGCCCTGCTCATCTTCACGGAGCAGTAAGGTAAATTCCAAGAATATCATATTTAGATATAAATTTCAACCAATTCAAGATTCACAATGAGGATACATGATCATCTACATGAGTGGTAATCAAGTTTCTTAGGTCAGTCCATCTTAATCGAGCGTATACTGCTTACTCACACGGGCACATCGTCCACCAAATAGGTCTAGATAGCCCCAACACAAAACCTGACAACATGCACTTTAAAATACACACAGACACACATACCTTGGCCACTGATGTTTTGTAATAAAGAAAATATGTCAAAATGGGATCAGACGTGGAATAAGAGGTAGAGGAGTCCAGCCAGACGTCATGCAAATTCTGACTCTCATGAGGGTAGGTAATCAGAATGACTGTGACAATTCTTACGCAGTCTATTTTCAACAGAAATGGAGTGCTACACTGACCAGGTAAGTGGTATTATCCCTATTTGATAGACACAGAAAATGCGTTTGGGAGACCATGTGTTTATTAAGTGGCAGAAACAGAAATTGGACCGAGGTCAGCCTACTTGCAATCATTTAACCCTTTCTGCAGTTTATAGAGAATATAAGGATTTGTGTGCGCCTACAGTGTTTGTGTTTGTGTGTGAAAGAGAGATAGGGCTAGAGATGGGGGGTGGGGGGAGAGAAAGAGAGAAGACAGAGAAGAGACAGAGAGGAAGGAGCAGAGCATGGGACAGAGAGAACTAGAGAGAGAGACAGACAGAGACAGAGAGAGAGAGAGAGAAGGAGGGAGGGAGAAAGGGAGGGAGAGAGAGAGAGAATTATTCTCTATCTTCTACAATTAGTCTAACTCCATTCAATCCAGGGTCTTGGTCTAGTAGAGTAAAATATAAAATGAAAATAACCAGGATTTTAATTCACAGGTCAAAGCCATTCTAGAGTTGGTTAGATGGAGATGAAGCCAGAACCAGAACCCAGGTATCTAGGCTCTTAATTCAGGGCTATTTAAGCCACTGGACAAGGACCTTCCCCATGAGGACTATGACAGTCTCATAAACTTCTCTGTAGACTCGATTTTTTTTTGGCAGAAACACATCAATTAAACAAGTGGTGCCTTTCTCTCCTGTGGCCATGTAGAAAAAGCTGTGCTTTTACAGAGCATAACAGTGTCGGCTGGCCTTAGTGACTTGCTTGACCAATAGAATGTGATAGAAGTGACATTTGGAAATTCTAGGCTAATACAACAGAAACCTCCTAGCTCTCACCCAAATCTCTCGGAAAGATGTCAGGAAAGAAATCCGACTATGCTGAGACAGCCATGCTGTGAGAAAATTCGAGTCAGCCATATTGAGAGGTGGTGTGGAGAGTACAGTGCCCTGGCAGCCAGCCCCTGCTGCCCCAGCCACCCCAGCCGCCCCAGCCCAGGCACCCGGCATGTCCAGCAGACACGACATGGGGAAGAGTGGAGAGACTCAGAAAACAGCCAGAGCCCGTCATCGGTCTCGCAAACTCACCCTGTCCCAATGAGTTCCACTCATCAAGGAGCCGAGACAAGCCACCCTCACTAGGCCCATCCACAACACTGAGAACATACTAAAATGGTTATAGTTCTAATTCCACTAAGTTGTGGGGTGTATTGTTTCATAGCAGTAGATCATTAGAACAACTTCAGTCCCCTCTATAAAGGGATCTCAGCACGATCCAATCATCTAAAACTCTTGGAACCATCTGAGCCTCCTCTTTCCTCCGCTCCCACCTACAGCTTTTCTTGCTGATCCCCTTGACATCCCCCTTGGACCAGTGGGCGATGATGAAAGAAAAGACGATTTTGGTTCAGAGTCTAAAAAATATATAGGTATCACAGGTAGCAGATGTCCAAACGCCCTCCCCTTGGTAGGCAAAAGTGATACGTGAGAACCTCCTTGATACGGAGACCAAGCAACGCAGGTTGTGAGCACATGGAAAGTTCCTGAAAAACGAGGCTGGAAAAAGACACCCAGTCAAAAAGATAACTGGAAAGAGAAAACCTGTAAGTGTGAGAGGCATGAGGTGGGCTCCTCCCCGGTTCCCGCCCCCAACCCCCATATACAACTCTATGCCCGTGTCCACACCGAGCTCATACTGTGTTCCCTAGATCCTCCCTGTCTCCAGCCTTCAGGATAGAGTTCACTCCCTGCATCCCCAAGGACTCCACAAACTCTTATCTCTTCCTTTTCTGATAGCCTATTGATTGACAGCTTACCTCATCTTTTTTCTTAGTTTCTCATGTTCATCCTATTTCTACAACTAGAATAAAAGTTGTTGGAAAAAAGAACCCATACTATATATTTTCCTTCATATTCCATCGTATCGGGTCTTGTCCTGAACACTATCTAACTAGTCCTAATCAAGATGCGTCTAGGGACTTGAATTCAGTGCTACCCAGGCACCAAGGGCAGTAAATGTCCCGGCCTCACTACTCCAGGCTTCTGCAAATGTTCCATGATGTGTCTTCAAGAAACTGACTCACATGGATGCATAGCTACACTTCACAGGCAGACTTCTGGAAAGATTGATCCACACTACAATTTCTGCAACTTCTTCACAAGCTTCTGATCCCACAACTCCATTGAAAACACCCTCCCAAAAGTCACAGGAACCAGTGTTGCCACACAGCAACCAGCGTGCTATGTAAAGCACACACTCCTGGGGAGCTCTTTGGGATTTCTCCTGCTCTGACCAGATCACACTTTGCAAAGATTTTTTTTCCCTCTGCTTATCTTTTAAGTGTCTGTAATCCCCAAGGCTCTCTCCACAGTTCTCATACCCTACAAATGACAACAAGCAAATTAAGCCACACCCACAGTTTCCCTTGAAACTCAACAGCAATCACACTGAATTGCCTTAGCATCCTTTCCCCAAGGCTGCACCTCTTTATGAATGGTGATATCCATTTACCTAGGAGATCATTTAAATTCCACCTTCTCATTCAACAACTAAATCCCATTAGCCAGAGTCCTGCAGATTCTACTTGCTTAATGCCTTTTAAGTCAATTCACTTCTGATGATGTCTCCTGTCACCAGTGTGTTTCAGGTTTTTATCACTTCTCACCTAGATTATGTCAAAGGCCTCCAGCTGGCCTCTCTCTTCCTCCAGCCTCTCCCCACTATAATCTGCTCTCCACATGGTTCTCCTTGTGACCTTTCCAGAAGATAATTCTGTCCATGTTATTCCTGTGTCTAAAATAAATTCGAGTTTCATACACAAGACCCAAAGAACAGTGATTCGAAGAGCAAACTCTAGAGCCATGCTTCGTGGGTTCAAATGCAATCTCCTCTTACTAGTTCTGTGACAGGTAAATGGCTTAATGTTTTTGTGGCTTAGTTTCCTCATTTCCAAGGTGGGGATAATAACAGTACCTATTTCCTAGGGTTTTATGGGGATTACATGGGATACACATGGGAAGGGCTTAGAACCCTATCTGGCATATATTAAGGATCCAGTAAATATTAGTTCTTATCTGTATTCTTCCCACTACTCAGTCCTCATCTCTGCTCCCAACACACTTGGTGTTATTAATCCAATCTGCTGCTGTCCACTCATGCCTTGGTATATATGCTATTCTTTCTTCCTGGAATGTCCATTCTTCTTAGTCCAACTTACTCCTTTTGTCCCTCAAAACTTGCTCCAAGGGCTTTTTCCCTGAAGCTTTATCTTTTTTGACCCCAATGAGATTCAGGGTCATCATTTCTGTTCACTGCATTTAGTACATTCTTTTATAATTTGTACTTTATTTGCCTATCTCACTCAGGTTTTGTGATTCTCGAGGGAAGACGACATGTCTTATTTGAGTTTATATTTTTAACACTGAGTATGATGACTACCTCAGAATCCCAACTCATCAAATGTTAAAGGAACAAAAAAATCATCACTACGAGACACTGATAAACAGGTACCCAGATGCACCTTAACTTGGATTACTTGCATTTGAAGCAAAACAGTGACTTCTTCCCAGATATGCATGCTTTCTGTGATTTTTAATAGACTGCAAATAAATATAGCAGATAGATGTGATGACCCCCAAGAACATGACCAGTTCTGGAACCACCAATTTCTAACACTGCATAGCCACTGAATACCCAGAAGGTTTCTCCTTATTTCTTGATTGCCCTGCTGCATGGAATAAGTTAGACAGGACAACACAGAAATTTGAATTAAGTAGCCAAGCCATGCTAAAGTAATCACAACAGACAAGATGTGCATTATTCAGTCTCTCAGAACTAGTACATTTCTAAGTAATGAGTCTTAAATGCGAGAAGACTCTGCTTTTCTTCCTGAGATAGCCTTCATTAACTCTTTAGAGTGAACCTAAGACGTGACAGCAAAACAAATAAGGGAATACACAAATGGTACTTCTAAGGACCGCCCCTCAAATCAAGTCTTTTTTTTTTTTTTATAAGATACAATTGATCTGGGTTTCGGTTTGGGGGTCTTAAAAAATTGTCATCACCTCTGTTTTAGGGTTCAATGAGACTAAAAGGTAAGATTACAAAGAGGGATACCGTAACCCGACAAGAGAGACAGCACATGAGCACAGAAGTATTCGAAGTATGGAAAGGCCACTCACGAAGCACAGAGGGGCCAGCTAAGCATCTGCCAAGAAGACCAGCATGGGTCCCGCTCACCTGAAAGAGTCTAGTTATGTGAAGGAGGCAGAGGCTTCACTTTAAGGTGTTTTGAGAGCTGGGTGAAGACATAATAGTAGTTGCTTAAGTGATTCTTGTTCCGGTTGTTAGAGGGAACGTTCTTGGTATCTCAAATCGTACAGTTGGCAACCTCCAACAGTGCTCATACAATGAGAGAGTCTGCCCCTCTTTGGACTGAAAAGTGATGCCGGCATTCGGTGTGCAGGCTGCTTCTAGAACAGCAAGTTTAGAGTCTCATCTGAATGCAGTTTCATGACTCACACAAGACATTCAGCAACGAATCCTTAAAATGCTTTCACATGAAAAAGAAAGGATAAGAAAGCCCTGAGGACAGGAACCTTCACAGGTATCATTTATCATCATCTATTACCCCAAAGTGGGTGACAGGAATAAAAACAATGATAGTAAAACCTTAAATTCCTGTTTTAGTTTGGGTGTCAAAAGACACACATATGCAAACACACACATTCCTACACACATCCTGACCAAACAGTTCAATCAATATGTATAATTCTTCCTGAGAGCTAAACACTGAGCTACCCAAACATTCCAACATTTAGGCTTCATTCTAGTTACCCATATGAACATATCCAATGATCCCAAATGGATATCAAAGAGAAGGATCTGAAAGCGGGACTGCTTATTTAAACTATTGCTAGGGGAAAAAAAAAAAAACGGAAAAAAAATAAAATAAAAGCTAACATTTCTATTCTTGCACTTGGATAATGCTTTAAATTTTCCAGGATCCTTTGAGAACCGTCATCACCACAGTCCTCCCCTCCTACTCACTAAGATCAATGGCAAAGGGATTTATCTCCCCGGTTGACCCTAGAATGTGAAAGCAGAAACCAGAGTGGGAACATGGCTGACACACAACAATTTAGCTGGGTCCTTTCATCTTGGGCTCTTCTCCACGTATTATTCTAAAAACAAATTATATAACAGAGCACACAGTTGTGTGGCGTGAAGCACTTGTAAAAACAAGGCCTTTCTGAAGTCTTTGTGTGCCTTGAAAATCTGATAAATAAAAATTTAATAAAAATTCAAGTATTCACCATTTGGAATCAAACACGTGATGAGATTTAAAAGTGATATTGCAGTTTACGACCACTTACCTGCAAATGGTAAGACTTATATAGCTTCATGATTAAGAGTATGAAATTTGAAATCAGACTGACTTGACTTCAAATACTGACTTTCTTGCACATGTGCTATGTGCCGTTTTGCAAGCGATCTAACCTCCCAATGCACAGTCTGCTCATCAGCAGAATGGAAATAAGACTTGCCTCTTGGAGCTGTCGGGAGAATTACATATAAACTTGTATAGAAAGGGCTTAGCTCAGTGTCTAAATACAGAGTTTAAGAGACAGCAATCATTATTAGATTATTCGTAATCTTTGTGAATGATTTCCAATTTTAGGCCCTGCAACAAAGAAAAGTTCCTACCTTTCTCAAAAAGGAAGTTATATGTGTCTCGGACTATAGGAACTAAAATTCAGAAGCCTGAAATGTCACTTGCAAGTTATCTGTAACAACTCACAGGAGTTACTTGTTGAAGTTTAAAACTTACATAAGAATGTCATGACGCTTTAGGAATGGTCCCTAAGTAGGCAAGGGGAAATTCCCTTCTGAACTTAAAAGCCAAAGAATATCAGAGCGGAAGGAATCTTTCAGAGACCTACTCAGGGCTCCATGGAGGTATTCAGTTTGGATTTCCGCCAGGCTACCCGAAAACCAGGAGAAACCAATCCCCTTTGAAGGTTCTCATGCTCCCCTCCCTACCTCCGGCCACCATCACCACCCCTACTAACCATAGATTTCTATGTAAAAACGGAAATTGCCTAAACTTGAAACTGCTTTGGTCTATTTTTGGCTCTGGCGGCTGTGGGAAGAAAATGGAGGAGGGGTGGGGGTGAGAGATGTTGATGAAAATAATCTGAGTCATCATTTCCTGGAAGAGGTGGCAGTGTACCCACAACTGGCTGGGGAGTCAAGGGGTTGAGGCAGGGTCCCAGCTCTGCCACAACCTCACAAAGCATTGTGGGATGTCACTTAAACTTACGTGGGCTCCCCTCTGCAAAACGACCCTCCCAGCCTTCCTAGCTCTACGCTCCTGTAGTTTATAAAGGTCCTAGTAAATAAACCATCAGTGCTGCCCACCGATGGCCTGGAAACCTAAACAAACTTGCGCTCCTGAACCCCGCAGCCACTTCTCACAAGATGAGCAGAAAGCGCTGAGCACGGAGGAGGAGCAGCTGGCTCTGGCTGAGTCAAGAAACAACTGTTTTGCCTCCGAACTACTTCCCCACACCCAGACTCTCCCTCTCCACACACCCCGCCCCCTAGCCCTGCTACACTGGGGCACACAGGGCCATCCACTAGGAAGCGACGCCCTGGCACAGCCAGACCCAGTGCTGTAATCGCTTTATATTCTCTTGCAGATACAACATGATATCGAATTATTCACTGAATGGTGAAGAGACACAGATGACAACAAGATTTAGGTACTGAAAGAAAACAACAGTAACAGCACCGAATCACTTATGTACCCTCCCGTGAGAGGAAGGACTGGCCTCTTTTTCATTCATCCGATGCTAACTCCTATGGGCAGCTACCTCCTCCTCCATCTACAGCAGGTCCTCAGTGAGCATGTGCTGAATGAGTGAAGAAATGAATGCTGTGCTGTCCAAGGGAGGAGGCTTGGGACGATGGCACATACACACAGCACCCTGAACTCTGGAGTCTCTCTGGCTTCCTGGAGAAATTTAATAATATTCTCTCATTCTTATTCTTTCTCTTCATCTCCAGCCCCCACCCCCAATCATTATGCAGTCTGACTGAATACCACTCAAAATATTTTCTCAATTAGAGGAGAAAATAGGAATTTGCCACTTGTCTGCCTCTATTCTGTTGCCTGTCAGCCTTCAGCAAATATTTCAATCCTGGGCCTTTGCCTGCTGCTAACCTTTCTCCTTTAACCTTTGGCCCTGCCTTCTTCAAATCCTCCAGCCTTCACCTTCTCATTTCTCCAGCGAAGACACTCCGCTCCAGAGCTAACTTTTCAGGCAACTATGTTTAAGCAAAGGGAGATATGGTGACACTCCTAAAGCATTTAGAGTTCAAAGAGTACTGCTGGGATTTGCTTACAGGGTCAAAAGATGATTAGAAGAATGCACACATCACAGTGGACAGGACACTTCCTGTAGCTGAGCTCCCATTCTCACCAGCCTAAATGTGGCCTCCCAACTTCTACCTTCGGAGCCTTTTCTCAACTCTAGCCTGCTCTCCAGTCCCACCTCCTAACAACCTCAAGTGGGTATATCATCAAAACTGGAGACTCAGGGTTGGCCGTCAGATGCACACACAAGATGGAAACCATGTCCACCAGGGCAGTGAGGATGCAGAGCTCCTGGCTGACTTCGCGTTCAGCCCAATCACATGACAATTCTTTTCCAGACCCCTGCCCGCCCTTCCTTTCCCAGTCACTACAACTTCTCTAGTTCCAGCTAATCACTCCCACCCCTAACATCCTACATTGAAACCACTAGCACTCATCAGGTCCCCATCCTTGCCTGTGTCCACCAATATGTGAGCTGTGCTGTGTCTGTGTGTTTCTGCAAGTATTTGAAGAAGGTGGGGAATATTTACAGACCTTTTCTTTTACAATGACTAGTTTGCTGTCTGATAGCACTCCTTCTCATGTAATTAATTGTGCTGTCTCTTGGCTCGTTAGAAACGAGACCCCCAGGTCCCAGCCAGCATTATGCAGGGTAAATCATGTTTAAGTAACCACATAACTAGTGGGTCAGTTTTATCTTTTGTCTTGGTTGTGACCATTATTTAGCTGGGTTCTAAAATTCCCCATCAGTGAGGCTTTCATGTCAGGCCAGTATTGAAAGACAAATGTTTTCTCCCCTCCCCAGCGCCTTTGCCAGCCCCTCTTCTCTGAATGCTGCATGCACAGGGCAGCTGAGAAATAAAAGCCTCCTTTATCTGATTCTCCTGGGCAAAGCCGTGGTGGGTTCAGGAGGGTTCAAGAGAGAAGTGCCAAACTGTAATAAGATGGGCCAAGCAAATAGGCAGTGGCAATGACTGACCACAGTAATTGAGTGTCCTGCCTCTTTTTTAGCTCCCAGCATTGTAATGACTAGAAAGGCTGGGGTTTTTTTGTTTGTTTGTTTGTTTGTTTGTTTTGTTTTGTGTTTTTCCCAGACTGTCACTGATTGGCCATGTGATCTTGGACAAATCATGAGATATCACTGATCTGGACTCTGTTTCTTCATCTGTAAAGGGAAGATTGCTCTGATAATCTTCAAGGTCTCTTTCAGCTTTCATATTCTTTGTGTGTACCCATCAAGCAATAGGAAGCAGGCTGACCCCCTCAGATAGCTATGGCGAATGCCACCCTACAGTGGTCTTCTAAAGACATGAAAGCACCAACTTTCTTTCTAGCCAGAGTTTGCCCAGCATAAAGGAAAGCGAGAGGAAGAGGAGAAGGAAAAGCAAAGCAAGCACGATGACTTTTTTTTTTTTCAAAGTGGAAATAAAGGTGTAGTGTGGCCAAGTAAGCTATCAACGTCATGGAAAGAATAAATATTTGGTATTCTTAGAAATAAACATAGAAGAACTCCAACTTCAGTCCCAGAATTTTATCCTATTATATCACCTTACCCATCGGGTGTTGTGATAAGCAGAAGAAGCATTTTGCTGTTTAATTTTTATGGATGTGCATTTACCTTTTTCTTTGGCAAGCCCAGACATCCCAGAAGTCTAGCGTGAGAGCCCTTCTGGCCCTCCACCCTACACAGGCTTCTGTCTCCTACGTGCCCACAGGCACGACGCCTTCAGAGGCCACTGTACCAAAATGAACAATCCTTCCACTCGGGACCCCCAGAACTTCGGTCATCCCATCCACAGGGCATGTATTGTCCGTCACGCATGAAAACTCCGTGAAGACAGGGGTAATGTAGGCCACGCAGCCTTTAGACCCCCCTCCAGCACCCGGAACACCACGTCTCTGCGGCAGGCCCACTGTAAAAGTGGTAGAATGAATGGAGGTGAAACGGTGGTAACTTGGACCCAGAACAATTCAGTCCTGCTGGCTGCACACACAACCCTAAGGCATCTCTCTCGGCTTATAACCAGGAAGTAAGCTGTTCTAAACAGGCTCTGCCCCTTGCAGAACACACACCACCAATTAAGAACTAAGACGTTGAGGCAAAAATGGGAGAGTAATCAGGGCAGCAGGGGACTCTGGGGAGGAGCGAGGGATGGAAGCACAAAAAGGCAATGGGATATATTGCACAGGAATGTCCAAAAATAATATAAACAGGATCTCCCAGGACCCCTCCCTCCCCTCCTGAACCCAGAGCCCAGTCTAAGCTGGGCCCCCAGATATCTATTTCAATGGCATACCAACACTGGGTCCTTTTCAGCATACATACATGTCCACGCAAATGCCCTCTCACATACACATGTCCAGACACCCTCCAGTTGGCAAACAAGTGACAGTATGCAAATTATTAGAAGCCACAAAGATTTGCTTCGGTGGGGAGCCTGAACAAACAAGGAACGATTTTGCAAGTGGCCACAGATGGCTCAGCTTCTCTGCTTACAATGGACACTAACGAGATTTGCCATAACTAATTCGTTCTTTCACACCATTGCTCTGTTCCCCCACCTTCCGAGGGTGGGGGAGATTCTCCATCATGGCCATATGCATTTTTGTTGCTTTCTAACACAGAAAAAGTGCAACCTGTTCCACACCGCATACGGGTAGGCTACATTGAAAGTGGTGAAAAGGGTTCGAGAGGAGATCATGGTAAAAGCAAATATATGCTGGCTTTTTTCCTCTTGTTTTCCTGAAAGCCTTGTTTGGAGAAGGGGTGGAAAAGAAGAGATTTATTGAGTCCCGTGCGGAGCTGGAGAAGTCAGCAGTACAAAGGGATGGGAGGCAAAGCAGAGCAGAAAACCAAACAGACTGGAAACAGACAGTGAACATACAAGATGAAATCCGAACTGCCCACATCATGGGTGACGAGCCCGAAATACAGAAAGTACACGCCTTGAGTTTATTATGAGCAAAAGAAGAAAGATTTGATGAACTCCCTCCTTTTGGCATTCCTGCTCCAGGCGTTACCAGCGGAAAGAAAACTTCAAGGAAAAGGCTGGATTTGGGGCCTTTATGCGGTCCTTAAGTTCTTCACTCCAGGCACCTTCCAGTCAGCTTTTTGTAAGAGTCAACAGGACTCTTATGCCTTCTCAAGGAAATGAATCAATGAATTCTTAAGAAAATGAACTTCTCTAAGTCGCAGGAATCAAAGTGTCAGGGGCCGATTTATTCACCTGCCTGATTTTTTTCTCTCAGCCTCTTCAGGGTGATAGCAAAACCCAAGGACACTCTCTCTCCTCACTGGGTGCTGCAGTCACCCAGTTTCTTGTCCCCTGGTCTCTCTTCTCTCTGATGCGGCTGTATTATGATTTCCTAAAGCAGCTCTCAGCACACTCCCTAGTCTCTTCGCCCCAGTGTCAGAGTAGGCGATTACATTTCTTTCTTGTCACACTCAGGAAAAAGTCTCCCTAATCTGCCCTATTAAGGCTTCCTGGTCCAGATTTTCCCGGTAAAGCCTGCAGGCCGGCCAGTAGGTCCCAGGGACACGGTGAGCACTCCGCCCCATGAACAAAGAATCAAGCAATGCCCCAGCCACTTTTCCCTTTTGCCTAAATCGTACACTTCAAGGCCCATAGAAGTCTTCTCTCTTCCTCCACTTCTCCCTGGCCTCTTCACATACCCCAGCATCGGGCACAAAACAAGCATCACGTTTGGGCCTAACTTCCCAACAAGATGGGAAGCTGGGGTTACTTTAGAGGCCAGACTAAGTCCTTATAAATTAAAAGTGATGGCTCTGAATTCTTTCACCCACCCAGGTGCTATGTGATTTTCTTCCTTTTTCTTCCTAGTCATCATTCATATTAGATGTGCCTGAGTATGTCTACTTTTTCCCGAAATAAATATTTATTTTATAACTTATAGGCTGCCATTCAAAAAATATGCACAATTATATTGATGATAAGATAAAATCATGTCTATATATTAATATGTCTCCATATTCATATATGTGTAAATATCTAGATATATAAATCAGTATTTATATAGTGATTTCCTAGAATGACAGAGCTGGATAAAACTTTGGGATCTTCTGCTTCATTGCCTTCATTTTAAGAGGACAAGAGGCAGGTGAGGAAACACAGAGTTTAGGGCCAAAGACAACATCTCTTCCTTTTCAGGGTAATATTTATCTCCCCTAGGTTGTACACGCATACAAACATGTGTGCACGTAACACTGAACTCTAATACACACACTGAACAGCACCACCTTCTTAGATAGAGCTCCCCAGAAAAACATAACAACGGAAGGACATCTGAGCCTGTGGTGCTCTCTCTGGTGCTCTCTACATTTGACGTGGACTCTCTCCTCAAATATCTGTCCTCCCCTCCAGCTCTTTGCTTCCACTGCCTGCAGGCTGAGCTCTAACGGCTGGGCTGTCCTCTTTGGAGAAAGAGAAGCTTCATGGACAGCAATTAGCTCCTTGCATTAAATGAAATGAGCAGAAGCAGCCACTGGCACCCCTGCAGTCAGGCCCAGACAGAAAGGAACCTGCTGTAGGCCTAAAATTGGGAGCAAAGGTCAGCTGTCATTTAGGAATGAAGCCAGAAGGAAAGCCAGACATCCAGAAGTTCAGCACCTGCTCCTCCCTGGAGGTAGAGAAGGGCACAGCTGGTCCAGCCTGCAGCAGCCCCTCTCTAAGACCACCTACCTGTATAGCTGCCCCTTAAGGGGTATCAGCAGTGGCTTCCATACCAGTTGAAAGATGCCAGTACCCTGATGGAGAAGTGAGCATTTTTGAGAGGGTCCAGGACCACAGGCCAAGCTTCTCCAGGAGTATCCACTGTTTCATCAGTTGATCCGTTCCTGCTCTGCAAAAGCCACTTGGACTGATGGCATCTTTCAAAGGCAGCCCCTTCCCCAGACCTTCGAATGCTGACTCAGTCCATAAGCAGATGAGATTTCGCTGCTCTCCACTCCCTTGCACTCCTTTTGTCTCAGATGCTGTCCCTTCTTCCTCCCCGTGGGGTGGCCAGCTCTCACACGGTCTTCACCCTTGTACCTGACTTGTCCCAGGACATCAGGCCTTTCCACTTTTATCTCCTCCTGGATTCTGCTCCCTCCACCAAAATGTGTGACACAATTTTTCAGGTTTCCAGCCAACCTTGTTATTCTTGCCTCCTTTTTCTATGATGGCAATCTCAAGGACATCCCATCGATTAAATACATCAGTATCATAAAGTCACATGTGTCTACCAGAATGGATGCCTTCAACTCACATCACATCCTGTTCTGCTTCAAGGTGCATTTTGTCTTTCTTTTTAACTGAGTGATAGGACTGTCCTTATCATTCAATCAAATCACCCAGACAACTTACATGGTATTTTTTGAGAATTCTGACATCCTTCTTCCTAGTTGAGGTGCTAAGGAGAAACATTTCTGTCTCAGTTCCTACTTTGACAGAGCTTGCAAGTCAGACAGACCATATTAAGGAACAATGCCCAGTTACACCTCCACGACTGTGCCTGGCGTGCAATTCACAGTTACCAAAGAAAATACCTCTGATTAAATGAATGCATAAATTAATGAATGAGGGAGTAACGACACAGAAGAAAAAGAGCACCAGAAGTGGGACAATTAGCATCAGCAGAGGCGCCCAAGTTCTACTCAGCTTAGCTCTGTGACTCTCTGTTAGGGCACCTGTCTCAGGTGTAGCAGAGCCCACTGTTCTCTTGTCAACATTTACCCCTTCCTACTTCCTACTCTCCCATCTCTGGGATCTGTAGGCTTGGGTGAAAACAAGCTCTACAGAGTGGCCCTGGCTAACCTGAGTCAGCTGGCAGAGCTGAGCAGATGGACAAGTCTCCTTGACCCCAGGCCCACTATTTGCTATAGCCACTGCCACTAGTCTATGGACTTCCAACCTCCCTCACCTAGTCCAATGCATCTGTATGCTGTCTTCTCTCTCTCTCTAATTGCTGCAGGTGATATTTCTTTACACATCTCACTTTACATTAGAAGAAAAAAAAAGAGACCACTTCGTTAAAATCACCTCATTTCATATAGTAAGGTTCTGAACAAGGCCTCTATTAGATAGTTTCAGGTGCAAAGCTGAGTATATTGCTCAGTAAAGTCACATTTTTTTATAATCCACATAGAAACCTACAATTTTGTTTTAAAATATTAAAATCAATACACACGTATTTTAAGTTATATAGGAAAATTCTATATCCTCAAGCGGAAGCAAAAGAAAAACTATTGACCTCTCTCTCTTTCTGTTGTGTTTATTTTATTTCATTTTCCATTCTACGGGAGTCTTCAGGTCATCCAGTGCTCTGGGTTACTGTCCCCACCCAACGGTAAGAGGAGGGAGAAGATGGCATATTTAAAAAACAGTTTTAGGGATTTTATGGATTTTCACCAGTTTATGGAATCATGTGTTCACTTGCTGACCTCTCCCATCACCATACAGGAGCAAAACGCACCCTTTAGTTTGTAAAGGGCCATCGTTTAGCAAAGGCCCCCAATAAAGATGGGAGTCTGTGTGCAGGGAGGACTGACACACCAGGACGGAGGCCGCAGAGTGCTCTGCTTGCAAAGCTGAAGATAACTTGAAATGGTGTGTCAGAGCATCTCCCGAATCTGTCTAGAGGATCGTTACTCATTTTGTGGACTGGAATAGAAAAAGAGGACAGAAGCACTAGCTTCAGAGATACAAGAACTTAAAAAGCTTTCACAAGATTGGTCCTAACGTCTCTCTAGATTCCTTGGCATCTAGCTATTGTGGTTCCAGTTTTACAGACAGAGAAATGGAAGCACTGAGAAAGCACCTGGCCCACAGGTCGTCTGGAAGGCAGGCTCTGAAGGTGAGGGTCTCTGGCTCCCACCCTAAATTCAGGCCACCTGAGCACTGCGTGAGGAGCCCCCAGCCAGCTGCCTCAGAGCTCAGAGGGTGGGCACGCTGCGATCACAGCTTCCTGACTCTGAGAACCAAGGTGAGCAACTGGAGGTCTCTGTGCCTCATTTTCTACATCTGTTAAATGGGGATAATAACATCTCCATTGTGGTTGTGGGGAAGATTTAGTAGATAATGTGGGTCAAGTGCCTGGAGAGTTCTCACTGCTCGAAGTACCAACATGACGGCTGCTCTGCCCAGGAGAAACAGCCTGCACAGCCAGTTGCCTTCCTCTGTGATTCAAATTTTCCATAAAAGAATGACTCTCCTATGTTTCTGATATGCAGCTCGTATTCTTCAGCAAGAAATCAAGAAACATAAAAGGCTGGATACAAAGATTTATCCGAAAACCTTCAGAGGATAGCAGTGAGGTCTGGTGTGACTTAAAGGATGGGATGGAAACAGGAAGGAAAACTTTTGTTAGTGATGGTTGTAAATTTTTTTTTGCTGTTTTTGTTTTGTTTTTTTCTCCCCCTGCCAAATGATTAACATGTAGGTTCTTAAACAAGGGGGTCCCCCATTTACAGCTGACGGCAGCAGCTGCAACCTCTGACTCTCCTGCAGAATGGCAGGGAATCGAATCAAAAAGAAAAGCAAGTGGACAACCTTTCCTCCGGGAGCACGAAACACAATACCAGCCTTTCGCCAAACCCGGCAGACCTCAGCTCTGATTGGAGGTTGCCTCAGAACAAAGGGAAATTGGTATTTAAAAAAAAAAAATCTTCTGAAAGCCAACTCAGCAGATGGTTTTTTCCTGGGCTCCATGAGAAGTGGGGGAGGTGGGGGTAGGGGAAGACGTCGGGATAACACAACTGCCACCAGGATACAGATGACTGAGAAGTGACAAAGATGGGCACAGAGGGCTGACCTCTCACCCCAGAATTTCACAAAGGGCAATTACGCCATGTGGCGGGTATCTGGACAGGGCTGCTGACCGCTTCCAACCCGCAGCTGCTGTTCGTCACAGCCAAGTCTGGGGGCTTTATTCAAAGCAGGCAAAGAGAGAGGCCAGGGAATGAGGGGGTATTGGAAGAAGCCATGGAAAAGTTTAATTAGAGACTCTAGTTTGTCAGGAATCTACTATACGGTTGTTCTACGGAAGAGCATCTCATATCTCCATTGCATTTTTTTAACAGAACCACTTTACAACCATCCGCTCAGACTATCTTCAAAGCAATGTGCAAGGAAGAGAGCCGGTATTAATCCCTCATTAAATAGGAGAAAACAGAGATCACTTGTTAAATGCAGAACAGGGACTCAGATCCAGGACCCCCAGCATGGGGTAACCATCCTCCCCTCAAGTCTTGGGCCAGAAAGTACTCATGGAATCCTGTTTTTGGGGGGCCCTGTGCTGAAACCTACATTTTCAGTCTGAACCAAGACACTTTTAGAATACCCTGTAAATAGTTTCTAGATTAAGTCACAGTGAGCCTATTATCCCGTAGCCCTGTGTTGGCCTGCCAACCATCACCCTCACCACACCTCACTGCCACTGTGTCTTTCTGAGTCTTCTCCAGCAGGGAGACGGCTGTGGGCAGTCTGAGAAGGGAGCCGTGGGCCTCCTGGATGAAGCTGCAACACCTAGGTTCACCCATAGCCTAGGCCAGGGGCACATGGCAGGAACAATCAGGTGAGCTACACAGGACTCAGCCATGTATCAGCAAGCCCAGCAAAAGTCTATCTTTTAACGATGGCTTCCCGATGCTGGAAACCAGGAGACCTAAGGGTTTGATGAGGGTTTGAGTCTCTCCCTTCCCCTCTCCCCTGGTGATTAGTTGTAACCTCGGGGCAAGCCATTTGAAAACCCTCAAAGTCCCTTCCTCAGTCTATAAAACAGGGAAGAATAACAGCTACTTCACTGAATTATCCTAAGAACAAACCAGAAAGAGGTAACAGTTGGTCGGATGTGAACGCTTTGTAAAGGTGCTGGGCAGATGTGAGGGTTGCTACCAATTTTCCACACTCTGAGCTATCTGGAACACTCATTTTGACAGTTTATTTACTGCCGTGGGATTTTCCCTAAATGCCCTGAGATCAATTATTCCTAATAAGATCTTTCTATACCCCACGCGGCACTTATGCTCAACACACCATACAACTGTAGATTCATGTAGAATTCGGATGCCTTAGCTCTGCTACAGTATATCTGCATGGGAGCACAGAAAAAGGCAGCATGATGAAAGGCTTCAGATGCTTCTAAGAAACCAATGTGAAACACACAGGGCTGACTAGGCAGAAGCTGTTTTGACGGAGAGGAGGGTTTTCCATAGAACTATCTTCACTGGCACAGAGCTAACAAGGACTTGTTTAGCATCCAGGCCGGGGAAAATAAAATAAGTGGATATGATATTAAAAGCTGTAACTCCTGTCCTCAGAGAGCTTCCAACATAATTGAGAAGAATTTACTTTACCGCTGACCACACACTTTCAACAACCTTTTCAGTTAGATCCAAGAAGGCCAATATGTCATTGAGAAACCGGGTTCCCAGATGGTGAACAGCATCTAGAGAGGCCCCACTAGAGAAAGCACAGAAGAGGAACTCAGAGTGAGATGGCCATCTACATCCAAAGCTGACTTATTTCTGTGCCTTCTATGTTGTCCACAGACCCAAACCAGACCATCTGACTAACATTTCATTCAGGTCTCTGCCTAGAAGTATGCACAAAGAGGGGTAATAAGGATAATGCAGACACCTGCATTTTAGCCCAAAGAATCCAATGTATGTAGGATGTGATGAGTTGGACCAGCAACAGTAGCATAAGGCAATGTTATGTTGCAGAGTTTCCTTGACCTTGAGTTCAGTATACACCAACGGTGATGAAGCTGCCAGAGACCTGGTACAGCCTGGATCCTGTTAATAAAGGTACTGTACTTAGAGCAGAGGAGGTCACAATTCCCTGGTGTTCTGCAGGGTCAGACCACCTTTCGGTACTGTACTCTGCTCTGGGAGCCCTCCCCACCTATGCCTTTAGGAGGGACATTGACAAACTAATATTCCTAGCACAGGAACCAAAGTGATTGGGCATCAGGAAATCATGAAATCCAAGGAACAGTTTCAGGTACTGGAAATATTTAGGCTTTAAAAGGATGATTTTAGTGCAACAGAAGTAAGAGCTGTACTAAAACCAAGGCTGCCTCAAGAAGTGGTGAGTCCCCTCCCTGAGGGACATTGAGCAGCAGCCAAATAACTGTCCATGAAGGACTTTAGAAAATATCTTTTATTTTTTAGGTGGGATGCTGAAATGGAAATATTCAGAGGCTCTCCTGACTCTCAGTGAAGTCCATGATTCTGAAAGTGTGACCCATCTGTGGACCCAGAGCTTCTGTGGTCAGCCTTCTCCTGCCTCCTGACCCAGTGCCAGGTTCTAGCCCGTGTACTCAATGGGTTTAACTCTTAGATCTCAGACTCTTTCTGAATCTCTCAATTTTGGCTTCCCTCATGATCCAGTGGAACCCAAAGCCCAGCATGATACCAATCTGCCGCTTATTCAATGGCAGCGACCCAGGAGGAAGGTTGAGAAGTTCAGGAACCTGATGGTTCGAGGAAGAGCCACATTTCCTAATAAATCAGTTTCCACCTTCTTGCTCTCCATAAAGGACGAGGATGGAGAAATCGTGGACAGTCTCATTATACACTGCAAATAGATTTCCTTTAGCTACACCCGTGATTCACCATGAAAAGCAACTCCTTTAAGTTGGTTCTCCAGGGGTACAGTCTGTCATGAAAAATGACTACTCCTGAGCTGGGTTCTCATTCACAGCACTAAGCAAATGAACCAATTGGCCCAGCATAAAAGGCTACTCACACTCCTGGGCAAATTCATATTTTCAAATAATTACTTCTTAATGGCAAGGCACGGTGGCCCACCTTGAGTGACAGAGCTGCTGTCTATCTCCCTTGAAGAATTCTCCACCCCCTCCCCCACCTCTGATTCCCCATCCCCCCACCCCCCACCACCACTGTGAAACTGGCTAGATACATGTGGGAGGCAATGAAGAGGATCTCGGGAAAAACAATAAACAAGGTCTAGAAAACACACTGAAGCAACCTACATTTGATACTAATGATGATTATCAAATAGCCTCATGGGCCAGGCACCAAGATGGGAACTGCCTGGACTTTTCAGAGTAAATAAAGGCCTCCATTGTTTGCCCTGGTGAGGTCACAGGCTGGTGGGGAGGTGAGGGAAGTTGGCTTAGGGAGAGAGGAACAGGCAGAAAAACAAAAAAACAAAAAAACAAAAACAAACTTGGGACTTCAGAGGGAAACACACAGCCAAGGTATTCAGAGAGGCTCCTTGCCTTAACAGGGCAAGATCCATTGGAATAGTATGGAAAGTCAGAAGGAGCACTAGAAGTGATGGAGTCCAAACCTGCCCTCCATGCAGGGCTCTGGTGATCTGTGCTCCGACGTGCTCAGACAGCGGCCTCAGCTCACACAGAAGGCTCGCTGCTTCACCACCCAGCACACAGTTCAACTCGCGTGCAACTGGGTACAACTGGGAATCAGGTGGGAGTTTGCAGGCTGTGTCTGGGGAGCAGGCCCTGCTGAACTTCTGCCCATTCCTCTGACAGCCCCATTCTCTGGCCACTTGTTCTTCCTTGGTAGGGGCAACTTAGGGCCTTAACAGTACTTTCTAAATCAAGTTTCGCCCTGCGGACCATCCAAGTTGAAACTCTTTTTCCAAAGCACTTTGGTGTATGTGAATTATAATGTAAACTTTTAGCTTATTATAGATAAAAACCCCTCAAAACACAAGTATTCAGTGCCTCATGTTGTTCGTTTTCTGTATGTCATGAAGTCAGGAGCCTGAACCAAGGTCTGAACCTCCCTGCCTCATCCCTGTGCTCTCTGCCTTGGCGTCTCTTAGCCAGGCCCAATGACTTCCTGACCAAAGCCACTAGTGTCTAATGAACAAGTAAGGCAGGCGGGAGATCTCCTGGGCTATCCTGAATTGTAGTACTTTGAAGGCAGGACATTTTTAACTTAAAGTTACAGGAATCAGAAGAATCAAAGGATGGGATACAGAATGGGAAAAAGGGATTGCTTCTCTTGCCTTTGATTAAAATAAAAAAGAAAATGTAAGTGCAGGTCAAGTGGAAATGTAGCCACGAGAGGACTTTTTGAGGATGTGGAATGACAATAATGGAGAAGGGGTGACTGTCAGTGCTGGAAGCATGGCAGGGGTGGAAGGCAGCGCCAGCTGAACCCCACTTGGTGGTTCTTATGACACTGCTTTTAAGCTTCCATTCTGAGTCATAGTTAGAGCTCGGAAGCCATTCTGGTTTGGTGGATAAATGACCACAGAGATAAAAGATCTTTGAATCGTCGCTAAATAAATCCCCATAGCAATCCCCGCCGCCAACACCCACCAAAAGAATTAGTGACATGCTGTATTGTAGACGCTTGTACAGGTATCAGAAAGAAGACATTGGCACTACCACCCAGCTAACACAATTCAACGCAGCCACGATCAATACTGAAGCAGAATTGGCCTGAAGAAACACATGGCTTCTATAAGACAGCCCATGACTCCCAAGCACCTAGCACAACAAGAGGTCACCATGTGCCAAGCTGTGCCTGTACTGAGGAAGGTCCCGTGGATGGCCTGGATGAGAGGAAGCTGAACAGGAATAACAGTAATACATGCAAAGCAAGGTGCAGTGCTGAGTGCCCACAGGCACTTTCAGTCCCCACAAAACATCAACAAGGAGGTGCTGCTATGATCTCTGATTTGCATATAAATCAAGAAACGGTTTCGAGAGGTTAAGGAAATTGCTTAAGATTATAGGAAGCTCAGATCTAATGCAGGTGCTCTTTCTCCAAAGGCAGACAGAGTCTGGTCCTCCAATCAAGGGATCCACACTCAAATTCACTCTCTGGGCAGGGTCTTTTCTAATAGATGCCTCATTCCTCACCTGGAATCTGAACATTTCAAAGAACGAATGACTCTCCATCCGAACAAAGCACAGTTTTCCTGCTTGATTACTCTGCCAGACTGATCTTCAATGACATGGAGTTCACCAAAGAATGCTCCTTGGAGAAGTCCAAAGTGAAACTGACTACCAAGGAATTACCAAAACCAAGAGGAGAAGGGCCAGCACATCGTTCTGAACTCCCAGAGAATCCCAAACACAGGAAGAAAAAAGAAACATAAAAGAAGGGAGTAGGGAACCAAATATTCCCAGAATATCCCCATGGAATGCAAGTTGAGTAAATCTCACTGATTTTTTAAAATTATTTTTCAATTACAGTTGATATATAATTATATTTTTTAGGTGTACAACATAGTGATTTGACACTTACAAGAAGTGATCCCCCTCATAAGTCTAGAGCCCATCTGACACCACACGATTGTTACATTATTACTGACTATATTCTCTATGCCGTACTTTCCATCCCCATGACTATATTTATAACTGGCAATTTGTACAAATCCCTTCAACTTTTTCACCCATCCCTCCAACCTCCTTCTTTTTAAGCTCAACTCTGAAACTGGCTTTCTGACTGGAGGCCTTTGACACTGAGGCAAAAGGAAACAATCTGATGACGGAACAGCAGGTCTAAAGAGAGGTCAAAATGTTGTTTATAGTAACTACTTTTCTTAAAGAGAAAGATTTATCCATCTACAGCGTGGTTCTTAAATTTTCTAGTTTTTAGAAATAAGGCCTCAGAGGTCAAAATCTGATTTTGTTTTTTTTTTTTTTTTAACAGGCAGAAACTGAGACCCAAGGCGAAGGATTCTTGCTGAAATCATTAACAACAGAGGCAGAGCTAGTGCACAGGATTCTCATCTCCAAGTTTAACGTTCTGTCCCCCACACCTTCAGCTCCAGATGTCAAAAGTTACCTGTTGCCCTATGGAGACAAATAACTTTGTGGAAAAGGTCATTTACCACCCTCCGTGTGGCTTTAGCTAGAAAATAACTAGAGAGAAACCTATGAGAAAACAAAATGTCCTGGCACTCTCATGAGTAAATAGGAATGTGTTGCTTAAAAAAAAAAAATCTGTAGAGAGAAAAAAAAATTAAACAAGAGGGGAAAATATAGCCTCTTGTGAAGAAATGCTGGTGAGACCCTGCTCTCCTAGTCAGGTTGAGGGTGTTGTGGATGAAGAAGCTCAGAGTCACATGTGTATTCCAAAAAGAAGGGAAAGGAAACCACCTAGGAGTGATCAGAGAAGCTGCTCAGCAACATGAGGTCAGGGAAAGACACCCGAACCAAAAGGAGGGTAGAAAGAAGGCTCACTGGACACCCAGGGCCACCCACCAGAGTGGAGGAGGAAATGACGGGTGCAGCAGCCAGATGTCAGGCGATCTGATCTACCTTTCATCCCCTGCCGAACACCCCCTCCCATGGTCCTTTGCTCAACTACCTGACATACCAAACTGCTGCTATCAGAGGGGGTCAAGAAAAAGGTACCTCTCAGCACCCTCCAGGAAAAATACAGACTCCAGTGTAGTCTTCCTCACTGAAAACTGCATTACCTAAAGGCTCCCCTTACATCTCTCCCCTTCTCAGATTCTCTGTCCTGCATCACTTTCATTATGTTTCCTGGGCATCTCCTTTCCCCAGTTCAAGGCCTGCTGAGCACTCTCATTACTTAAAGATTTAAAGGCAAACCCATTTATTTATTTGATATTCATCTCTCTCTACAATCTGATGCAAACCTGGCTTCCCGTCTACATCACTTAAAAAGCCTTTTTTCTATTCATACTGTGTGTGTTTGGCACAAAGAAGGTGCTATTTAAAGAATGAGTAAATGAATGCATGACCCATTAGACTTCCTAAGAGAAGGTCATGAGTGCTCAGAACACAAGACTTTCACCATAGACGTATGATGATGGTGCAGGTGGGGTTGCTAAGAATGAATCCTGAACACTTGATGAATATAAAGTTGAAATCCTTGCTGCTGGAGGAAATAGATTCTCTGATAAAACTGAGAAAAAGGGAAAATTAAGTCCAAAGAACTGAAATGGAAGTTGCATTTTGGTCACAAGCAAATAAAAATTTGTAAATATACAATATAGGAAAAAATAAAACTTGAACTTAGGGAGGCTTTGAATTTTCTCCCCCAGATCCTGGACAGTTGGAAGTAAGGACAAAATGCCAGATTATGATTCTGTCATCCTGACTAATGCGGGAAAGTGTGGAAGAAATGCCCTTGTCCTTTAGAGTCTGGTCACTTAGGGGCCGGAATGCAGCATTAGCTTTGGAGTGTAAGAGATCTGGCTTCAAAGGCAAACTATGTCCCTTTCTGCGCTTGCTCTCGTTTTTGTTTTTGTTTTTGTTTTTTAAGTAACTGAGAGTTAATTTCCTGATGTGTAAATAAATAATATCGATCCGGCAGGATTATTATAAGGATGAATAGAGAAGGCAAATCCACGTAAAATAGTGAGCATAGGGTCTGCGAATTGTTCAACAAACCAAACTATTTATTAGATGTAAAATTACCTATTTTTCTTAAAACCTTCCATTGAGTTGTATCATGTGGAAATTATCATCTCTATGTGGCAGATGAAGCAAGTAGGGCATCAGCAAAGTTACACTCCAGGTCCAAAGTCACAGAGCCAGTTGGTGCAGATTATCACACCACATAGCCTGTCCTAGGTCACTGCAGGGAGCTCATCTAGACTCGACTCTCCTCATGCTGTTGAACTTGGATGGTGCCTTGACTCCCATGGAAAGTCCTCAGGAAAGAGGACAGCTGCGAAGCTTTGCCCTAGTGAAAGCCTCTTAAAAACCTGTCGACATTGGAACATTTTATGCTCATGTGTTGTACCTGAACTTGCTTTTAGAGACTCACTCTCATGCTCTCTGTCTGTAAGGGAACTAGAGGAAGCTTAAGTTATTATATCACTTACCTGTGTTAAGTCTAAGATGTAACAATGTTGGTGCTGTGATAGAGTTAGTCATACTCATGAAGTCCGTCAGCAAAGCCTACCCAAAGAACAAGGGTGGAGGCCCCCTTCTTAGCCTCTACCATTTACCAAATGCTTTTACACCTCACATAAGTCTTCATCATAACCCCTCTAGCATCTCAGTTGCCAATTTCATATGAAAGGAAGGGGACCAGTCCCCTGGTTATTAGAGTCCATGCATCCTTGAGCCAATAAGGTGGTATTTTCATGGGTCCCTCCTAACAGCCTACCACTTAAGTGGCCATGTTGCCTGAAAATCCATAATGCCTCTTCAGTTCGGAGCTTTGGTCCTAGGTTTGAAATTTAGATGAAAGTTCTTAAAAATTCCACACGTATATCTCTTCACCCCAAAGCAGCAGAACATGTAGAAATAGAGTTAACCTAGCAGAGAAATAGCTGTGATATGTAAGGAATGCCATCATTATCCTACGGTACGCTCTTTCATAAAAATCAATGAAAAAATCATTTGGGATCCAATATAAATTATCTTTGCCTAAGGCTGTCAAACAATGACTTGAATAAAATTAATTGGTCTGCAAAAAGAAAAAAAAAAATTGGAGGCTGAATCATTAACACCACAACAAAATAAAACAAAATCTCTGTTATCCTGAAACTCTATGTCCTTTCCTTAATTCAAAGGTTAACTAACACCTTTATTTGGGAGGTGGGACAGTAAGGGCCAGAAAGTAAATAGTTTAAGCTCTGTAGGCCATGTAGTGTCTGTTACAACCACTTAACTCCACCATTATGATGCAAAAGTTATCACAGACAAAATGTAAACAAATGGATGTGGCTCTTTTTTAAGAAAACTGTATTTATGGACACTGAAATTTGAATTTTGTATAATTTTCACATGTTACAAAAGTTATTCTTCTTTTGATTTTTTTCCCAACTATCCTTGGCTGTTGGGTTGTACACAGCCGGGGGGGCGGGTGGGCGAGGCTAGATTTAGCCCACAGACTATGATTTGCCGACCTTGCTCTAAGTAAGCACATGTACTCAGGGGACTCACAAGTAAGCATCTCTACCTGCTCAAGGGGGCCTCCTTTCTAGCTCCTAGTGTAGGACCGAGTCCCAGGGCCCATCCCATGCGTACCTCCTCAATGAATAGCTTGTCTCATAACAAAGATCCAGAAGACTGGATTTTGAAGTTAAGACATTGACCTGTTGCTTAGAAAATGCCATCCTCATCCCCTTCCCTGCCACAAATTACTGATCACGTGCTTCCCATTCGTACAAATAATTAAATTCTATAAGTTCATTACACTGAACTTTTCTATACAAACAGTAGGCAAGATTTCCACCCCTCTCCTTCAGTCTCAGTTTTGTTTACTCCTTGTTTGCAAAAGAACAGGAACTTGAAAAATAAAGTTGACATTCTAATCTAACAGAGATCAGAGAATGTTCTTATTGTTTATCAAGTGACTAAGACTCAGTACTGATAACTGCATTCATTTCTGGAAAGTAACAGCTCTGGATATAAATAAATGTAAGAAGGATGGATAAATACAGCATGATGAAAGCTCCTAACAATTTCAAATTTTTGTAGATAATCTCATTACAGTATCAATGTAATACACTGAGTTTCGGCCCTTCCCCCTTCCTTTCTGCCCCGTCCAATTTCTGAGGCTCAGAAACACTGATTTGGTAAATTGCCTATTTAAGTAAGCAATTTCATCTCTCCTTCCAATAAAGCACACAAAGGGCATCCAGCTTTTTGGGTGAGAATGACCAGCCTGAGAATTTCAGATATGAGAAGAGAAGTCCATTGCACATTTCAGTTTTGAAATCATCTTCATAATACAAATTCCAGAGTTTTATTCTAGGGCATTCCAATAGGCAGAAGGCTAAATTTGGGAACCAACTTGTGGTTTTGGGGAAAATAGTACCTGTATAAAGAACATCTTTCAAGGAGAGTAAATTTGGGTTTGTACACCCAAAACTGTTATCTGCTGCTCAAATCCTGGTAGTGATGGGGATGGAGGGAAAAAAGTTACCGCAGTTCTCAGGACTGCCCACCCATACGAAAATCCAACAACACACAAAGAACCGGTCATCTCAATGTCCAGGGACAAAGATATTCATTTTCAAAGCTGAAGAGACCCAATTCCAAGGCAAAGACTCACTTTCTATATGGAGCCTGACTTGTTAAATTTGCTTCTCAATTTTGATTCTCAGAAGTTTCTATGTATGTCCAGATAATCCCTGCCTTTATGGCAGAGAAGCAGAAAGCACAGAAAAGTTATAATGGGAACGGGAAAGCACTACCTCTATGCTGTGTAAAAACAAGCCTACTTTTAAAGATTTCTTTGTGTCCTGAATGTTAAAGGAAGGTGACCAACTTTCCCGACTTGCCCAGGACTAAAGGAGTTACTGTACGCAGGACATTCAGTTTTAAAATCAGGATAACCTGAGCCAACTGGGAGGCACTACTCATATTAGAAGATCTCTTCTAGTCCAAGTCTTTGGATTTGAAATGCAACAAATCAGCTGCAACACCTAGAATGAGGATGGACACAAGCCCTACACAAAAGAAAGAACATAATCCCCAGCAGTTTCCTTGATGATGAGGACTCTGAAGTGCAAAAATCACGGACAATAGAAACACTACAGAATATCAATAGGTTATAAAGGCGAGAGGTTCATTTATACGTCCCATTTTTAGTGACTCCGTCATGGCTAGAGACCAGATAAACTATAAGATATGGGGAAAAGAGTTATAAAGGCTGTAATTAACACCTACAACTCAGAAACCCAAAACTCTGTCAACAAGAAGTCTCCATTCACAGCTATGTTCAAGTCCCAAAGATGGTTAGCAACAGAAAATTTCTGGACCACAGCAGTCCTCTGCTATCATAGCGGAGCGCCACGCCCCTCCCAAGAAGACAGGTCACTGTAATCCCCTGTGATACAAAATAAATACAATGAAATCTGAACCCATTATTTTCCCAACCAAATGACACCACCAATTACCTAGAGAGCTGCTTTCTACACCATGTTTGTCTTCTAGGAGGAAAATGACAACCAACCAAGTTCATTCAACACCCAATCTTAGAAGTCAATGATGTGTTAGACAAAGATGCAGGTCAGTCATCTGCCCCTTTTCTTTCTCCAGTTCCAGTTCTGATGCTCACCACTGGCTCTTATAATCATGATCTCTCAGTCCTCTGAGGGCCTCAGTTACTACAAAGATTGGGTTTCCTTAGTCAAGTGAGAGACTCACCTATGTTAGAAAGATGTACAGTAGTGACTGAAACCAAAACATGATAACAGTTCTTTATCGTTCTGATTGACCAAAATATTTCAACATCCTACTCTCAATTATGAAAACATTCAAATAGTAAAGCAAAAGAAAAATTTCGAAACGTTGTCACAGCTTGGCCAGATCGGACTCCGCCAACTGGCTGCTATGTAATAAATAGGAACGCTCCAGAATTATAATTCTAGTAGCTATTGTTTTTTCAGGTGGGTAAAAGATAATAATAATAAATTGGACACTCTACCAAGATATCAGAGGCATTTCTTCGAGAGGTCCTAAGTATTCCATAAGGGAAACTGGTAATTCAGAAATATAGCAGGTCCTCAAATAACGTCATTTAGTTCGACAGTTTCATTATAAAGTTGATGAGCTGCCATAGAAAATTAACTCTTGTTTATATCAATTAGCCTATGGTAAAACTGGTTTTGTCATAGGTCGTTCTGATTAAAGTCTCAGAATCTATTGATGACATTAAGTAATGACTTAGTGTAAATAAGTAATAAGCAAATAGAGCCTTAAAAATTGAAGATAAAATGGCAAAAACAAACAAAAACCCTACAAAACAGGGCTCTCTACCTTCTTTTTGGAGTGGCTTCTTTCCTCCTCCTTTGTGGCTTTGCTATTTTTCCCAGCACGGGACACCTTCTGGTCCCCAGACTGCTTGATGGTGATCTTGATCTCAGGTGGGCATATATAGTTCTCCAGATTCTTTGGGGGTTTCTTAGCCCGCTTTGTGGTCTGAATCTTCAGCTTCAGACTCCCCTCTGTGAAGTTTGCCTCTTTGATAGAAAACTCCTGTTCTTCCAGGCCATCTCCTGCCACCCATTTCTCACTGTCTGCATTGGAGTTGGAATCCACATCCCTCCCAGAACCCAGTTCATCCTCCTCCTCTGGTTCCATGCGTTCTCCGCCCACTGGGATCCCCTTCCCAGTTCCTGTAGCAGACAGCAAAGGTTCTCCTGCACAGCCGGGAGCAGTCGGGGTCTTGGCTGAGGAGACTGGCAAGAATTCCGACTCGCTCCCCCTTTGCCGGGAGCTGCCTAAGGTTTCCCTGGACTCCATGACAATCCTACAGTCTTCAGGAGTTCTCAGGAGGGGGTAGGGAAAGAGGGGAAAGAGAAGGTGAGAAGAGAGGACACCCAAAATTCCAAGGACAAAGTGGTCCAGCCGCTGGGTTCAGAGTCACAGGGATGGAGACAAGGTGAGGTGTTCAGAAGAAATCAGATCTGCAACTGAAAAGCAGAGAGATAATTAGCCAAGGCAAGAGGGAAAATGACCTCAAAAGTAACACAAAGTTCCAGAAGCCCATTCCCATTTATCTATGGCATCAAAAAAACGATGGGAAGAAATCGAATCAGAATATGCACATCCCCATATTGCATTAAGTAGAACAAAGGAGGGAAACACACATATACACACACACACACACACACACACACACCACCCCTTCATTAAAATGTTATTAATTTTTATGGCAGTGGACTCAAGAAGGATAAAAGAACAAGCCCTCCAGTTCACTAATCAGCTAGAAGTTTCTTAAACTGAAGCCATAGCTGGCTGAGTCACCATCAAAACCAAACATGACGCAAGGGAAGTCTGAAGTGCTGACGCTCAGGTCTGTGGGAACTGCGTTTGGCTGGTTTCTTGCACCACTTCCCTCTCATATGAAAAACAGTTTGCAAAGCTGAACACAACCTTTGAGGTGCTTGGGCCAAGCTCTCCATCCCCTTGGAGGAAGGACAGTTGGCCAACATCTTGCCCATTCTTTCTTTATCACTTTTCATTATGAATTATTTCAATTTTGCAAGAGTCTTATCTAGTTCTTAAAACAAATGCAAAGCTTAGGCACAGGCTTGAAAACAGAAAAGAAAAACCAACTCTAAAAATGTTTCTATCGACACAAAAGATATTTAATCATTAATTATTTAGATAAAAATAGCCATTTGAGATAGTTTTAATTCCCTTCTGGTCCTCAAATAAAGTGGCATTATATCTGTGTAACAACAAAAAGAGAGAAAGGCAGAGGAAGCATTTTACAGGCCATTGAAAGCGTCAGGAACCACCCCCTCCCCTCTCCAACTGACCAGGATCTTTGATTCTGCCTTCCTCCCAAGAAAAAGAAAAATCGGTTGAGCTTTCTCCTGACCACTGGAGGATCAGCTAAAGTATCCTTCACCCTTATCCACTCCACGCCCCATTATTCTCAGTTTCATACTCATCATTTTCAAAGCCCCAAAGGAAGCCTAAATGCTCATTCTCAAGGGAAAATCTAGAACCCTGGGGCTGCACAAAACTTCAAGACATCATCTCCTTGCACCATAGGCTGCAGGTGAGCTCATGCTGAAGCCTTCTTAAATGGCTGAATACTCTAAGTTTCCCAGCACATTACTGCACACCTTAGGTTGAGCCCATCAATTTAAGAAACTGGTCAGCAAATGTGCCCATCATAAAATTTCAACAATGCCTGCAAAGACACATTCAGAACAACCAAGAACTGGAACCTTAAGACCAGGCATCTATGTTCTCCCTCTAGAGTAAGTACATTTTCAGCTGATGCCCTTTGAGGAAGCCAGCCAGAAAGGCAGCCAGAGCTTCAACATTGACCTGCTCCCCAGAGATGCCCAGAAACATACTCAGCTCCTGGAAACTGCTCAGCCCTATAGAAAGACATGTTTACAAATGCCTCCACTTAGGGGAAAACCCAATAAACACAGCATTTCTGAAAGGGAAGAGGCTGCCTAGTGAGAGCATGAGCATCTTCGCTGAAGCTGTCAATCAAACCCTAAAGAGGTGTCCCATGCTACAAAAGGGACAAAGTCTCCACTTAGGAATTGGCGAGGGCACTTAAAACATCTGAACTTGATGCTTCTTTTACACGTACAATTATTTGTCTCATCTAGACCTGCCTGTCAACCTGCCCAAAACTTTACCTAATGTTTTAAAAGTCACATTCAAGTCAACATTCACTGAGGCCTCTCTTCCAAGTGCTAGGTACCACACTAGGTGTTGGAGACATCAAGATGCCCTGGAACGTATCCATGCTTCTGGAGCACTAAGAGTCAAGTAGATCTTTCTAAACTTGTATCCTAGAGCCATACGAATCGCAAGCCACATTTCCTTACAGCAGTAGTGTTCAGTGGTTTACTTTCTCAGGCAGGAATCTCCAATGTTACATTTTTACTTCCCTGCTACCTACATATAAAGCTACCTTTGAGTTAGAGCAAAAAAGGTGAGGCATATTCCTCATAAAACATTCCTAATCTGAATCCATTCAGACCTTTGAGCCAGAGTAGGCCAATGTATATTGCAGATTCTATGATGAGAGAAAAGAAAGTGAAATCTAAACTTCAGAAAAATGATTAGGTGGTAGGAAGTGGACATATTATTGACACTAAGAACATATATTCCATTAAAAAATGACTCACTTCAGAATTTCTTATATTTAATGGTATAAATCATTAACTAATTGATGTAAGAGACAAAGTTCCAAAAGTTAAAACTCAAGTAATAAGAGATACACAAAAATTTAAAATGCAACATTTTTTTTTCAGTACTCCTCAAGATCCTAAGACACAATTAAAATACAATCTCTTTCCTCGAGGAGGTTACACTCTTAAAGAGTGACTTGAAAAATGAAACGACAGATTTTTATATATCCAATAATAAAGAATAGTAACAAAGGGAAGAGAAAGTGTTTTCCACTTAAGCAAGGTGTAGACAGATGGGAAATTACCTGGGAAGGCTTCAAGGAGAGCACAAGATATGGCTTTGACCTTGATGGGCTTCAATAGGTAGAGTGGGCAGAAGAAAGACATGGCAGAAAGAAGAAATGGCATAAGGCAAAGCGTGGAGCAGGAGTGTGCAAGGTTCGGGGGAGGTTTGAGGTATGGCTAGGAGGTGCGGTACAAAATGGGGACTGGTGAAAGGTGTAGCTGGCAATAAAAGGTGACAGCCAGATCATGGACATCCTTGAATGTCATGCTAATTGGCTGGATTTTATCTTACAGGTAATGGGAAAATTCCTTTAAGGGATGTCAATAGAGAAAGGATGCTATTAAGCCTATGCTTTGAGAAGATAATTCTGGCATGTGATATGAGGAATAAATTAAGAAAACCTGATATTAGAGGCAGGAGGACCATAAGAAGGCTTGGTTGAAATCCAATTATTGTTAAATAAGGACCTGAACCAAAGCATTGTAAGCACAACATGATAAATACAAGAGATGAAACAGTAATGCAGTCTCAAATAATCCCAATCTTCAGGAACACATCAGTTCCAGACTTTCCATACTGGTTTTGCCTTAAGAATCCAGTCTTTGGCCTCATTAGCCACCGACATGCATTCCCTATTTAAGTCTCACTAATCTCCACAGTAGTATTATACATAGAGAATTCTTTCTGCCTTAGTATTTTTATAGAATCTTTTCTTATATCCCTTTCCACTGATCCATGCAATGCTTGGCATACAATTTTTGGTGCTCTCCAAATGTCTGTTGCATGAACGAATGAATGAACAAATGAACAAACAGGTCCCAATCTCTAACATTTCAAGATCATGCCCACGTCTTCACTTCCCCATGACAATATTTTGTAAACTCTGGACCACAGCATTCACTCCGTGGCCTAATTTACACCATACCCAGCTGTATAGCTTGCCACTAAATATTAGTCTTGCATTGTCTTCTTGTTTCGAGTACACAAATCGTATTTCCCTCACTCGACTGCAATTCAGTCTCAGGCTGAGACCAACTGAAGTTGTACAACTCTTATACTCACTTCAGCACCCGGTGCAGGATTGGGCACTTGGAGGATTTCAAGACGCTCCTTCTGAATGAAAATGAATTAGCCCCCTGACAGTTCATTCAAAGTCCTAAAATTCAAACTACTCCAACTACAGCCCCACCCTCCCAGGCGGCCCCTGCGAAACTCACTGCCTATGCTGAGGACTTTAATCCAGTCTCTCATGTCCACGTGCACCCCTCAGTTTAGAAAAATAAAAAGAAGCTTTCAAAAGCAAAGAGCAGAGAAACCTAACCTGTCTGTTTACTTCATCAGCACACAAAGCTGTTGTTCTCCTACTGCCTTCTCCCAGCACATACCTGCCACCCCAAATTCACAGTTCAATCTGTCGGTGAGCCTGGGAGACAACTGCGCGTCCTCGTGGGTGCACCCCTGCCAATATGCCCGTGTGAGCACAGGCACTCACTGACTCGCTCACGAAGGGGAAGCCGAAGCAAGGTGCAAACCTTTTGCCTTGTCACATTCCAGCAGTCAGCAACTCCTCCAGAGGGGGCGGGCACACAATGGACACTCTGTACTTGGCTCAGGCCTCCAGTCCAACAAAAGTTAACCCTTCTGTGACTGCCTGCAGGACTTGGGGGTGGCAGGGTCTAGGAATAATGAAACTGCTTAGGAAATAACTGCCTGTGAGGTCCCAGGAAACAGAGGGGCTAGAAGGAGGGGGTGGTGAAGTACTTGGAAAGAACACTGGGAGAGGAATCTAAGACATAAGTCTTCTCCTTCAAATCTGCATGATGGAAGAATTGTTCCTAGTTTAAAAGACATTCTCCACCTACAGCCCTGGGAAACTCTTACTAATGCTGGAGCTTGGTAGAAATGCACATTCTCAAGCCCTAGCTATGGATTCAGAGCTCCAGGGTGGGATCCAGCCCTGATTTTTACCACACCTCTCAGGTGGTTCTAAGGGGCTTATATTTTGCCAGGTCTATGTGCTTACCCCTACCAATTGCCTTGACCTTAGAGCACTATTATTCTCTATTTGTGGGCTTTTTTTCCCTTACAGGAGTATTCCGAATCTCTTAAGAATCTCTTATTAGTTCCATTTTATTCACCCATACAATGCCAACACCTAGCACAGTGCCTAATGCATAAGGAAAACTCAAGAAATGTTGGTTGACTGAATTAGTAAGTAAATAAACCCACTTGGGCTGGGCTTCCCACCATCACTCATCCAGCTCTCCTGACGACTTTGCTCCCGGGGCATAAGCAGGCCATCCTTATTCTGAAGGCTGCTTCCCAAAGGGACAACATGGTGGAACTGACAGAGCTCTTGGCATATCTAACAGGTGTGAAGGATGTGGACTGTGGACCTAGTTCTGCCATTCAGGAGCCCTCATCTTTCAGTCTCAGTGTCTCATCAACAAAATGTAAAAAAAAAAAATCTTCCTGATCTCCTCTTTAGGTTATGGTGATTTTTATCTTTTTTTTTAAATGGAACTACATGCTCCCTCTTATAATTTTTTTTTTTCTCAAAATAACGCATGCATCCCATAAGGTCTTAAAGGCAAATAAGCACAAAGATAGGAAAGTCCACTTCCTCATTCCTTACCTTTCCCAAACTCTTCATCCTCAGCTACCTGGCTCTGTACTCTGCAAATCCCCATTAGGCCAGGCACTTCTTTCATGCAGGTTCTTTATAGTTCAAGAATGTTCCCTTCAATTATTCCTTCCATTATTTCTTCTATTCAGTGGTGCTGGTTTCTTTCTAAATTTTTCCTGTAACCCTTAGTTTGGAACTCTCAGCTCTGTTCTCCATTTCCTTCATCCTCTCTCTTACTGTGTTTATTTCTTGATTTTTCATTGTGGGAGAACGCGTCCTAATGTGGCCTCCATAATATCAATTTAATTCTGTCTCCAACCTCCCTTTGCTCTTCCTGATTGTGGATTTTTCATTCTGCTATTGTACACTTTGCATTCCTACAATCTTTCTTTAATCATCCCCCTTTCAGCTGATTCTGATGCCTTTTCTTCTTATAATGCTCCCTCCCTATTACTTTATTCTTCTATTCCACCAGAGTCATGCTTCTTCCTGTTGTAGATGTCTGGAAGCTTTCCAAAATTCTTATTTTGCTGTTGTAGTAAATAATTATCACGATACTGTTCCTTTTACCTTGTTCTGAGTGTTCCTCCCCACTAAGGTTTCATGTTGAATTCTTCCATTTACTTGTGCTCTAATGAGGAGTGAGTCATGCAAGGTAGTCTTGGCCTACAGAGAAAGTACTGGATTCCTTTGGACACTACCTTCCACTCCTCTTGAAGCCAGGCCCTCCTCTCAGAGGTGCTGCTGTTATCAGCGATCCGATCACCTCAGTTCCTAGCGGACAGTAACAGAGGTGTGTTGAACCCAGCCCCAAGGGCTTGTGAGAGCTTAATATGCGACTCTCTTCCCAACTCCACATTAAATGGTGTCAAGTTGGTAGTTTGAAAACAGGCTATGGTAGGAGTGTTTACACCACAGGAATCAGCAAACTTAAATCAAGGCTTATAAAAAATCTGGAGAACAGTGTGTTAAGCATTTACTAGAATACCATGGACAGTAGACATCTATCTACCATTGTTTTGCTGCACTGGAGGGGATCCTTCTGCTGAACTCTGAAAGGCTAAAATCTATAATATGCACTGTTACAAAGACTCTTTATGTCCATCTCAGAACTTTATCCTGAGAAACGTCTTTGTCAAGAAGTCAATATCTCTCTTCCACTCCTCCCAAACCTCTCTCCTGCAATCTTGACCATTTGTTTTCTGAGAGCTGTAGATTTTGAGAATCTGTATAATTATTTTAGGGAGGAGACCGTCTTTAGCTGTTTTGTTAACAATGCCCATGCAGATGACTGCCTATTTTTCTGGTTGATAGAAGTTGTGAGTTTCTGATTATAGGGGGCAAAGTATATAAAAGGATGGAGTGTGAGCCCACCTGACTATAAATAGGGATGCATTTTTATTTTAAACCTAGGCTCACTGGCCTACAGTTATGAGCATCCCATCTCAGATTCCGGCAACAGACTGTCTTTGGCTTTGCATTGGTTGAAAAGTCACCTTTCTTTGTGTCTTCTCAGGTGTCTTCTGAGGAGTCAAAAGTAGCTTTTCCCATTTTGGGGACTTGGCATGTGTCTGGGATCCTCTTCCTGTCCATTGAGTTAATGCCACTTTATTACTCAGGCCCAGGTTAAATGGAACTTCCCTGAGCTTCACAAACGAGATCAGGAAACCCTGCTTTGTGCCTTTATCACACAGAATTTTCTCCCCTAGCACCTACTATATTTTATAATTAATAACTGTGCCACTCTCGGTTTCAACTCCGCCTCGCCCACTAGATGGTAAGCCCTTGAGGGTGGGAGCTATATCTCTTTGGCTCACCACAGAACCCACAGAGCCTGGCACAGTTCCTGATCCAAGGAGGAACTCTCCAAATTATTATTCGCTGAGCAAATGCTGAATGAGAGGCTATGTCAAAGGCCGTCCAGGCACCATTTGATTCAGGTGTCCAAGACTCTGAATGAAGTGTATCTGAAATCCTTCCTGCTACAGAAATACCCACAGTAAATGCTCCATAAACACTGATGAATTGATCAAGTGACCCAACCCTTACCCAGCTCTCGATCAGCCAGGGCAAAGTCAGCTCTGCACCACAGTTCTCTGACCCCACAAACACATCAATGGTCTATAGCAAAGAATGAAGCTCAGACTTGGTGGCTTTTTTATATTCCATACCTGTATGGTACCATCCTGATTACAGATCACCTCCTGCAAGCTGTGTTCCCTGGGCACTAAGTCCACCAGGTTCCCCAGCAGCACCTCCTGAGATGCGGCTCCCGCAAGTCCTCTGATTTGCATCATTTCATATGATTCCCTGCTGCTTCCTCTGGCTGTCCTGCCCTTTTTTTTTCTACTTGGTTACCTCTAAGTCATCCTTCAAGAATTGAGTCAAGCTTTACTTCCTTCATGAAGTCTGGTTGGACCCTCCTTTTCTACTCCTTTCTCCTTGTGTGTGTGCACGTGCATGCGCACACACACACATACACGCACACACACACAGATGGTCTTGTTCTCACTTCCCTAGGCATTCTGCTATCAAAACATTTGGCAAACATTATTGCAATGTTCCATTTACTTATTTATCTCTCCCATCAGACCAGGACCTCCATGAGAGAAGGAGCTGGGATTTAAATAGGTCTCTACCACAGTTCAGAGCACAGCGAACACACACAGTAAGTGTCCAACAACAAGTGTCCAAGCCATGTTTCTCCTTCAAAAGATTAGAAGTAGCACTGATTTGATGCCACAGGGTTAGATTTTTTAGCCTTTCTTTCCCATTTAGTAATTGTGTTCTTGTAAAATATATTTAAACTGTTCAAGTTTCATTTGGAAATTGGGTAATAATCCTTCCTCAAGGGTTGTTTTGAAAACTAATTGAAGATTAAATAAGATATTTACGAAAGAACATGCTGGGGTCACCTTAGTGAGTCTTCAAATTTTCTAGGTAAATTCGATTTTCTCCCATAGTTTGTATTACCTACACTATTATTTGGCTAAATGCTGCCTACTCTTCACAGATCCCAAGTTAAGCCTGAGGGACAAGGGCTGGAGACCAACCTCTTCTATCTCCTTTTACAATGGAAAGCACATACAAGTAATTTAATTTGTACCTGCTAAGTGTTTTGATGTTGTTTGAGTATTGTTTTCCTCTTCTTCTCAGTTTGGAGGAAATAAGACCAAGTTTATTCACTAATTCCAGATTCAATTCCCTGCTCTGCCATTTGGAGCTGGGTGGCCTTGGGCAAGATCCTTTTCCTCCCTAGGTCTCTCTGTTCTTCATTTGTTTAATGAGGGGGTATAATGAGGTGAACTCTGTGGCCCCCTCAAGCTCTGACATTATCAGGTGCTACGCTTTACCTCCTCTATAGAATCCCCTCAAAGATAGGGCTAAGTGCCTTATACCTCCTTTTAGATTTTACTGGATCTGCAGCTCTGTCTGGCTGAGCCTAACACAAAACTAAGGATTAGTCCCTTAGCTCCGATCTCCACAACAGGGAGAGAAACAGAATCAAGCTTCTGGAGTCTGTGGCTGGGCACACTATCTGTTCACCAATAGTTCCAGCTCTAGCTGCAAAAATAGGGCCTCCTCTGGGAACCAATAACACAACACAACAGAATGAGCCTTGGGTCTTGGGCCCCCGGGAAAACATCTTTAAAGCACAGGGCTGGGCCAATCCTCAAGTCTACAGGTTGAGCTCTAGTTGTGGCAAATTACCTGTGGCCTGCATTTCTCCACAAAGTCAAGGAAGGCACACAGTTATGGTGAGGGAGGGGATTAAACACAACCAATGGCCTTTACAGATATCATTAATTTAATCTGGAAAACAGGCCTGTGACACAGAAGACTTGTCCTCATTTTACAGATGTGAAAATGAGATGGTCCAGGGAGGTTAACAATTTGCTCATGGGCACACACTACCTGTGCCAGATCCACAATCAAATCCAGGTCTACATGACTCCAAAGCCCAAGCTTTTACTTTTACATCGTGATGTTTCTAACACACAAAGCGATGCCAGCTTTCAACCAAACACTCTTAACTGCTTCTACAGATATGAGCTCCAAAATCGATTCGCCATATGACTTGCCACATCACTTAAACTCTCTAGACATCCGTTTTCTTATCTGCTCTCCTAGTATCTTCAAGAATCTTACAAGGAAAAAAATAAGTAATATATGCAGAAGAACACCTAAATAGGTTAGGTAGACCTGTAAGAAGTCACTGATCATAGTATGTCCTATCCAAGTAGAGTAGAGAGAGGCACATGGCAAAGAAAGGATCCTAACTTTCAAGAGGCATCTAATATACAACAGGGGCTTTAAGTTTACTATTTGATTTAACTCTGAGATGTACTCATTTTACAGACAAGAACACCGAAGTTGAGAAATGTATTAAAATGACAGAGGTACTTCTGTCTGGCTCCAAATGCCATTTGCTTTCCTATAAGCCCAGAATTAGCAGTCACTAAAATTCTTGTCCTCCGCCATGCCATTTGCAAACTGGAGATGAAAATGACAGGCTTCCTTGAAAGCAACAGGACAAAACTGAATAATCGAACGGAAAATACATTCCACAGTCTTTCTTTCTAGGCCCTCTAATTTTGACTCCATGCCCTGTTCAGTCTTAATTCAAATTCCTCAACTTTTCAACCATCTGATTCAGCAATTACTTTGCTTGTTGTCAATTGAACATAAAGTGTAATGTGACACTTACACATTTGTGCTTCTGCCACCAAAGAGATGCTAGGCATACCAGAGATCTAAACAAATATTAGCTCCACTTCCCTTCCTTTACACTTTTTATTCAGCTATCTTGAACTGTCATCTAAATATTGCATTTACTGAAACTTGTGCATGTCTTTCTCCAATTACACCTCAAACTCCTGAAGATAAACACCAGTATCAGGGAGATCTCCTATTCTTCAGAGGGGCTGATTTCCATTCTGAATGCTTATATGTATTTTTGGTTTTTGTTCTGAAGATAACTCTTTTGAACCCCAGATAGAAGACTTGGCGGCTGACAAAACCCGGGGCGGGCAGGACAGTCAGATGTCAGGGTTCTCTCATGTGTGGTATGTGTGGAAGTCCCCTGACTGGTGCACCCTTGTGACCCTCACGCCTACTCTCCTCACACTCTGAACACTCCAGTCACGGCCCCCATCTCAGCTCAGAGGAGGTATAACCTTGGCCTGTTCCTCACAGGACCCCATCCCATCTCTCTTGCTGCCTGATACTCCACAAAGCCCTGCCTCTGGGAAGTGGTCTCCTTTCTGCCTCTACATTCTCAAGAGGAGTGTCTCCTCTGCTGCTCTACCCAAGACTGTCCCATTATTCAGGACTCAGCGCAAGTCTCACAGCCCATTCTCCAAAGCGTTCTCTGATCTATCTGACCATTGGAGATGCTGGCCTTCCTTGCACTCCTACTGGAGTTCAGTTACTTCGACCTAAATGATTGTCCGCTGCTGGTCCTCCACCTTATGGTGTCTTCTACTAGATCGAGAGCAGAGCAATGCCCTATCTAACTCTTGGAGTCCCTACAGCACACATCTTACTTGTGTTTAAATGTCAATGAGAAAATCAAGTTTGCTGAATGAGAGGGCTGAAAAGTTGAAGAGTTTGAATGAAAACTCGGGACAGCTAGATTGGGTCCAATTTAGAGGGTGTTAGGTTTTATCTTTCCCACTGCGGTCAGAAGATCTCAGACCACCAAGATGCCTGCTGGGGGTGGCTGGTCCATCGATATCAGCCAGCTAGACCGTCATCATCAGGGCTGCCCTGCTCCTCCCAGATGCAGTACATGTTAGTGATTACCATTTTTTCCTTGTGACAATTCCAAATTGACATTCAAACTTTGTCCCACCTCTGCTCCTGTGCTAAAGTTATTCTACCCACCAAGTATGTCCCCTTGTTCCAAATCCACCATCAAACCCCAAATTACATCCTCCTCAAAGCTTTTCTGACTGCACCTTAGCCTTAATCACACAAACAGCATAATTCCACTTAGATCATGCTCCCACTTTGGCTGCCAACTGACACTTTCTACGTGAGTTAAGCACATTTCTCCAGATATACTGTATACTCTCCAAAGACAAAAGCCACATCTTATACAAGACCTTTCCCACCCAACAGTGCCAGGAACAATGGCTCACACAAGCTGCAATGCTGAGACTTTAATAAATATTTGTAGATCAAAAAACTGACTATAATCGAGCTCTAGAGTATAAAATAATGAGCATAAAGAAGGCCCATAGGGTTTTCACATCAAATCATCCTTTTTAGCCACCATTATTAATCAATACTTAAAAAAAAAAAAATCAAAGCTCTTATTGCTCAAATAACAATAGGTCACAGACACAGCCACTGACATCTGCAAGGTGCTTGCTACCCAAGTTTCATTATTTTTCTACAAGCGCAACAACAGTGTCCCAACTGCTTCTGATAAGCATGCTGAGGCTGCTATGTTAGATTCATCAAATGCAGCATCTCCAGTCTCCACCTTTCCAGCTCCCAATTCAAACCTCAAGCAGCTTCTTTCCACTGACAGAACTGCAAATCTTTGGTGGAGGGAAGGAATAATGAAGAAATTGCTTTTCTCTCAATTAATAGTGTTGCTTGCTTTTTTTTCCCCCCTACCCCAGGTCCCAGGGTAAAAGTAATTCCAGCATTTCAGCAGCTTGCAGAGCTTCCATCTTTCTTGATATCCAACCAGCATGCTCCTAGGTAAGTTAGAATGCCTGCTGAACTTTCATAGGGCCTTGAAAGTAAGTCAAAGCCTAACTTTCCTGATCCCACCCAACTCAAAGCTCAGAGGCCTCTCTCAAGCTCTGAACAAAGTGTGAGTCAGTCCCTTTGATCTCAAAATACATGCACACAAACTCACTAGAAGTTAATGAACACAGGCCATGGCACGGCAGACTCTGCCTTGGGGACTGAGAGGACACCTCAGTAGCACAGGCATGACCCCAGTCTTCATGCCCAATGAAATCTACATACACAAAAATACCACCCAGCCACCTGGATTAATGAAGTTTACGGAGGAACCGTAGAATAAATTCCAGATGCCTACTGGGCACAGGAATCATTAGCAAAGCAGGATAGAGAATATATTCTAGATTTTCCAGAAGTTGTCTTTGTCTACTTCACCTTCCTTGTCTCAATTCTGCTATTTCACCAAAGGCGACCAGTTTCCAAAAAAAGATGTAGAGAATCAATCCTTTTCTTCCACATTATTCGCTATGGAATCTCTTCACACTTAGCTCACCATCCTCTCCCCTCCCTTGCCCACCCTCCAAGTCTGGCTCTCTCTTTCTAACTGAGGAGCTTCTCCTTATCCTATTTCCCCTTCTGTAACTCTTTCAACCATAGCAAACATCCAGCAAAGTGCACTAATCCTCAGTGGGATCAGTCTGGACACTTGTTAAGGTGCCAATAAATGGGGTTGAGGAGCTCTGAGCTTTAAGAAAGCTTTAAAACTCCTGGGAAACCTCTAGCTGTAGAATCACAGAATTTCCTACCAATCCGAACTTTCACTTTACTATGGCTCAAGGTAAGAAGGAGAAAGATAACTTATCCCACATTATGTGCTAACGGGTGGCCAGCTCAGCCTGCAGCCTGCCTCTCAGGAGCCTTTCCATAGAACTCTCTGAGTACATTTCTCTGCTCAGCCTTCTTTCCCATTGCGGCCAGGCTCACTCTGTCACTGAGGAGCGAGGAAGCACTTGGACTTAAGTAACAAAGAAGACTGCATGGTTAAGTGCCAAAATGAGTGTGGTGGACAAAAAATGCAATTGGAATTTTCAGAGAAAGTCAAGAGCTTTGTGTGCTAGAGTGATGATGAGACTTTAGAAGGCACTTAATAAATATTTGATGATTCAATGAATGAGTGAATCAGTGACCGATAGGATGTACATGTGGTAAAACATCATTAACTCTTAGGCTTTGAGGGAGAAACTGAGAGTGGGCGATTGGCCCTGAAAGAGAGCCAAAAATATAAAAAGCCATTAACATAAGTGGTTATTATTCACTTTGTCTAAGAGGTCCTCATTGTGTTGCTTCGCAGTGCAGAGCTTCAGCCCACCTTAAACATCAGTTGCTTTTAATGTTCTATCCCTACATAAACTGTGATTCATTCATGCAACAGAAATCACTCATTAGTGGGGGCAGGGCTTTGTGGGGCAAACCCGGCCCTTCTGGGCCCTTCTTCGAGGACTCACAGCCCGGCGAGGTAGTGACAACAAACCGAGAAGCAGCATAGCATAAGCAGGTTGCTGGGCAAGTGCTTTCAACCTGAAGTGCTCTGGAGACTGGTGTGACAGCGGAGAGAGAGCTGATCTGATGTTCTAAGGGAGCTGTTCTGGCTAAATGGGGCCAATCAGGACACCTCTCACGGAGTGAGCTGAGGTGTGGAGGTGGACAGAGTGCCCAGAGCCAGAGAGGAAACCAGTCTGATGGCAGCAGAGGTCTGTGTGTGTGTTGTGTAAAATGGGTTCACTCTAGAACGCCGCCAGGTGTCCGAGACAGGGTGAGCCAGCAATCACAGGAAAGACAAAGAAAACCAAACCAAAAGAATCAGGGAGCAAATGGACTATGAAGAACTTTCCTGATTCTCCAGAACTTACTGGGTTTGCTAGGATACAAGTAATCCCGATATCAGTTCTTCTCTTTAGAGAGGCTAAAAATTCTGTCCTGAATGTCACTGCTCAGCCACTGCATCTCCCTAAGACCCACCCCCCCACACCCTCTCCGCCTTGCCTCCTCTCTCTGTGTGTCTCTATGTCCTTGTCCTTCTCTCCTTCTCATCCTCACTTCAAAGAGCATTTCCTGAGCACCAACGCATCCTTGAGTCCAAACTGGATATTGTCTGAGTTTGTCTCAGTTATGCATAAAAAGCATCCAAAAATTCAACTGATTAGTTTTTTTTTCACGCGTCAACTTAAGAGCAGAAAACAACTTTCCTTGAGAGGGGCCCCTGTAGGCATTTCTGGTTATACCAAGGTTTATGAATCTCTGGGCCATGGAGATAGTGATCTCAGGACTAGTTTCCAGGAGGCAGCATGAAATCCTCTCGGAGTTCAATTACAGAAATTAGCTGGTATCATTAATCCTCACAGCCCCTGTGAGGTCAGCAGAGTAAGCATCTTTAGCTCTATTTTACTGATTAGGTTACTGAGGCTCAAAGAGGTTAAATAACTTGACAGGGGTCATTTAGCTGGGAAGTAATGGGGACAGGATCCAAAGCAGATCTGTCACTTCAGGTGTGATACTCTTCACACTTTAACATAGTCGTCTGGTCTCAAGTTGGCCACCAACTTGGGTATTTCTGCGTCACTTATAACAATTGCCTCATCTTCTGAATGGGGATAAAATGCTTATCTGGCCTCCCTCTTTAAGAGAATCAGAGGGAAAATGTGATATGACGATATTTTTTGAAAAGGGCAAAATTCCATGCATATGAGAGTATTTTTGGTGGAAGAAAAATAAGTTGGGTCAGGAAAACATTTTTCCAACCTGGCAAAGTTCTTAAACCTATCTGCTCACCATTTGTCCTCTATCCCTCCCCAGCTCATGGAAAGGCAGAAGCCTCCGCATGCCTGGGGGTCAGTTCAGCTGGCTTTGCCTATAATTATTTCACATGCATCTGCTGATCATAATCCACCATCAGCCCCTAGGGAAGCGTGGCTGCCTTCTCCTAAGTAATCCTGTGGACTTTGGGCCTGCTTGTCTTCTCCATTTGACTCTGCCATCATGTGCTCTGAACTGGACAGGAAGTCAACTGTAAGTTTCTAAACCAAAGGCCATTAAAAAAATAATATTTCCTCGACCTTAGAGGGCATCCTCTAAGTGGGGGAGAAACCTCTGAGAGGGAAGCTGCTTCGCTCTGAACTTGAAACTTCCAAATGAGAACTCTAAGGGCCACTAACTTGGACTAAGTCATCTAAGGTTACCAGTTCCCCAAAAAGCTTTATGTTGCCCCAACTTGGTGTGTCTAAGGGGCATCAGATTCTAATTGAAGGCTAAGTGAAAACGGACATGAAAACTCAGAACCGAACGATAATGTAGGATGGCAGCTTTCCCGTGTTCATGAAGTAAACTCTGTGGGCATCCTGGTGTTTGCTTTTCTGCACTTATCAAGCATTTGACTACCCAAAGTGTCTGCGAAGTCACGAAGAGTTTGTGAAACACCAGGCTGCCTTGAGAAATAGCTCTAAATGAAGCCCAAACCTATGGCAATATGTATAACGATAGTGTTCCTTACTTAATCCTGGCCCAAAACATTTTGAGAAGCTCACCTAGTTTCATATGTCATTGGAAAGGAATGGAATTGAACTGTTTTGTTTCCTCCTTCACAAGAACCCAGTGACCAGTCATAGTGATGTCTAGCAATGACTCTATGAGGCTTCCTTTTTCCAGGTAAGACAGCCACCTCTCCAGAACAAAAGGAGCCTCCTGACTCCTGCCCCCTGCCCCCACACCACTAGACCTCTCCCACACAGTGGGTACTTAAAGAAACTCAATAACATCGGCCCATATTTTAAGGCACTGTAACTCCTGACAATGCTAATGTGTTAATAATAATTTACCCCATTCCTCTGGCAGGAACAGAACTGAAGCAACTTGAAATGCCATCAGTAAAAAATTATTTATTTCCCATTCCTGAGCAGCAGAGAAAACAAGGTTTCATTGGCTGGGTCTGCCTTCAATAGCTTTCTGGTTTCAATTAAAACTTCAAGTCTCCAAGGGAAAAACTGGCATTCTGGGAGGCTGAGGCCCCGCCAAGTTTCAGTGTCTCTGCAGGAATCCAGAAGGGATGTCCCATCCATCTAGCCATAGCGACTTCTCATCTTGCTCCTTTTGCATGGGATAAGGAAGCTGCAGAGCGGAGACTGAAGTACAACTAAAAATAATGACCAGTTGAAAGAACTCTCCTCTCCTAGATGTGCGTTTTGTGCTAGAGAAGTATTGATTCAGCCTCTACTGGAATTGAAAGTCAAGAGAATGGCAGAAACAGAATCAGGAATCCAGCAAACTCCTGCCTCCTTCCTCTCCTCACTGACCATTTTCAACTAAATTCTAAAAATACTCCACACAGTTTTCTCTTTTTCACCAACCTTCTTTTAGGTCACGTGATTTACAAAGTAGCTTGCCATGAATGACACAAACATATGACCAGAAGCCCCTATGGCACCAAGGGCTACTTGGTTCACTCTGGGATACCCACAGGCTTCTCGGTGTGAAGTCCAGAACTAGGTCTGCCAACAGCCCCTTCCTATGTAACATTCTGATGTTAACATACAAAAGATCAGATTACACTCCTTCACTTGCCTAGCCCATTCATGAACATATAAGGCAGTTGATTTTTTTTCTCTAAAACTAGAAGTGGCTCCCTTCCTAACCCACATCACTGCCTCTCAGCCACTTTGCTTTATGTTCACTACAAGCCAGCCCCTCCCCCACCCCTAGTTTGTTTATTCCAGTGACACATGTATTTTCCCTGCTAAGAGAGACAAGTCAGTTTCCCTCCTCTGGCTGGGGATTGCAATCGCTCACCACCTCCTCCCCCAAGCCCAGCTCAGGTTACTATAGTGGCAAGCAGCTCAGACGGCCCAGCTCTAACACCAATTCGGCTTCCCAAGACTAAGACATTTTTTTTCCTAATGGGGGAGGGGGAGGATGGGGTGCAAAACAGCACTTTGGGAGAACCTGGTCTCCATATCTTCTCAGTCTACATTCCCCAAAGTTTGCAAATACTCTGCATTCAACTACACTCTTATGATGTGTCCTGATGGCCTTCTCTGGTAGCGGGCAACTTGATTAAGTATAGAGGAAAACACAGCATCTCCAACTTCGCTCCAAAACCTGGGACTCTCGGGGCAGAGCAAAAGAGACTCTACCTCTCTACAGGAGTTGGGGTGGTGGAAGCCCCAGAAAGCGAGAGAAGGCTGAGAGAGTGACCTGGGGCTGCAAACTGGCTGCATTTTAAAGTGCTACAAACTTTCTCCTCCCTCACACGCCCCCCCCAGGTGGCCCCGCCTCCGATCCCAGCCAGACAACATCTAACTGGGGTGTGCAAAGGAAACTCTTTCAGTCTGTCCAGCTCTGGCCCCAGTGGTGCAAATGTGATCTGCATAGAATACCATCCTTCCTCTCCATGCCCCTTTTCTCAACCACACACCTGCCTCCACCTCTCAACACACACACACGTTTTGCAGATGAAGATGAGTTCAGATGAGGCACATTCAATTTACCTGTGCAAACTAAAAGAGGATAAGAGATGGGGCCAAACAGCCAAACAGTTTTGGTGACAGCTACTTTACAAAGTTTATTTTTGTACAAATCTACAGGAAAGACAGGGGAACAAAATAGAATGAATAGTAAAGGAATGAAAAGAGAATTAAAAATGTTGTAAGAGAAAAACAAGTAATGTTAGTATTTCCTTAAAGACCATGGACCCCAACCAAACTTTAGGAAAAAAGGTGTAGATTGTGGTGGGGTGGAGGGGCTTAGAAAGAAAAGTAGCTGCTGTAGCATTCCAGAATCGACTGCCCTTTTGAAGGAGAGTTTCTGCAGGGACACAGACACACAAATTGGCCTTTTAGCATTAGACGTCAACCATGAGATTATCAGGACAGTTTATTTGAAGCGGAAACGAATCGGAAATCCTTCCCTCAACACTCTTAGATGGATATACACTCTCAGAACCCACGCGGACAACACATAAAGAATAAATGCAGTATCAGGGGGCAATGAGAACCCCTTCCCCACACTCCTAGGACCTCTAGCCTCATCTCCTACATCCAATTAAACAACTTTCTGATCTCCAAAGAAAATATTTCCAGTTGGATCCGATTTCAGAATTGTTGTAAGCGGTGTGCATCGGGAGAGAAGGGGTGCTTGTTGTATGTCAGGGAAGGGGACTGGAAGACAGCATTTCGGCAGTTATTATTTTTTTTTTTTTAGAACCAGCATGCTCTACCGATCAAAAATTGTTATTACCTAACAATGCTTCCATCACAAACAGAGACCAAAAACAGCATCACCGTTATCACCATCTTGCTAAAGATCTGCTCAGTCCAGTTTACCTGACTTTGTCTCTATGGAACTTCTCAGACAGTATTTTAGTCAAAGAGATAATGATTTGAAAGACAAAAACAATAAATCGATACTGAAGGGCTCCCTTTCCGGAGTGATTTCCCACTGGAAACCACCGAAAGGGGAAGCCTGCCTTTAATTCCCAAGCCCACGGATCCTCTAGAAACACACACAATGCGTGCTTTCGGAAAAGGCATCCGTCTGGTTTTAAGGGAATTCCTGTCTTTTCAGAGTCCCAAAACCGGAGAGAAAGAGACTCGGATCCATTGATTAAGATTTTAAGAGAAAGACTAACACAGAGCCACAACACAAGCACACACCAACCTTCGCCGGCTGGACCACTTCTTCCCTGTTCTTCTTTCTATTAACGACACGTTAGATTCTGATACATTCCCCCCACCCCCCAAATCCAACTAGGTTACAATGTAGCCTCTAGCTCCACTTAACCTGCAAGTTACAAAGAGAAAAAAAATCCTGCCGCCTTCCCACCCCTTTCCTTACCCCCTCCCCCTCCGAGTCCACTCCACCAACGCCAAACCCGCCAGCCCTGGCAGCCGGCGGCAGGACCGAGGGAGGGTGCAAAAGGCGGGGTGGGGTGGGGGGTTGGGGGGATCAGATTAGGCGAAACTCAATAAGCTCCCAGCCCGACGCTTCCACCATCGCCGCCACCAACGGGCCACTCCAAACGAGCCAGCATCGCTGCCCACCGCGAGCGGGCCGGAATCGCGCCCATCCTCGGCAGCCTTTCGGAGACCAGCATCCCGCCCCTCGACCGTGTCTCCCCCTTCCCGCCCGATGCAAAGTCAAAGCCCCAGCGAGGCGACGTTGGGCACTTTGTATACAGGCACACACACACACACACACGCGCGCGCGCGCGCACACACACACACACACACACACACACACACACACACACACACACCGCCCCCGACCCTGGGCGTGCGGGGGCCCGCGGCGCGGCGGGAGGCTGGGCGCCGGGCTCCCGGGCCAAGGTCGCTGCGCGTGCTCACCCATGTCCCGGCGGCTCCGGCTCCGCTGGCCCCGGCGCTCGCTCAGATCCCAGCTCCGGTCGCTCGCCCGAGCCCCCAAAGGTGCTGCTGCGGCAACTCCATGGCGATGAGCATCTGTCAAACGGCGAGCCGCTGGCGGGCCGCTCTCGCTCTGGGGGCGCGGGGGCCCCCGGGCGCGCGGAGGCGGCGGCGAGCGGCGGGCGCCCCGGTCGGCCCCGCGCTTCCCGCCCGGCGCGGCCGCCTCCGCCGCGCCACCGATTTATGGAGAGAGATATCAAGGGGGAAAATGGCGTCTCCGGAGCCCGAGGAGTCCTGGAGTAATCACATTCACACACACACACGCCCGCACGCACACACTCCTGCATACACTTCGGCATAGACAGCATGGCGAAATGGGCTAATTTACAGGAGCAAAATCATATATATATATATATACATATACATATATATATATCTCCCCGTCTTCTGATCAATGCTTTTTTTTTTTTTCTTTTCTTCAAAGGATGGTTTGGAGCTTTTAAAAATGTTGCCGGGTTTGGGCTCGCAGGAGGCGGCGCGCGGAGGGCGAGGGCGCTTTTGCTGAGCTGTGCAGTTCGGTCCGCGGCGCCCGGCGGCCCTGCCCGCCCGCTCGCTAGTCCGCCCGCGGTCGCTAGTGCTGCCGCCGCCGCCGCCGCTCCATGGCCGCGCCCGCCCCGCGCCCCCGCCGCGTCCCCTCGCCGCCCGCCCGCCCGCGTCCCCCGCGAGCGCTGGAGTGGGGTCGGGCCCGTGTGCCTGCCTCCCGCGCCCTCTCCCGAGTCCCGGAGTCCTACAGAAAGGAAGGGGGAGGGCGCGGGCGGGGGAGGGGGGAGGATCGGAGCTGCAGCGCGGCCGAGCTCAGCGGGGACCGCCACCCCCCGATCTGCCTCGGAGGGGGCGCGGGCACCCACACTGCTCGCCCAGTGAACCGGGGGCCGCTTCCCGGGCTTGGGTCCGGGGAGGCGCAGCCAGTAAAGAGCGAGCGACCTCTCCCTCACCCTCCCTCTTTAGGTGAATTTCGGTGAATTTCGATCAATTGGAGGGAGTAGGGCTCTTGACTGGGGAGAAGGAAAACAGTTCGTGGAGGCCACTCGGGGACCCCTCGCTACCCCTCGAGCCCCTCCCGCTCCCCAGCGCCCTCGCGGCCCAGTGGCTCCTGCGCTCCGGAGTCAGCGGCGGAGACTGGGCGGCCGCGGGGACCGCCGCGGGTTCCCGGGCTCAACACTGCCACTATCTGACACAACAGGAGCAGTGTTGGGGAGAGGGGCGGGGAGCTGCGCGCTGAGGCGCAAGATGTGATAGGCTCTCGAAACTGGGTGTCTTTTTTTCTTTTTAACCTGGTAATTACATTTTACTTTCAGGGTTTTTTTTTTTTTCCTTTTTCTTTTTCTTTTTTGTCAAGAGACATGCATGCATTCAGATGCTTATGGGCATTTTCTCAGAAATTGGATACGTGATGAGAAAGACATGGAGAGATGACAAATGTTCACATGCAGGTCCCTATTCAGGGTGGTAGAAAGAATAAAGTGGAATGTCTTCGGTTCATACGAAATATGGTGGTATTTTAATCTCTGAGTATCTGTATTTGGGCTGCAAAAGCGGGCTTTTTCAGGCCACTCAGTTGCAACCTCAGGCACCTGAGGAACAGAAACTCCTCAGGGACATGTCTACAATATAGTACAATATAGGACAGATAGGATCAAGGTAGGTTTTCAAGTGGTGTTGCCTAAAGACCTTGGAGTCATTTTCTCAGAACTCAGATTCTGAGGACTCCAAACTGTCACGTTCTATAAAATCCATCCAGAGAGTTTTCGACATCTGGATGGTGAGATGGCTTGGTAGTGATGGAGAATGGCCCCCACCAACCAGTCAGCCACTGACTGCCTGGGTTGGCTGCCGGTTTGAGTTCCTTCACTGAGCTTCATCACTTTCATTACTCTCTTCATAGGAATGCTGCAGTGAAGTGGGGCAAAGGAGACTGGGTTAGAGGACTCCTCAACTCCCCTGCTGGTCCATGTCCTTGGATGGGGTTCAGTCTGATTCTAAGAAGACAATTCACTCTCCTCCAACCCAAGTGCTCTGGCTTGTCCATCCGCCCGCTGCCCAGCCCTCCGTCCCTCTCCCCCATCCCCCCTCCTTCTATTCTCTATTCTCTCCTCCTCTCTCTGCTATGGTTCAAATTTCTCTGCAGCACTCTCTCATTCCCTCTCTCTTTCAGAGAAATGCTCTAATTGGCCCCAAATGTTTCCTCTATTACTCATCACTACAGGACCTCCTTAGAGCCAATAGGTCTTCCGCTACCCTTTACACTGGAGTATTGTTATTAGTGTGAAGGTGATGCTTAAATAGGAAAAAATCATCAGGGCATATGAGCTGATGACAGAAGTAGATCAAGACACAAAATACAATGTCAAAACAACCATTCTCTGTAATCAGATGACCTTTGCCCATTTCCTTGTGCACCCAGAGCCCACAGAGGACTGGAAATACTATACCAATGGTTCACATACCAATAGCATGTGGGCCATTTCCTACATTTTCCAAAGTGAAAAAGTGAACCCCAGAAATCAGAAGGGTTTGCCCATGAGTATATGGGTAGCTGGTGTCATTTGAGCCAGAACTAAAGTCAGTTGTCCAAGTCCTTTCTCTTCTGTAAGCTAGGCATATTTACAAGATCTTCCTTCCTGTGTCGTTTCTTTCTTTCTTTTTCTTTTTCTTTTTTTTTCTGAAGAGTAGCTCAGAGAAGCACATGCCTTATTAAAATTTTACCGTGATAGATGGTAGCTAAGTCTACAGAATTATAGTGCAGCAAAAGTTTAGCTGGGAGATCACCTATTCAAACACCATTATCTCGAAGCTGAGGAGAGAGGAATAGAGATGCAATGGTCTGCTTGGAGTCACTAAGTTAAGGCAGAGCTAGGAAGAAACTCTATGTCCCCTGACTTCTCATCCAGTGTTCTTTCCTTACATGTAGGCCATATTTTAATCATGAGAGGTGTGGGGAGGTAAAGAAAGGGAGATCATCTTACCCTTGGTTTTATATATCTATATATAAAACAAACATATATATATACATACATGTGTATATATATATATATATATATATATCTACATGCAACATGTATTTTTATATTTTTTAAGTTTAAATATAAAATAATAATAAAAGATTCCTGAAAACTGAAGCCCCATCCCTAAATGGCATGTCTATCGAAAGAATTGGACCTGCATTCAAATTCTAGCTGAATATCACAGTAATTTTTATCTTCTTTCCCTAATAGGCCACTCATTGGTTATCTGAGAATATCCTGAAACACAGAAAGTCTGACAATAGTTAATAAGTTGACCTGAAAATTAGTGCCATGCAATTTTAAGATACCTATTTCCAGAGCCCCAGGACCACTGAGAAAGTAAGAGACAATCTGAGCAGCTGATGGGCAAGTATACAACATACATTTCTTAGTCCTACACAATTTCCAGTGTCAGCATGTTGCAACCACACAACAAATAATTATGTAGCATGGACACTGTGGTAGCAAATAGAGATACAAACTCAGAATTCACAACCAAGTGGGAGAGATTGGCATGCAATCTCTAATATATGGAAATATCAGAAAGATGATGTTTACAAAGTGCATAGAGCGCATATGCAGAAATGGCAGGAGGAGGGTGAGATCAGAGATCAAATTCTCTTTAGACTTGCTGCACGTCTATTTTCTATTTGACTTACACATTTTCTTTTCCCTTTGTACACATATACCTTTTTTTCTAGAATCTATTTTTCCAACCAAAGATAAAACTGTTGAGGATTGGACTGTGCCTGCAAGGACAATATCAATAAATGTTGGTGAGAATAACTGTTCCTCTGATATCACCAAATAGCTGACTTGCTGCCAGCTGGACTGTTTGTCTGTGCTTGCTCTTTGTATCCATGCACCTAATCTATAAAATGGCCATCATGGAATCCCCTTCATACTTTATCTGAGACCCCACACCAGATACTGCAAGGATCTGCAAGAAGATCATTCCCTGCATGACTTGAGCAAGCAAGGTATGGTTCAAACTGCAAGGGTAGGTCATGCCATTTTCACATCTCTGAAGCTAAAGGTAGGAAAAAGAATGAGTCAACCCCATACATTCTTCCTTTATAAGAAGTTGAGATCAAGTAGTATAATCAAATGCTCAGAGGCAGTCACTTGCCCCCACCCTTCTTGGGTTAAATTACAGTATTGATTCTCCTCTTTTGGGAAATAAAGTAGTGCACATTGCAAATGAGAATTACCTGGGAGAATTACTGATGTTTGGGATGATCTTGATTTAATTGGTCTTAAAATAATAAATGCCCTGGGTGCTTCTAAGATGCAAATGACATTGAGAATTGCCAATCCAATAGAAAGAGCATGCCACTACAATATGATCATACCTACAAAGCTCCTACAATCTTAGGTTCGATAATATTAACAGAAGGTGTAGTTAACCAAAGGAAGTGATAGTTCTAGTGAACTGTAGAATAATTGGGCCATATTTGGAATCTGGGGGAAATTCTGAAAATGGAGAAATTGAGAGTATATTCTAATGAAGGAACGAAAAGATCACAGGCCAGATTGCTAAGGAGATTTAGTTGTAAGCTTATTGGGCAAGTCTCCTCATCTCTCTGACCCTCAGATTCCACTCTTGAAAAATGAGGGGTATTCTAAAGTCTTCTGAAGACCAATTCAACTATAAAATTCTCTCCTTTTTTGATTCTAGGACACAAATTTTCCAGTAGGACAGTAAGATGATACTGTGAATGATCGGAGTGGGATGTGAAAGCTGTCTTTACATGTAGGTAGGAAGGCATCAGGAAAAATAGGCATTAGTTAGCTTGACTCTACCCTGGAGGGCATAACCAGCCCTAGTCAGCTGGGTTCTGGGGAGGCAGCTCTCAGTTTAATATAACAGAAATGCTGTGATTGGACCTAAGACGAGAACCGATTTTAAATAGTAATGAGCTCCCTGTTGTGAGAAGTATTCCAGAAAAGATTTTGTGCCCTTATTTTTCACTTCCCTCCAGTCACAATCTGTGAAGTCCTCGAGGTCAAAAGCTTTGCATTATACCTCTGTATCTTCACTGGATAAAATTGTACCTGGAGCCCAGTGTATGTCCAGCAAGGGCTGGTGGAATGTCAAAAATATTTAACAATACGACATGGGGGCCAATCAATCAGAATGGACACTGACATCTGGCCCTGCTCAGCTGGGTGATAGCTCTTTAGTTTTTGGATCCTGGGAGGTTCAGGAGGGACAAGAATGATAGCGGGGCACGGGGATGAGTTTGCAGTAGTGGTTATTTTTAAATGTTAGTATTTTAACACCATCATGCTTACCTACGCATATTGGATAAACACTGGTCCTAGAATGAATCAATAAAGGCTACAGTGGAGAAACAAAAATGGTAGATTTGGATTCTAGTCCTGCTCTGCCATTAGCTGGTTGGCAGAAGGTCAGTACTATGAGTCCCCTCGACCTCAGTTTCCTCCTCTATGAAATGAGATCATGCCCTAAGGTATCAATCACCATGAGACTTGCAGAAAATAACAGATATAAAGTTACATTGTAAAGTTAAACAATTCTATTCAAATACTGGTCTTGATTATTAAGTATGATGTGGATATTTAAATGACTCCCTCCAGATGCAGCCTAATTCTACCACCTTTATCTTATCTCTTAGGTCCACATTGCATCTTCATCTAAGAAGTGAGCGTCTCGTTTCCACTCCTACTTATTCTCACCCTAGCCCCACTCTGGAAAGGGCTCTTCTCTCCAGTGGCTTCCCCTGATGCCACTGTGGTTGCTAAGCAACAAGGAGCTAAGCAGGAGCAAAATATAATTGTCCCAAGGAAGGGAATTCCAGGTCTGACAACGACTGGATTGTAGTTTTGGAATCCTTGCCTTCCTGGCTGTAAGAAATTCACTAAAGGAAGCTTTCTTGGCACACGGTTCCTGGTGTGGATGCTCTAAGACAGCGGCTTTCAACTACTTGAAAGGCAGCAAGGTGGAGGGAGGAGTGTTCTTCAGGGTTTTCATTTTCTTGGTTCCCTGATGGATTTTTTGTCACCGTGACTTTAGAATGCCCCAGTTCCACAGCAAGATTTGTACTGCTTCCAATTCCTAAAAACCTTAGGAGCCCAGTTATAAGAAGTTTATGTTTATATTACTGTGTATGGAGCAGGAGCCAGAAGATTCTGAAAGAATACAACGGGGAGAGCCAGGCTCTTCATTTCCCTCAATGAAGATAACAGGCAGAGGAATGCAGAGAAAGGTGCTGCAGGGATGGCTTGTCTAAATTGATGGGGATGTATTGAAAGGATACAGGGGAGTCTCATGGAAGGCAGATATAGGAAGTAAAGCCTTGTGGAAACCAGGCAGTTGCCAGACAGCTCCTCTCTCTCTCTTCCTCTTCGAGGTCACAGTGACTCTTCCCTGAGCTTCTCTCCATCTATCTGTTCTATCCTTTCAGAGGCAAATGTTTCTCTGTAAGATACTTGGTTTTGCTCCTTCACAATTTTGTCATAATCTGACTTTGGTTTCCCCTACCCTCCATAACAACCTCAACTACAATCCTTTTGTGTTCCATTTTCTCATAGAAAAATATCTGATTGCCTCCCAGTACATCAAAGGTGCACTCTTAGTAGCTATGACTAGGCCAAGGGGCTGGTACACACATGACCCTATAGAATTAAGCATTTCTTCAGGAGGATTATGGAGAATGTGCCAATGGTGGGGCATGGGCTGGACTGGCACTCCAGGTATGTTTAAAATGGAGAGCTAACATTCTCAGCCAACTTACATGTTTCCAGCATCAAGGTCATTTTGCAATGTGGGGAGAACTTGAGCTTTGGAGTTAGACAGGCCTGGGTCTGACTCATTCTGAGGAAAACTAGGCAAGCTACTTCCCTGAGCTTCAGTGTCTTCACCTGAAAAATGAGAGAAAAAAAAAAGATAGCATCAGCTTTTTAGGGCTTGAATAAGAATTAAGTGTAGTTAAATGAAATAACATATGAAAATCACCTACGTGGCCAGGATTATGCTAGCTGCTGTAAGAGTACAGGAGATACATTGTGTGTGTTTATCAATAAATTTTCATTGGGAATCTACTGTATTTGACTTATATTTGATGCCATATAAAAACTATTAAGATATGTCCTTTATTGTGAAAAAGATCCATGCAATGTTAAAACCAGAATCATTCCACTCCCTTCATTTCTTAGTTGAAACTAAAGAATATAAGGATTATGGCTTATTCTTAACCTTTCCCAATGCCAGCTCTAGCTATTAACGGCAGGAGAGTCCTCTGTATACAGTTCTTCCCTACCCTCTTACAGGTTACAATCAATTTTAGCAGATAAGATTACATGTGAAACAGTTTTAAAAAAAGAATAGATAGTACAAAATAGTTCCTGCTACTGAAAAATACGCAGATGCAGAAAAGATTGCCTCATAGGAAAGAAATTTGGTGAGATGATCTTTCAGGTGTTGTCCATCCATAGGATACCATAAAATTGAGCTGAAAATAAAAAGATCCAAGTAAGCTATAGCTAAAATAGAACATTTTATGGCAACTTGTAATTCCCGGAAAAGAAACGTAGGACAGAGAGAGAAAGCTGGGTAGTCCAATCTGGGTAACTCTCTTTTACCATGGAATATTTTATAAGCATGGAGAATTGTCAGCCCATTATTGCTAAGTGAAGTTGGTTCTCGGCTTAACCAATGTCATATAAGCATTAGAAAAACCTAATACTTATATGGGGAGGACAAATTTTAGGATAGTAGGAGAATGGCCATGGGTAAACATTAATTTGAACCCTGTTTCTTTGCCAATGGGTTTATTCCAGGCTCTGGGACTAGAATCCACAGAATCACTCTTTGTCTCTTGATAGTTAAGCTATTCATGTCAGTGTACCTATCAAACATTGTTTTATAGATCTTCATACTTGATCGATCTTCAAAAATGTCATTTGGTTTAACCCCAGTGGCCAATGATCCAGCACTAAGGCCATAAAAAACTGAACCAGCTGAGGAAGCTAGGACAAAATATTCAATGCTACACACCCAGTAGTTAATGGAACTGGGCTTTAAAGCTCCATAGTCTAACTCTAGAGTCCATCCTCTTATCTACAGCTCCATACAACCATTCTATTGCAGTACTACCTAGTTAGAAAACAGCACAGACACCTGGATGTCCCTCCATTACCTCTTTAGAATGTATTGAATGCGCTTGTTGATTTCAGCCTTCTAAACTAAATAAATCACAGGAACACTGAAACTTCAGATTATGGAGCTGGCAGGTTAGAACTCATTTGGACCAAGTAATTCGTTTTGGAGATGAGAGAAGACTGAGAACCAGAAAGATAAACGGACTTTCTCAAATTTTCATACAGGTGACAAAGCCAGATTTAGAAATGAATGCATTGGGCTGGAGTTTCTAGAGCCTTTCCCTTTATATCCAGATGCCAGGCCTTACTTATACCCTCTGTAGACCAACTTAGATTAGGAAAAAAAGAACTGGAAACTAGGAGGTTTAGCAAATGGGCACCCCAATAAGCCTTCAAGACATGTTCTCTTTGAGAAAATAATTTGGCACATATTTTTGTGATTGTCCATTTCTCCTCTGAATTGTGGCCCAAAGGAAAGAAAATGGGGTTGAATGCTTTACAGTTAGACTGATATTCTCTCAGCAATTACTTAAATTTTTATCTTGTAATAATTGATAATAAGGAGATATATTAGTGGAAATAATAAAAGAAAAATATTTCGAAAGGTTATGAGAGTGATATGTATGAACTTATATATAGAGTATTTCTAAAAATCATTGGCATTTTATAAAGCAAAATCCGTGTCATATATTCACAGTGAAGGATATAGGATCCATCCATCCCTCATCCATCCATCCATCCACTCATATTGCAAGACACTGGGTATAGGGCATGACAGGCACTATGAAATGTATAAAGAAGGGTAAGATACTATCCCAGCCAGGGAGACATCCTGCATCTAAATAGGAGCTCACAATATTTAGTTTCAAGTCTGCAAAGAAGTTGATTGAAGATGATTCTGAGTTCAGTCAGAAGTGATGACCAATACAGTAATTTGTATCTTTGCTTATCCATACCCTTAATTAATTTTATCAAGGTCACTGGCTTCTGAACGTCTCTCATGGTACTATAAGTGAATGACTTCCCTTATAGACAATAGTACTCATAATTATTGATTATATTATCTATAATCAATCTGTATCATTTACTATTTAAAATTATAAGAAACTGATGTGCAGAAAAAAAATGTCCACAAGGCCCAATTTTTTACAATTAAATTATATATGTGTATGTGTATATATGCATACCTATATACATACATACATGTGTGTGTGTGTGTGTGTGTGTGTGTGTGTGTGTGTATATATATATATATACTTTTTTCAACTTCTCAACAGTCAATTTCTTCCCTCTAAACACGGAGATAACATGTGTAAAATACTGAGCACAGTGGCTGATACATAGGACAGCAAGTACACAAATGGGAGTGGTTTCCATGTTGTCTTACCTATCCAGATTATCTTCCTCTATTTTCTGTATGAACTATCATTTCTTCGAGTCACTCAAAATTCTCCTTATGACGGTACGTTATCCTTTGGAATTACTACTATCTGCATCTAATGCTTTAATCACTGGAGCAACCTGTATATGGTTACAGAGTTGTGATACATAATGCAATTATCTGTAACCAATAGATCCAAGTTTGAAAGAACAAAGGAAAAATGAAATGAGCAAATTGATAAGATTTGCTTTTGTTTAACCTTAGTGCATAAGATAAAAAATCAGCTTGTTTATATTATGCTATTCTTCAAATAAGGGTGCCTCCCTCTGAAAGTGATGATGGAGCCTTTTCTCTATCATGGAACATAAGAACGATAAAAGGCAATTATATCTCTAAGGATTCATATATTTATTAGCTGTGCAAGGTAGATGTGAAAAGAGTCAGAGCTTAGTGCTACATGTGTTCAGAAAGAATGGCAAACTCTGGGGGAAGAGTCCCCTGAAAGTAATGGATCAGCCATATAAGCAGGGAAAGCTTCCAACAGTAATACCAATGTTTAGTCACAATTGCAGTAAAAGGGTCAAAGATAAAACTGTGGATATGCTGACAGGAAAGCAGAGCATGGTGCCAGTGACGCTAGGACAGTAAAAGCTCTGTAGGTAGCATTTGAGAAACCTGTTCATGGCCTGGAAAAAGGAAGAGATTGTCAGAGTAAGGCAGGGACCCAGATCTGGCAAAGGGGTACAAAGCAATTCAGGTCATTAGAAATAGTGGTCACAGCAGAGATTAAAGAAGACTTGGAGTCCTCTGAACACACTATAGAGTGGTGATGTTTAAGAAGTTATCTCTGTCTCTGCAATTCAAGTGGAAGGACCCTGGTGGCTAGAATGGAGGCCCTGTGAGGAAGTGAATCATGTCCAATGATCAGTACAGGAACAGACTATGCTGGCAGGAAACCAAATATTCAACACCAGGGCATGTTAAGCTGCTCCAATATTACTTGCACAATAACCAGGTCTGAAGCATTACCTTATTGGTTCAAGGGGAGAATGAAGAGACTAATTAAGTTCTTCCTTAAATCAGATTGCTTTGATGCCTGGAGTGGGGATGAACTTTTATGTGGAAATCAATGTGTCTATTTTAGAGAGGTGAAGAAGAAAAGACACCAGCAGAAGAACTGAGGTGGTAGGGTGAGAGATGTTTCTAAAAATGCCCTTATATCTTGTAAGGACAATTTTCATTTATATTAGAAAACAGCTTCTACTCAAGGTCCAGCTTTTAGTTAACTGGCTTAAAGAGCAAATAAAGAGAAATCTGTTAATTTGGGAAAAAATCAGAATTATTTTATCACTTGCATAAATACAAGTGTTCTCTCTTGCCTACTATATTTTAAGTCAATCAGGAAGAGAAACAAGCACTTTGCTTAAGCAATTTCAAAATATTTATCAGATATCAACTACTGCTAGAAATTTTTCTTGCCATAGATTTTTCTTTTGTTGCAATTCTTCCCAACAACTGATATGCCCACCCAACAAGCTTTTGCATAAATTATTTTCCATATTTATCTCCAATTCCTTTCTACAGTGCTTAGATCATATACTTGTCTGCCTACCCCCTTACATCCCCAAGGAGAGTCTGCCAGAAACATGAGGCTCTACCTGACCACACAAAGAATCAGGAGACTTGGCACTTGGTGGGAAAGAGAAGGCCAGAGAGTAAGGGCAGGCCAGCTCAGGACATTCAAGAATCTTGTCCAGGGCACACAAATGTTATAATCACCTTCTACAGCGGTAGGGATTGGATTATTTGCAACCTCCCGCCAGGCCCTTCCATACCCATACCCTCTTCTACTTTACTGATAATTCCAAGCTCTCTCTACACATTTCTGTTGGCTAAGCAAAACTTAATGTTAAGATTTAGGATGAGTTCCAGTAGGCTTTTAGTTACCTGGAGGAATTAGATAGATTTCCACTCCTGGCTATAATGGAGTGTCTTGTATCATACCAATCTGCCTGCTGAGAACAAAGCACATCTGTTTGAAGGCATTTGTTAGCAATCACGGAAGCCAAAACATGAAGTACCAGGATACCGAAAAGAAGGAAAATACATTGATGAAAGCCTGATATTCTGCACTGTTTCTTTCCTCAAGACATTTGCTGATTCAGAAGTCACACATGGAGCAGGAATTTGAGAAACCAAGTAGAAAGTAATAGCTAAAAGGCAGAACAGCTCAGTAGGGTCTGACAACATTATGAGGCTGGTAAGATAAAAAATGTAGTTTAGAGCTTCTAAGGCAGCCAAGACTTGAAGGCCAGAGTCACAGAGAAAAGTATAATAGAGAAATAAGCTCTCGTATTGCTGTTCCTTTTGAGGAATGTGATGATTCCTAAGCAGCATGTTAGCAAGAAGTTGAGATGTCAAGGAGAAAACACACTAAGGGACTAAGAACCAAAAAGAGCTTGCTGCAGCCAAAATTAAAGAAAGAAAAATTTTATAGAACAGGACCCATAAAGAAGGAAGAGTTCTGGTACATAATTCCAGGCTTTCACTTGGAATCGTCAAAAGCCCTAATCTTAGGAGTAAAGGTAAACCAAAAAAAGGTAAGTCTTACAATGAAAGAGGCTCAGCTCTAAAATAATTCAATATCTGATCAAATTAAGGTGAACTGCCTAGAAGAATAAAAAGTACATTCTTTGTGGGGGAAAGTAACATCAATCAAAACTTCTGTAATTTTTATGCACGATGTTTGACATTACATCAAAAGTTAGTAGGCAGTCAAGGATATGGATAAAAGAAAAAAAAAAACTAGCAAAGTTAATCCAGATTGTTGAGTTACCAGTCATAAACTGTAAGGTAATTGTGCTCAATACATATTTTTTTGAAGTTGCAGAATTTTACCTGATCCATACTTTCCATTCAAAAAAAAAAAAAAAGAAATTCTACAAGAAAAATCTCAGTGACAGAAATTAAGGTGTCTATGAATAGATTTAATGATAATTGGATACAACTGAAGAGAGGCTTTGTAAACTGGAAGTCTGGCCAATAAAAGCACAGACTAAAGCACAGAGCAACAGAGAATGTAGGAAAGATATGTACGGAGCATGAACTATATAGCCTAATTTAACATATAGTAAAGGATTTTAAAGTTCAGAGAATGATCTATGACAAAATGGACTAACTAGAAATAACAAAGAGATAACCCAGAAATAATGTAAAATTCCATATGTTTGGAAATTAAACAATATACTTCTAAATGACTCATGAGTCAAAGAAGAAATCACGATGATAGATTAGAGCTAAATAATAACTAAAATACAACATACTGAAACTTTTAGAATGCAGCCAAAGTCATCTTGGAGTGACATTGATAGCTACAAATTTATGCAATAGACGAGTAGAGCCTGGAAGATCATTGATCTCATTATCCATCTGCAGAAGTTAGGAAAAAGAATGGCAAAATAAACCTATACAAGTAAAAGGAAAAAAACAATAAAGATAAGAAGTAATCATAGCATAAATTAAGAATACTACAAATATACAGTAAATTAACAAGTTCACAGATGGCGTTTTGAAAAAGGTTACATAGTCTCTTATACATTCACATGTTGGCTCATGATTCGTAAGTTTAAAATAATTTTTCCAGGTAAAATATACCTAGGTACTCTTATCTGCTTATCTGCATGCATGCATGTATTTCTGAGATGCTTTGAGTTGTTGTTTAAATGGAAAAATATATAGCTTTGGGTTTGACAAAAAAAAAATTGTTAATGAGCTCATTTCAAATTACATATGTTTGGGTTTACATATATGTGTGTTACATAAACAATATTCTTAAATTCATATATATATACATGTATTTGTGAATAAAATTTCAATGAAAAATTTTGCATTTTTAACGTGTTGGGTAATGGAAATAGAGCAGAAAAAAGATAGATATATAATCCTGGCTTGTCTCAAATTTTAGTCTAATGGTAATGCTTATACAGAGAAAGAGTAAAAGAAGAAATAAAAGGGAGGGAAGAAGGGGAGAAGGAAATCTTTCCTCATATGTCAGAGACAGAGGCAGGAGGAAATCATTATCTAAAACCAATCAGACTTTTAACAATTGTTTTCAACTTCATAAAACCCTCCGTTTTCTATTACCTGGTTAATTCAGATTATCGATTTTGATTTTGTTTAAACTACATGTATCAGCTCTTTCCTACCTTATTTTACTTTATTTTGTAAACTAAACTTTTTATAATTTTATATAGTCCCCTAAAATCTCCATTTGAATAATTTGCATGATTCTCAGAGGAAGGATTCTGAATGAAGTAATGGCTCTGAACATGGTATTAGGTGCAGATTGAACACTGGATAAATATTTGTAGGAAATAAATATTTGATAACATTTTATGATCTTAAATGCTACATAAGCTACTGAAAGTTTAAGGACTTGGAAATTAAAATAAAAATTTAAAAATACATATATACATCATAAATACATATTTGAAAAGACAGGAACTAAAAATGGAAAATACTTTTCCTCATGATGCAGCAGGAATACTGGAGCCCAACTAGACTTATTTTTCTATGCCACTGATTATCCCATGTTGTTTCCCACGTCTTTCCCTCCTCTGCTCTGCCTGCCTATGAATGTCGGCTTTCTCTTGGGTCTTGATCAAGCCTCAACTCCTCCCAGAAGCCTTCCACTGAGCCTTTATCCTCTAAAGAATCACTGAACTTTCCATTTTTATCACTTATTGGCTCTTCTAACTTTCTACTTGTTTCTCTAGGTATCTTTCTTCACATGCATGTTTTGTCTCTAACTGGAAACCCCTCAGTGAGGAAACATTCATACAAGATGTTATGAGAAACACAAGTAAAACACATATCCTCCCACCATGTGTACACATTGAGCTCTGATCGCTTCTGGTCCAGTTGTTGCCTAGTTTGTAATAGGACTTGTGGTAAATACTACTGGTTGTACCTCGATATCAATTCACTCATTAGTCCCCCAAATAAAAGAATCTCCACATTTTTATGAACACAGAAAATAAAGATTATACTTCCAAACTTTTTTGCAGCCAGGTGTGGCCAGGTGATTCTGGTAAATGTGATGGTAGTAAAAGTGGTGCGTGAAATTTCAGCACATGTCTTTCCTGGCATTCCTTCTCTCTGTTCTAATACTAGAATGTAAATGCTGCCATCTTGGACCATGAAGTTGACACCATGCATGATAAATCAACAACGAATCTGACACTTGGAGCACTGTACCAGTCCAGAATTTTCTACCCAGATTTTACATGAAAAAATATTCTCCTGTGTTTCTGTTAGTTGTAGGTTTCCTTTACATACTGCATAACCTAATTCCAACTAATTAGGGCTCTTCATCAGGATGTAATACTAATATTCCTGTACCTCAATTAGCTCATAGTATAATAATAATGACTTCTCAGTATTTAATGATCACATTAGACAAAGGCAAGCTTTTATTGTGCTTGAATATCAAAGTCAGTGCACATATATTTTTGAGTGGTTCTTTGACTAGGAAGAATTTATATTATTATATGGTCCTTCCTAACACAAATTATCTGCCTCATCAAATAAAATGACTAGCTATAAACTGATTTCAATGTATTAAGATACTGTCACCAGAGGTTTCCTGTTAAAATATTAGTTTGTGCCTAAAATGATTATACAACTCTTATATTTTGGGTTAACGTCCCAAAGGGTCTAACATTGGCATATAGGAAATAGCAATTTTAATTTTACTTCTAAAGTAAAGTTTTAGTTCTAGAGTAAAGATAATCAATAGTTAGCTGAAGACATATCTCTTATGACAAAGTTTCTATGGTATAAATCATGAATTAATCTATAGGGTATGGGGTAAAATTGAAAAGAAGATTTTAAGCAACATAAGACCCACTCCTGAGAATTCCTAAAATTGTGAGGGGCTTCTCATTGCAGCTTCCCAGGCTCTGCACCTTTTCCCAGAGTCTTTGTTCAGTTAATATTTTTCTTTCTTTTATGTTCCCCGTGGTCTAATTACTCTGCTTTTAAAGGGAAAACTAGTAATTGTATTAATTAATCCATCTTAGACTGTTAATGACTGCCTTGTATACATATAAGAGTGTCCTCCCTTTCATTGTATGTCCCCTACAGTGGGAGTACAGAGCTCCAGACCTGTCCTAATATGGTCAGTAGGGGAGGTTATAGTGTGGGAGTATTTTCTTGGAATAGTTCTTGGAGTCCCACCTCTTTTTATATGCTTTAGAAGAATTCCTTGGGAAAACCAATATTGAGAGGGGAAGAAAAGGGGTAAAACTGAGCCAGTTAAAACTTAGGCATCTGGCCTCATTATTCAAGAAAAACATTGATTTGCGTCAACCTGTAAGAGGACAAACAATAATTTGAAATGATCCAGCCATAGTCCTGAACAGGGCAAAAAGGCTTCTGGAGATCCCTGGCTCACTTGGGTTTGTCATATAACAAACAAACAACCCCCAGGTCTTGGTGGAGGCTATGTGGTTACTGAAAATGATGGGGAACTTGGGAGTTTGTGCTGAACTCCCTCCAACATTTACCTTTTATATTTTAAACTCGCAGCTACTCTAAAAAACAAAGATGAGTAAAGATATTCTGAGTGAATTGAAGAATTGAAGATAATGATGAATTGCTATTCTATCCATGTGTCATCTTTAATTTTTGGGTGAATATCATTTGTATTATATGATCTTTATAAAGATTGAACTAAAATAATTCATCTGTGAATTTCCCCGTATTTATTCGCATCTCCAGGAAACTTGTCATAATAGAAAGAAGTTCTGTAGGACTACACAGATCCAAATGTCAATTTTGTTTCAGACCCTTTACTAATTGTGTAATCATGGGCTTCTTATTTAACATTTTTGAGATTCAACTTTCTTTTCTGTAAATAGCATCCACTTTCATCACAATTACAAAGTTTAAATAATGAAGGATAGACAAAATATGTTAGCACACTGCTCCTTTCCAAGCCCATTATAACGTCTGAATCTCAACCCAAAGCCATTTGAGCAGGTGCAGAGCTATCCCTTTATTCTGTGACCAACCCACCAGCCAGGACCATGCGAAGACACTGGTGATAATGTCAGGAGTTTCCGCCACAGTTCTGAGGGTGGAACATCCAAGATCATCATCTTTAAACGTAGAATTGTGGTGAAAACAGACATTTCTCTGGGCATATCTAAGCCTCAGCTTGGTGAGGGATAGAGTGCAAGGTCTCATGAGGTTTCATGTGTCCTATAATTCTTTGCACAGCAAGCTTTTGCCTTTGTTATTTTGTTCAAGCCACTGCAGCAGATCTGACCCAATTTAGCTGTCACCATTTCCTCCTTGCAAAAATGAAGCTCAGAGAAGGCCAGGGCTATTGTGCTACTTCCATAACTCGCATAATGTCGCCTGCCTTCTCCCGTCTCCTGAGGATTTTAGGGCCCAGCTTTATCCAGGCCCTCTCAGTAGCCAGTTTGTGTGGAATCTCAGGGTTCTTTTATTTCTGCTTGTCATTGTCCAACCAATGAGCTAACTCAGTGTTAATTGCAACAACTGGTTGCCTACTCTGTGTGACATGAAGGTCTCCCTCAAAAAGTTTCCTCTTGGTCTCCACAGTGACCTATATTTCCATTTGAGTCAAGCCTCAGACCCTCCAGAAGGCATCTCATAGTTGAAATATATAGATCACCGGGAGAACACTAAAGGGTGGGGCAATTCACACAGTAGCATCCAACAATCAGTACACTGGCACAAACTAGTTATCAGATTAGCTGTCTATATCTTAGGAAATCTGGAAGTCAAACATAACTGGGGAGGAGCAGGATACAAGACTGGCAATGGTTAGATGAGAGACAGAGGGAAGGAAGACATCTGAATTTTAGAGCTCAGTCACAGGTGAGTCTCTTCAGTGGGACAGGTGGAGGCAGTATCAGCATAAAGCTATCAACTTCTGGAGGAAAGGACCCTAAAGATACCAGTTTAGTGGTTAATTATGGGTGGTTGGAATAAGAACAAATGCTCCTTTCTTCTTTGCACTTTTCAAATTTTCTAAAAAATATAATATGACAAATGCCATTAGAAAGGAATTCACCATACTCTATAGGGATTTTACAGGTTGACTTTCTATGACTCGATGACCTTTGTGGGTGAAAGGAGGAACAGAGTGACTGTCACAGGTATGGTTATAGCGTATGTAGGCTTCACTGCCTTCTCCATGGTTTCCTTATATTATTGTCACCTTTATTTGTGTGCCTCTCTGACACATGCATGTTTATCATTCCACTTTCACCTTTTGGTCCCATTTTTCACCCTTTGAGATGTCCTTGCTTTGGCATGACACCCTCATTCCACCTTCTCCAGCAGCACCCATAATACAATCATGGTTATTTAATTAAAAGACTGTTCAGAGAACATTTCTTTTTCCTGGGAGAATATCCCTACATCCATAGAGTGAAGCTGAGACTTAGCCAAGTTTTAGTGATTCGGTGCAAGTATGACCCTTGGCCAGAGATCTATAGTTAACCGATTCATTTAATGCCTCACCATCTTCTTGCTCTGTATAGACACAAGTCGTCTGAACCATCTTGATCAGACAATTCTGGTAAAAAATATATTTGATAAAACAAAACTAGTGAAGCTGTCTACACGGATCCAAACCTCCTTTCCACCTTCTGCGGCAAATGCCTGAGGCTATGCATTTCTGACTGGCAGTGATTTGGTCAATCATGTTACTGCAGTTCGATTCAGGTTAACTACAGGCAGCCCAATCCAAAATGACCAATTAAGCCAGGATGCCGATGAACTAAAGTTCTAGCTTGGATACCAGATATCTAGACCTTTCCCATTCACAGTTTTCTCATCAATAAAATAAGGATAAAAGTTCTTGCCTACTTAATTACTGAAGTTACCGTCAGAATCAAATTAGTTGTGAATATTGCAGTCCTCTGAAATTTAAAGTGCTGTGTATTTAGATGGCACATTTGTCAATAGACTGGCCATTGCAGGAATCTAAAAAGATCAATTAAGATCAATCAAATCAACCAAGCCTCAGAAGGAGAGAGAGCTGTTTAACATGTAAAAACAGCCCGTTTAAGGGCCATCCCTGGTGTCTAATTTGCCACTTTTCCCCATTTTTCCTCCTGTTTAGCTCTGGAAACATTGCAAGTGATTTCCATCTGATTTAGGAAAGTAATGGAGCAAAGAGACTATCTGTAAACATAAAGAATACAATGGGAAACATTATGTGTGTATATAAAGAAAGAGAAATAAAACCAGGCGAAAAAACTTTACAGCTTGTCTCAAAAGAATTATAAAATTAATGGATGAAGGGTGTGTTGTTACATTTTTATATTTACATTTTGCCAATGGAAGGCCTCATAACATTTTTACTGTACCTGTAGATTTGGCTCTTCTGCTTGTCGCGTGGATTGAAAGCTGAGCCTCCAGAATTAGGGACTGCTGGGATGTAAGCCGATTCCAGGGATGAAAGAAAGTTCAAAATGGCAATGGGCCAGCCTTCTTTAGCATCTTTGCCTGGCACAGAGATGAGCAGGTGCATGACATCAGGTCTGATTGGGTTGCTGATGCCCAGGCTTCAATCAGACTCTCTTAAAGATGCTCTTCTTGGGAGTACATTGTCCACCCTCCTTCCTCCTCATTTGTATTCCATCTTAAAAAAGGAAACCAAATCAAAACAAATGAAATGTTGATTAATATGACCTCATGATTCCCACCAACCTTGGTGCCTATTCTTTATTGCTCTGACATTATCACTATAAGGCTTTTGAATGATTTCTGACTTAGTGTTGAACCTATATCTGAAAGAATTTTGCTTCTGCATTGCAAAGTTGATTAATTTATTTATCCAGTTTGCTATGAACTGAATCGTCTATGCCCAATATTCATATGTTGCAGCCCTAATCCCCATTGTGACTGTATTTGGAGATAGGAATTTTAGGAGGTAATTAAGGTTTAATGAGGTCATAAGGGTGGGGCCCTAACCTGACAAGATCGGTGACCTTAGAAGAAGAGGCGGAGGACAGAGATCTCTCTCTCCACCATGTGAGGAAACAGCAAGAAGGTGGCTGTTTGTAAGCCAAGAGAGTTCTCACCAGGAACCAAAGCAGCTGGCATCTTGACCTTGGACTTCTCAGCTTTCAGAAATGTGAGATAATAAATTTCTGTTGTTTAAGCTACTGCAGTCTATGGCATTTTGTTATGCAGCCCAAGTTGTCAAAGATATAGTTAAACTGACTCGGTTTATTTGTTCTTAATTAAGAATGATCAATTTGACTACTGAATTGTAAAGTTATTTCTGCTTCCCAAACAAGCTAAATACTTACCTACTCAGAAAACAAAAGGATGGGTAATAATTGATTCTGTACCTTGATATCCAAAGAGGTCACCTAATTTTACAATGTTTGCCCAACAATGATTGTCAAGCTAGGCTTAGCACCAGGGCCTGCTGAGTCATGTTCTAGTGTGCTTGTCACTATGCCACAAACCTACACTACACCATCAAATCCAGAGGCTGGTTTAAAGTTCCGAAATTATCTGTATAACCATGACTTAAAATCCAGAAACTATAATGAGATAACTGATGAATATGACTATGTTAAAAAAAAATTTCTGCACAACTAAAACAAACAAACCAAAACTTTGCTATAAGAAAAGTCAAAAGGCAAACGGCAGACTAGAAAAAAGTACTAGGCAACTCATATCACAGACTAAGAACCTAACAGGAAAATGGGAAAAGTGAATGAAGAGATAGTTTACAGTTAAAGAAATGTAAACAATTTTTGCATATATAAAAAATTCTCTCTACATCCCTCATAATAAGAGAGATGCAAATTTAAATTTCACCGAAATGTTATTTTTCACCTATCACATTGGCACAAATCCAAAAGTTTAATTATATATTTTATTGCAAGGAAATATATCTCATTCATGGTGAGAGGGCAAATTAGCACAAGCCTTTTATAGAGTAAGTTAAACAATATCCAAAATTATAAGCATATATCCTTTTTGATCCAGATTTTTATTTATGAGAATAAATAACATAGCTCACACAAGTGCAAAATGACATTCGTCCAAAGTTATTTATTTCAGCATTGTTTGTAAGTAAACAACTGGCAATAACCAACGGTCCATTAATGGGAGATTGCTCAAATGTATTATGGTATAATCAACAATGGGATACACTGAAACCAGGAGAAGAATGAAAATCACCCTATGTAGTGACAAGAAAAGATCTCCAAGGTATATTGTGAGCTAAAAAAAAAAGCAAAAAATAAATATTCTGCTAACTTCCAGAAAAGAAATACTTATATAGACCTGAGTAAATGCTGGAAGATATACAAGCTTGTCAATCAGTGGCCCAAGTGGATGGGTGGGTATGGGACCAAAGGAAGGGATTGAAACTTCTGACTCCACATTTTCTTAAAATAATTTTTTTTGAACCATATGACTATATTACATTTCACAATTAAATAAACGACAAAGAAAGAGAGAAGGAAAAAAAATCCATGAGCGGAATCCAGAATTTCCCTCAGTAACCTGTGCCACTTTGTTCTATTTCTTGATGTGAAGAAGTCTTTCATTTTGGCTATTTTCAGTAGTTTTGGGGTAATAACAACTTTATCTGGCAGTTTCAAAAATACATATAGAACAGTTATTCACCACATATTCTGAAAGTATAATATTCAAAAGAAATTTGGCCCAGAAACTGGAAAATACAATCCCAGGATAATCTTTCAACGGTTGACTATTTGTGACATGATATAATGGAAACAACACAGGCCATAGAGATGAACCACATTTGGGTTTAAATGTCATGTCTGCCACTAACGAGCCTGTGTTCTTGAGTAAATACGTTCACTTCTAAGACTTCGGTTACTGCTCTTAAAGTTGGTCATAGAAGTAATATCCATAGTAGTAGTACTGCGTATCTACTGAAATCATTCAGATTAAAGATCTAACATTGGTAGATTTGTCATAGATGGTAGCTCTTATTAGGCGATTTCTATATTGACAGTCAATGTGAAAATTCTGCAAAGCCAGTAGGTATTAGTAAAGTAAAGCTAGTCTACAGAGGTTCAGCAACATCTCACCTGGCTGGAATTTCATTATTCCTAATCTTCCTTACTTCCAGAACACAGAAACAGAAAGAAGCAAACAATGGTTCTCAGTGGCAAAACAGATTTCACAATTATCTGTATGAAAGTGTTAACATTTGACTCAGAAAAGCCCCTTGAAAGCCTCCCCACCGCCCCAATCCCCAGAGAGATGGTTTGGCAAGGATTTCATGGCAGGAGTAAGAACAGAATTAGAGATGGGACTGACATAGGATATGCTGCCCAGTGACAGTGACAGATCATGGCCTGAGAGAAGAGCTACATAAATCAAACCAAGAACTTAAGAATGTAGCAGTTGAGAACTTCATCTAGGAACACAATATCTACATAAGTTGTGACATTTCAGGCCAGGTCCACAGAGAGTAGAGAAGAATACGTTCATTAAAAATTGTTAAAAATAAATGTTGATGCTTAAATACCTACTTATTTAGGTAATTCATCTCTCTGAAATGATTCATTCCCTGTTTCGGGGTTTTTGTTTTTTGTTTTTTTTTCACCAATAGCTAAAATTTCACTGTGTTCAGTACCTAAAGGCTCATTAGAAATAGAAACTCTAATGGAAAAGTCTGGTCTGAGATGAATAAAAACATTTAAATACAACTTGAAATGAGAAAAGTGCACAATAAATGGGATATTGTTCTCATGTGCTCATGGAAACCCTGGTAAATAAACAGAACCAAGTTACCTGTCCTACCTTTGATTTAAGGCTTATGCATGCATAGAATAGAGCCTGTAATATTTTCCACCAGGATCTCCACTCGAGTTATTCCTACTTGTTTAGATTTTGGAAAATCCAAGTGCTGAACAATGACTTTTGCAAGTTGCAAACTGCTTTAAGGACAAACACTTCAGTTGTGTGTGTAACTTGGTAAATGATACCCTTTTTTGAAGCCATGGAACAGAGAACTTAATTCTTATTGAGCTTTTGTTTATAGAAACATAGGCATAATGAGGGGGTTTGCCCCCAAAACTTTGCTGCCATCCGCTTGGAATAACAACCCTCCTCCTCTGCAAAAGAACCACGAGAAATTCTGCCACATGTTCCAAACAAGCAGCAAACTGTCAGTGCACCCTCTGCATCGCATATTTTGTGGATGACATATGTGGTGGCTACGTTCTTTTGGGTCAACATGCCTCCTTTATTATGTAGAGTCCCCAGTTACTCTGCAAACAGTCATGCCACTGCTGTAGCTGCTAACCAGAGAAACTGTAGGACCAGATTCAGGAAGTGTGTTTATAATGGAAAGTGACAAGTCACTTCTATTATTGTTATCATCATCATACAAACAAAATAATAAAGACTCAACTCATGCTTGTTAATTGAATTCCACTTCAAGAATAGAGTACTGATCCACATTTTCTGAGTTCCTTGAATTGATGTTGCTGATTGTATGTGTGGGGGGGACGAGGGTTGGTGGTGGGCAGGCAGGGGAGATGTAACCAGAATTATCTGGGAACTTTTTCCTAGTGTTCTTGCATATCTCTACGCCTTTCCCTTAATCCCCAATTTATGTGAATAAACTCTTGTAAGGAAAAAAAAAACCTCAGATAATTGATATAATAATAAATATATAATATAGTGAATAATACATACAATAGCAAACGTGTTGAATGTGTTCTATGTGCTAGACACTCCTAAACTCTACCCTTTCCCATGGTTGTGACCTTTTCTCTGTGATTAATCACTGAATTGGTATTATAGTTAGGAAATTAACTGCAAGAGGTCATCCACATTTTTTTCCTTATCTCCCTGTGATGATGTTTCACATTTTCATGAGAAAAAAATGGTGCACCAAAAGAATACTTTCTTGTGTACTGTATGTGGCTTTGGATAGAAAACATTATCCTGAGCCTCAGTTTCCTTATTTATAGTACATAGAGATAATAAAATATTCTTCGTCTATATTGATATATAATAATAGATATTATTATCATAGTGAGATGGTTAATTAAGTTCAGAGTATGAGTGAACAGCAAGAAACTTAGGGCTCCAACTAGAAATACAATTTTACAAACCAGGAGGGTTGAGCTGTACTTAATCTGGGCTAAAAATCATGAAGTACAAAGAAATATACAGTATTTCCTTCCTCCTATAGGTTTTCAGGAATAACATCCAGCATCATCTCAAGTACAGCAGAAAGAACTCAGTTCACATTTACATGTGGATTGGAAACATAAGAAGCTTTGATAGGCTTGCCAGGTGAGATAAGGTAATAGATCTGGAGCTTGAGGCTTTGCTGGTGCTGGCCAGAGGCAGAACTATGGGTCAAAGGAGATTGAGAAACAGGGCTATGTGGAAGGGGATTGAGATCAATCACAGAAAACCAACTTTTCTAGCTTATTTTCCCAAGGCATGAAGCCACCACAGTTACATAGCCCTGAACCACCCACCTTGAAAGCTGGGAAGTCTGTATCTTTCCCACCCGCCCCTCCCCAACCCCAAATGTCTATCATTAAAAGTAGATAAAAGTTGAGGCTGGGTGCTGTAATTAATACCAACCTGTCTGGAGGGCACCTCCATCACCCCACAGTCCTCCCATTTTTCTTAGATGCTGAAAAAATGCTTTTCACAGCTATGATGACACAGCCAGAAATATCACCTTTTGAAGACATCATAACTGTGAGATATGACACTCTTTTGGCTGTTAGAAAGTTATTTGCTGTGGCCATTAAATACAGCCTGTCACTCCCACTCATCTGAGCCATATTTCCTCCCTCCATAGATTATCTATAAATATAAGCTCAGGTACAAATAGAAATAATGAACATTCGTGGCTAAAGAAGATATGCACAGGCAAATCTCGCCAAAGGGTAAGCTTTCCCTCTTGTAATGGAGCAACTTTCCCCAGGAGTAGGCTCAGTAGATCCCAGAGGCCAGGTCTCCTGGAGGGGTCTCCAATGCTCAGGTCAGTGTGACTTCTCCAATATCCCAGTAATGCAGGGTCCATGTCTGAAAAATTCCAAGGATGTGCCAGACTGCCCACTTGATGGTCCAACCTACTTTGCTGCCAGCTAGTAATTAGAATGAGTTAGTGGTAGTAGCTTGTCCAGTATTTAACTCTAGTTAACGTGAATATTGGTAACAATGCATTACATTTGTGTAGATTCTACAATGGCCAAAGCACTTCATGGGCAGGTAGTATATTCATTTAATCAAATATATACAGGCATACCTCATTTTATTGCACTTCACTTTATTGTGCTTCACAGATGTTGCATTTTTTAACAAATGGAAGGCAAGACCCTCTACCAGCAAAAATATTACAACTCGTTTTATTACGATATTCACTTTATTGTGGTGGTCTGGAACTGAACCCACAATATCTCCAAGGTATGCTTGAATGATTTGTGTATCTATGTTAATTATATACAATTAATTAATAATCAATTAACATATAATTAATTATATATAATTAATATAGCAATGTAATATTAATTATAATTAATACATCATACAATTAATTGATATATTAATTATACATAATTAATAAATGCAACACATATATATATATACATATATTTGTTATTTGTTGTTTTTCTAATCCAGGTGCTTTATTATTTTATGTGTGCTTAGCACTTTCATAGGAACCTGGTGAAATATAGAAAAATGTAGAAAATATGTAGCAATTTAGCATTAAACTAGAGCTAAAACCTTTACACTATGCAAGAGTGAGAAAATAATGCTGTATAATTAATGAAGATTACGTAGAACAAGTGACTAATTTTTAGGTGTTTGGAGAGAAGGGTGATCAACAGTTAGTAGGGACTGATAGGACTTTAGCTCAGCTCTGAGAATGCGAGGTCTGCAAAGGGCCTTTATCTGGATTCTAAAAAATGGGATCTCTGTAGCATATTCAGCAGGTTATTCCAAGGGGTGAGTAGAATGATGAGAAAACAGGAATATTTCCAACATGTATGGGAGTATGTGCTGGAAGATAATATAACGCTTGAATTGCTTGTAAGACTTTTCACACTGAGGTTAATAACCTTGGGAAATTAGGCTTTAGAAATAATTTGTAGATTTGTATAATACTGTGATATTGTGATTTCTCAGGATGATCTACAAATCCAGAAACTTTATTTGTTCACAAGGGCTTATGTTCAATATCCTTAAACATATTCTCGCCTAAGTGGAAAAAACCATGAAAGACACAAAACTTAGTGTCATCTCATGGCTCAAGATAGATCTGTCCACCACAGAGAAAAATGTTAGCCTGGCTACGAGTTGTGCTTTTCTCTACAAAGCTACAGTTCATCAAGCTGATGCTGAATTTTATTAGCCAAGCGGATAAACCTCATACGGAGGCTTCTAGTTAATAACAAGAGATTGTACACAAACATGCATTAATTATATAAGTTCATAGCTTCCACTGGTCGAATATTTTCATGTGAAAATAGCTCTGTTTGTATTATTAAGTCCTTTTTGACACTAGAAGTGTATGACACACGTGTATATAGCTAAATGTCTTATGTACTTCAGCTTCTGACCTTTACTGTATCATCTACCTTGAAGCTACAATAAACACATAGAATATATACAAATATGGCTATAAATGTTATTTATAATATTTGTTATATATAACAAAATATAGGCATATTTTGAAAAACAAAGCAGTTCTTGTCAGTTCCCTTCTCCACTCCCTTCAGTGGCTTCCCATTATAGTTAAAACAAAATCCGAAGTCCTCACCACAGCCAAGAGGGCCCTTCCAGGTTGGGTCCTGGTCTCTTCTTATTTCTTATTGTTTTTGTCTACTCCACCCATATTGTCCTTTTGTTGTTCCTCAAAGATGCCCAGCATGTTTCTGGCCCGGAGCCTTTTCCCTGGATGTTTCTTTTGTCTGGAACACACTTCCCTCAGACCTTCACACAGCTCACTCCCTTATTTTATTCGGATCTCTTCTAAAGGCCAGTTCCTCAGGGAGGCCTTCCCTGGTCACCCACCTGACATCAACCCTGTGCTTCTCTGGCCTATTGTCTTCCCACGTCTTGCTTCATAGGCCTTAGCATAACCTAACACTTTTTCATTTAACTTACATAATTCCCAAATGGGAATGTCAGTTCCTCAAAGAAAGTAGTTTTTTTTTCCCCTCTATCTCTGGTATATAGAAGATATCCATTAAATGCTTGCTAAATGAATTTAAAAAGTAAGTTGGTATTTGTTGGCTTATTCATTTATTTACTTATTGGTGTATAATTACCACCATAAATCCACTACTCAACCTGAGAACTAGAACATTATCAGAAACTGTCATCTGCCTATGTTGACCACTCCCTTCCTCACTCTGTCTTCCCGTCTAAGGTAAAGCTTATCTTGAATCTCGTGTAATAATTTCCTTCCTTTTAAAATATAGTTTTATTATATGTATGTGTGTATATCTAAACTTGTATATTGTTTAGAATGCAGTTTCATTTCTTGATTCTGAATTTCATTTAGAAAGAGTATCATTCTATATGTAATCTTCCACTCAATTTTATATTGTTTTGATTCATCAATATTTTTGATATTACTTTGATACTTTGATATTATATTATTTCAATATATGTCTGTGGTCTATTTATTTTCACAGTTACATAGGAGTACTCTATTCTGTGACTACAATTACTGTACCACATTCTGTACCACAATTACTTTTCACATTGTCTTCAAATGAGTCTTCTAGGATGGTCTACTCCCTTAAGAGTTGAAAATATTTGTCAGAGTCCTTAGCAATTTTTCCAAGGCCACAGAATTAGTGAGTCTCAGATTGTCTACTGAGGATGCTTTGCAATTTGTAGAGACTTGTTAAGGGCATCTTGAGTGTGATGCCCTATTTTCTGTTGAAAATATCCTATGATCTCTTGCCCCTTTCCTCTGAGGCAGCTTGTCCTAGCTCTCCTAGATGCAGAAAAAGCATTTAACTATATTCAATACCCTTTCATGATAAAAGCTCTCAACAAATTAGATATAGAAGGAACATACCTCGATATTATAAGGGCCATATATGACAAGACCACAGGTAACATCATACTTAACAGTGAAAAACTGAAAGCTTTTCCTCTAAAATCAACAAGACAAGAGTGCCCACTCTCATCACTCCTATTCAACATAGTAATCTAAGTCCACGCTAGAAAAAACAGGCAAGAAAAGGAAATAAGAGGCATCCAAATTAGAAAGGAGGAAGTAAAATTGTCTCTGCAGGTGACATGACCTTTTATGTAGAAAGCCCTAAAGACTCCACCAAAAATTGTTAGAACTAATAAATGAATCCAGTGAAGTTGCAGGATTCAAAACCAACATATAACACAGCAAGAAATCAATCATTTCTATACACCATCAACAAATATTTGAAAGAGAAATAAAACTATTCTATTTACAATAGCTTCGAAAACAATAAAATTCTTAGAAATGAATTTAACTGAGGATGTGAAAGATCTCTACACTTAAAACTATAAGACACTGATGAAAAAAATTGAAGACACAAATAAATAAAAAGATATTTTGTATTTGTAAACTGGAAAAATTAATATTGTTAAAATGTCCATACCGCTCAAAGCCACCTATAGATTCAATGTAATCCCTATCAAATTTCAATAGTATTTTTTTTTTTTCACAGAGTTAGGGGAAAATCTAAATTTGATTGGAACCACAAGAGACTTTGAATAGCCAAAATTATCTTGAGAAAGAAAAACAAAGTTGAAGGCATTACATTTCCTGATTTTAAACTATACCATAAAGCTATGATAATCAAACATTATGGGACTGGATTAAAAACAGATACATAGGCCAATAAAATAGAATAGAGAGCCCAGAAATAAATCTATGCACATATGGTTAATTAATGTTTGATAAGAGAGCCAAAAATACTCAATGGGAAAAAGATAGTCTTTTTAATAAATGGTGTTGGGACAACTGGATGTTCATATCGAAAAGGATAAAATCAGACCCCTATTTATATCACTCACAAAAATTGACCCAAAGTAGATTATAGACTTAATCATAAAGCCTGGAACTGTGAAACTCTTAGAAAAAAACTTAGGGGAAAAGTCCCTTGACACAGATATTGGCAAAAATTTTTTGAATATGACACCAAAAGCACAAGGAACAGAAATAAACAAGTAGGACTAGATCAAACTAAAAAGCTCTGTACAGCAAAAGAAATAATCAGCAAAAAAAAAAGAGAGAAAAACTTACAGAAAGTATTTGCAAACCATATAAGTAGCTAATATTTAAAATATATAAAGAGCATATGTAACTCAATAGCAAAATAACAAATAATCCAATTAAAAATGGTCAAGGACCCAAGTAGACGTTTTCCCAAAGAAAACATACAAATGACTAACAGTTAACAGTTACATGGAAAGATCCTCAGCATCACTAATCATCAGGAGAATGTGAATGAAATTATGAGCTATCACCTCACGCCTGTTAGAATGGCTGTTATCAAAAAGACAAGAGATAACAAGTGTTGGCAAGGGTATGGTAAAAAGGGAACATTACTGCACTATTAGTAGAAATGTAAATTGGTACAACTGCTATAGAAAATAATATGGAGGTTCCCTCAAAAATTAAAAATAGAGCTACTATATGATTCAGCAATTCCACTTCTGGGTATATCCAAAGTAAATAAAATCACTGTCTCAGAGAGATACTTCTATATCCATGTTCATTGCAGAAATATTCAAAATAGCTAAGACATGGAAATAATCTAAGTGTCTATTGACTTATGAATGAATAAGGAAAATGTGAAATATATACCTACATATATTCATCTCTCGATAGATAGATAGATAGATAGATAGATAGATAGATAGATAGATGGATAGATCGGGATCTTTTCAGCCATAAAAAGAAAGAAATCCTGCCATTTGCAACAACATGGATGGACCTGAAAGGCACTGTATAAGTGAAATAAGAAAGACAAAAAAAAAAGAGCAGATATGTCTCACATATACATGAAATCTAAAAAAAAAAAAAAGCCAAACTCAGAGAAACAGAATAGAAACAGAGAGTAGAGTGAAAGTTGCCAGGAACTAGGGGCTAAGGAATAAATGAGGAGATAGTTAACAATGCTGTATTGTACATTTGAAAGTTGTTAGAGTAGATCTTAAAAGTTCTCACTACACACACACAAAATTGTAATTATTTGAGGAGATAGATGTGTTAACTAACCTTATTATTGGGATCATTTCACAATATATATATGTATCGAATCATCATGTTGTATATCTTAAACCTATACAATGTTGCATATCAATTATCTCTCAGTAAAAGTGGAAAAAATAGAGCAAAGGATAAAATGGTAAAACAAAATGGCTGTGTGTATGTACACACACATTATGTATGTGTATGTGTGTGTATATATATATATATACACTTGTAATTTATATATATTATATTCATTAGTAATTATAGAAATGCAAAGTAAAGCAACATGAAATACTAGTTATTGTTTTTTTCAAATGGATTGGCAAAGTTGAAAACTAAGGTAATGCTTAATATTTTTGAGATCAAGTTTTGTGTGTTGTTCTTGTGGGATTTAATAGAATACATTTCTGGAAAAATTTGTTTAAAATTATGGAAGTCACTTTGGTCTATCTTATGCCAATGAGAAATGCATTATTTGTTTTATAAAAGAATGTAAGAAACCAGAAATATGGATTTTAATGAGAAAATGGTAGAGTTTCTGGTGAATAATCTTTTTCTGTTTTATTTTACAAGAAAAATTCTTTAAAAATAGTTTACATATTAGAATGTTCATAAATCAGCATGGAATCTTTCAATTAATTAAATGCTAATAAATCAACTGGATCTAAAAATTAAGCATCAAATTAAAATCAAATAATTAAGACTAATAAAACATGGGTGGTGGTGTATGTGCACTCTCTCTCAACCCCTCTAACTCCCCTTCTCCAAGAGCATTAGAGTATTGCTCATGATTAAAGAGAAACACTCTCATAGGAATGTAAATTAGTAAAAGCTTGTGGCAGAATTTGGCAATATGTAAAGTACTTAAAATTGTAAACATGCTTTGACAGAGAAGTCTCATATTTAAGAATTTATCCTAAAGAATCAGACAAATCTTCAAAGATGTTTGTACAAGGGTGTTCACTGAAGTGTTGTTAATAGTATTGAGAAATTGGAAGTAAACTAAATATTCGACGATGGGGAATTAGTTTAAAATTTATGCTATGTGGAAGTAGAATATGCTACATAAGTATTTGAATTTGTAAGTATATTCAGAGTTTACTGAAAAATAAAATAATCTTAATTTAGTAAACAAAAAATAAACAACATAGCATGTTTAGTATAATTCTTTTTACATAAAAATTGTACACATATAAAAACATATCCAAGCAGAATCAATTGCCAAGAATATGTACACCAAAAGGTTAACACCATGTAGCTCTAAATGTAGAATTATAAATAACTTCTTTCTCTTTTGTTTTTTATGATCTCCAACACACGCATATTATTTAACTTCGATGTAATCTGATTACTAATGAGCTACCACCCTCGTTTAGGCCACTGTCCCCTTTTACCTGATATCGTCACTTGGATCCCCTCTGAAAGTAGGTGTGTGAAGACAAAAACTAGCAAGCAAGTACAGGTGTCCCCAACTTTTCAAAAGTTCGCTTTAGAACACTTTGTTTTTACGACCTACATTCGTACTTATTTGCGCTAACTGAAAGAAATCTGAAGAGGATTTTCGCTTTTACGGTAAAAGACGGAAAGCAAAAACAGCATTGGGCATTTGTTTTACAGCACGTCGTTATAGAGGCAGCCGCACCTGCAGCAGCCAGCGTAGTGCGCCAAGCTCTTTCTCCGGAAGTACACTCAGCATCTCAGCATCAAGTCCCGATAGTTTTGAACTGTGTCTGTGAGCATCTGCGCTTTATCTTGATTTATTTTGTTCATCCGGTAGCAAGATGCATCCTAAGGTAATTGCTTTTTCGCTTCACACCATTTTGGCTTACGAAAGGTTTTATAGGAACCCTGTACTTTAAATGGAGGTGGAGGGGCTGTAATTAGGTTTGATAGTGGTGATCTGGGAAGCAGAAAGGCCAGAAAGGAGAAAAACCAGTAAAGCGTGTGTCAGTAAGCTGGCTAATGCCTTGTGCAGCTGGGCACAGTCGCACTGTGTTCTGTGTGAATGACCCTCAGAGCTGTCCCACTGAGGTACTGGCAAGCCACTGAGGGACAGGAAAGCCGAGGCATTTATTCATCAAATTGCATCCCTCTTTGGTTGAAGGTTACCCTAGGGTTTCAGGTTTCTGGTGGTTGGTACTTTTAAGCTGCCCAGTGTGTGGGCTGAGCCGACACCCCCAGCTTCAGAGGCCAAATCTCAGTCAGAGAAACAGAGCTGAGAGTGCTTGCCAGGGGCTGGAGGAGTGCCGTGGGAACTTTCCATTGTAGTTGTAGCTGAACCCCTATGTAGGTCCTCGGGATGTGACACTCAAGGAGCATCATCTGCCTGGTATCCCTGGATTCATCACAATGTCTCAGAAAGTCTATCTGCTTCCACTCTTACCTTCCTAGAGCCTCAGCACAACCTCTTTAGTTATTATTTTAAAACTCATATCATATCACACCCTTTGCTGGAAAACCCTCCAACATTTCTCATATCACTCATCAAAACAAACAAAAACCAAAAAAACTTAAACGGTCCACAAATGGGTACCTGATCCAGCCCCCATAACTTCATGTCTCATTTCTCAACTCACTGGCCTCACTGTAGCTACTCTGGCCTGCATGCAGTTATTCCTCCAACTGTGCACCCACCCAGGCCCTTTGCACGAGCTCCCTCTACCTGGAAGGAAGGCTTCTTCTCCAGATATGCGCCTACTTCTCTCACACTTCTTTTGAGTTTCTGTCCAAATAATTCCTTCTCAGAACAGCCTTTCCTTGACTCTTCTGTGGAAAAGCGCAGCTCTCTCACTCTACTGTCCTCTTTATTTTATTTTTCCCCATGACACTAATCATCATTGGACAAACCACATTTTTTTCTTTAGTTTTCAAAAACTTATTTCTCCTTGTCCCCCCGTTTCCCTTTCCCCAACAGTAGATTATAATCTCTGTGAGGACAGAGCTGTGCCTGTTTTGTTTTTTGCTTTGTTTTGTTTTTATTATTATTTGCCCAGTGCCTGGACTATTACAGGCACTTAATAAGTGCTTAATATTGAATGATGAATGGATGAATGAATGGATGAATGGATAAGCCAAGGACGAATCAGCTTCCAAGGGAAGGACAGAAGAAGATAGAGAACACTTTTCCGGGATCAGATTCCTTCTCTGGTGTTTTCTGCTTTGTAAGGCCACTTTTACTAACCCTCTGTGACCTTGACAATTCTGTTTCGTCTTAGTGGTTGCTTCACAGCTGACATTCTGAAACACAGATTTCTGCCTGCCTAGGTATATAATATTGGCCAGTTTTCACTTGGTTAATCAGATCCTCAGTTCTCCAAGCAGTCTGCTTCCAGGGTCTTCCACAACCTGGAATTACAGGTGGACCAGAGCTCTGGTCAAGCTGACCTGAAATCAGTTCCCAGAGGTCAGGACCAGTGTTCTCAGTATGTTCTTGGCTCAAGTTCTCATCAACTCTGTGCTGTCTCCTTGTCAGGCCAACGGAAAGAACCTGGTATGCTTGGCACTTAGCCTTGTAGTCCAGACTTTCTTGACAACACACCCTCCCATAAACCAAAACAAAGTCATCCTTCTATTACAACCTTTTCCAGATTTGCTAGTCCTGGATTCTTGCCTCCACCCTACACCACTGCCATGGTGCTTATGAAACATGAGGTCCACCCACAACTCTTTTCTCCCATGATTTACCAGAATTAATAACAAGGCTCCACACTGAAAAGTGATAATATCTACCCTCCAAAGAATGTGGAATGTTTGGAAATATGCCTGGGTGACCCATCCATAGCACCCAGAGATACCAAAGGTCACTTATTTATCCAGGAGAGAAACATGAGTTTGGGATTGGAAGTCTTCAGTGTGCCTCAGGGGAGGGAGCTGCAGAGTTGAAATTCATGTTTAAATCAGTGGCATTTAATCACATTTGGTGATGTGCACTTCTATGTGGATCTATTCCATTGCATCTCATTCCATTCCATAGGTAATGAATGGATGCATAAGTATATGGAGCACTGATGCCAAAATCCATTTTCTTTGATATATTGTATTATACTTTAGCTCTAGTTTTGAAGTTGTGAGATCAAGTTTTTAAGAGGTCACTAGTATAATTTGTTTCTCTACTTCTCATAACTGAATTTTTTAAAACATGAATTGTATGAAAATATTAGAAAAAAATAAATATTTTATAGTATTAACTACACCTAAATGCCTACAACAAAGTCTCCCAGTAGCTTGTATTCAGATGTCTTCCTAATATTTTGAAGTAGAAATAATCTATGGATTTCTATATGGGTTTGTCCTCAGTTAATTTGGAGTTCGTAGAAAAGTCATTCCATGAATTTTTATTATATCCTGGTCCTTGCAGAGATTTCATTTTAGCAACATTTTGACCTTTTGCAGTTCTATGCTGTTTGTGTCAATTAACTAGAAAATGTGAATTTATATATAAGAATAAACATTTTCCCAATGTAGGTTCAAAACCACAAACAGCATATATCACATAAATAATAAATCATTTATAGAATTATTTATTAGTAATGTATACATTCCCATATTTGTGTTTCTCCTTAATATCATTCAAATCATTTTTCTTCTTCCCTGCCCTTTCCACAGAGGACAATTCAACCTTAAGTACAGTTCTGTATATAACACTATGTCTGAGCCTTTCAGATATACAACATGAGTCAGATACAGGTTTTAATTTCAAAATATTACTTCTGTGTTCTCAGAGACATGATTTTTTTTTGTATGTAAGAAACCACTTTGTGTACAGTTCTCAGCTAATAATAAAACATCCTGCTAATTATTAAATGCTCATTTTGTGCTAAGCATTGTGCTAAGTACTTTGCATTTATTATATAATTTCATTTTTATTCCTACGAAGTAGACATTAACCCCCTTTAGCAGATGAAATAACTAATGAATCTTCTTTATTTGCTTTGATCAGGGGAATCCAAGTTCTATCTTTCCATATTCTGTTATAATTCTCTTCACTCATTTATTTGTATATTTATTGGAAAAAAATGATTTTTCATCTCCTACTCTGTGCATAAGGCACTTTAGGAGCTGTACTAGGAGGTGCGGGAAACCCAGAGAGAAATACGATTCAAACCCTTTTCTCGGGATTCAAAATATAGTTGTATGTATTTTTAGATGACACAAACTTCCAAAGCAATGTCATCCTAAAATCCTAATGGCTTAACACAATAGAAATTAATGTCTTCTCGCCATGGTGTTTCGTGGGCTTTCTTCCATGTGAGAATTTCAGGCTCCAGATTCCTTTCATCTGAGGGTTTTGCCATCCTCTGTGTCATTCACTTCTAGCTTGTGGATAGGAAAAAGAAACACAAGATGGGCCAAGCCAGGCCATGGTGCACATGACTCTATTCCGTTGAACAGAACTCAGAACATGGCCCTGTGAGATTTCAAGGGCGGCTGGAATATGTAGTCTCACAGCGTGCACAGAAAGAAGAGGAATGGCATATGGTAAGCGTGTAGCAGTCTCTTAATTGACTCACTCCTCTGACCATCAAATGTCCTTTGACTCCGCCATAGAACATAGTAGTGATACACCACCCATCCATGAAGTGCTAGCCATTTGACTCCCTATGATCCAGTGACTTATGAACTCTAAGGACAAGTTATCTGCCCTCTCACCCACACTCACATACCACACCTTCCACCCACATTGTAACTTAAGGACAGGATAACAGCTATTAAAACTTCCCATCTGCAAAGTTCCCCAACCATTATGAAATCCTGCTGGCAGTCCTTGTAAAGGATCCTTATGGGAGGTGAATGAGGAAGTTCTGGATGAGACCCTGATTATGCCTCTGGGAGAAATTCCTTTGTGCATTGTTTCTGGTGCCCTTCCTTTGAACATTTTCCCTATGACGACATCTGAAGTTGGTGTTGGGGAGTCTGTGCTCCTTGTGGGCTGCACAGCATTTGTTGCCTATTTTGTGCTGGTGCCAGTATGGGGGCTCAAAGGTTGTTTTAAGCCTTAAATAGTCTCTGTTTTCTTTCACAATAGATGTCTCTTAAAAATGTGGCAAGCTTCTGGTCTTTTTGCTTCCAGTCACTTACTCGCGTGTTAGTAGCCAATCCTTAATCTCTTTTCTTGTAATGATTTTCTTCCTCCTCCCTTATGATTTTCTCTGTAAACTAAATGGACATTGAACTTGAGGGTAGAGTGGGTGGGAGGACCTAACATCCTTCACCTGATCTTTAGCAGTTGTTTGAGTTTCTCTGAGTTACAAATGAAGACAGATGCATTGGGCCTTCACGATCAGCAAGCTTTCTTTAAAAAAACAAAACACAAAAGAACAGAATCAAATTCTAACCAACAAACAAAAAAAAGATACTGGCAAAGTTTAAAACTAGGGTGTTTCTTAGCACTTGAAGTAGCCACTCTAGAGCCAATGCCTCTCACCTGCAGTGGGAAGGGTGAGACACACCTTGTCTCAGGTAAGAAAGCCATATGACATAGATGACCTTATGGAAGGCAGGAAGATATTAACTGAATAATTTTAGAAGTTACTTATTCATTTTTATATTGCAGCATCTTGCAAGCCCCTGAGTAAAAGTTAAGCATTCATAATTGCAGGAAAGAGTGAATGAACAAATTCTTATTGAAAGTGTCTGGAAAATTCATTCCCTTGATTTGGTAATTCATAAACAGGAATCTATTGTTCCTTAATCTTGCCTCCATGCACCCAAATTTCTCCTCTGCTACATTCCCTAAATTTCTCCATTAGTCTTTTTTTTTTCTTTTTGCATTTTGGCAGACAACAGGCTTTTGGAAGGTAGCAATTGAAGAAGCTGTCATCTAAAAATGCATTATAAAACAGAAAGGATCTTACCAAATGAGCTCTAAATCACATACTTGGTTACTTAGCTGAGGCCGTGGTCGGGAAGCTGAGGAAGCTGGGTGGTAGTATGTGGGTTCAAGGAAGTATAGGCAGAGGTGATAGAGAATTTGACATTTCTCTGGAAATGGTCCTAGAAATGAGTCTTCTATTTTTGGAAGACAACACAGTGCAGTAGAAAGAATACTGATTTCAAGGTTCATGGGTTTTGTTTGCAGACCAGATCTGTTTATGAGCTATATAACCCTGAGCAAGTTACTTAAACTCCTTCTTGCTCATTTTCCTCATCTGTAAAATGTGAGATAACATTCTTCATAGCATTATTTGAAGGATCAAATGGACTAATGGATGGGAAAGTGCTTTTCAAATGGCAAAGCAGTTTCAAATGTGAGTAGTTATTGTAATTGGACCTCAATAAATGCTCTTTGATAATAATAATCACTTTTTAACCACATTTTCCTTCCCGGAAGGATTGTGGATATAGGATACCAATCCCACAGAGACAGGGCTTATTGGTGGCATCTTCTCCTACCCAACTCAGAAGATTATTGAAGAAGTGGGAACAGGACTCATCTCACCCTGACACTGTTTCTCTAGTCAGTATTTTACCACATTAGAACTTTGTTCTGATCCAGCATATGATATCAGTATGACAAAGTGCAAAAGGCAATGGGCTGGGGGGTTCTAAGAGAGGCTTTTATTTTCTTCATTATTTTGTTTATTCATGCATTAATTCAGCAAATATTATTGAAGATCTATGTATTGCAGTCACCATGCTAATCTGCTGTAACTGTGGAGTTGAATTATTATAATCCCCACTCTCATATTAATAGAAAATTGAGAGTCACTTAAACTCTTACTGCATTGGTTGACTCAACTATCTATAGTGTTCAGCCTTGCCCTGTCTTTCTCATACAGTTTTTATGGGAGAGTAGCTTGGAGAGTGCTTTGCAGAAATAAAAGGCTAGAGAATTATGAGGTGTTAGGGTATTATTAGCATTTTATTAAATAGCCATTGGCATATGGCACGGCTTCTGTGCTCAGGTAGGACAACCACAAAACAAAGCTGATCATAAAGAAAGAGGGACACTGGTTATATTTTAACGACATTTTGTGGAATGCCAATAACCAAACCCAAGATTCGTTCATGACTGGGTATGGTTTGAAGTTACAGCCATGAAAAAAAGAGAAAGTGAATTTAAGGAGAGCAGGAATAGGTGTGAGAAAATGGATGTAGTGACTGGTTAGAGTTTTTAACATGATGTCTCACAGGGATGGGCAAGCAGGGTGAGGCTAGTCTGATGAATACTCTGGGAACCTTGATATAGGATAGGAACATAAAATTAGCTTTGGTAGTAATATTAGTCACCATCTATATCACACTGTGTTTTCAAAGTACTTTACAATGGTTTGTTAGATAATTACATCCCTGTGAATTAGGTCGGCATTGTTATTTCTTGCATGCCATTAATCTCCTTTCCTTAGTCAGCAAGTCAGACATTCAGCCTTAAGCTAGGTGTGTCCCCATGAAACAATGCACTGGCCTTAAAGGGCAGACTTAAAGAATGGGTCAATGATAAACTAACATATCTTTTTTAATGCTAAATGCAATCATACTTAACAAACCTTAGCCTATGGAGAACTAGTTATAATCACTGTTTTTCTTCCAATAAGAGGTAAACCAGTTATTTTCATACTATATAGACTATTAGAAAAATGCTTTTACACAGAGAAGTATGTTCTGATGTGGCTTCTGCCACTTATCAGCTTATTACCCACACTTCAACAAGCTTTGAAGATTCCTAAGCTTCAGAGTTTACCTAAAATGTGAATAATAATACCTGGCCTGCTTTTCTCCCTGGTGATTTTTGAGGATGGCACACCATAACATAATTTAGGGAAGTCGGTATGGCCAAATAAGGTATGTTAGTCTTACTGGTTAGCAAGATGTTCGTGACATCAATCAAAAGATGGAAACTGCACGGTGCCATCATCTCTCCTCCTGGGCCTATGGGCTGACATTACTAACTGATTCTAGCACTCTCCCCACCCCCGAACTTGGCCTTAGCCCCAGAATCCTTCTCAACACAGCTCTCTTAGTCATCACCATGGGCTGACTGGAATTGGTACAGATAAGAAAAACATTTGTCAAACCAAAATCTAAATCTCTTCTACTATTTATATTTATTTTATGTTATTTTGAATAGGTTATATATACACATGGATCTAAAACAAAATATTTTCAAAAAGTGAACAGCTTTCCCCTAGTCTTTTGGTCTTCTGCTATTTCTAAAGTGAAATCTTATCTGGCTTATTTACATGATCTGATAAATATTCTCTCAGGAAAAACAAAAATCAAAGGACATCTCAAAATAATGTCAGATAAATTAGGAGGTATGGAGTTCTGAATTAAGACAATTTATTTCATTGTAATTCTTGGCAACACCTTGCCTGGAAAATTGAATCTGTAAAAATCCAATCTTTTAGCCCATTTCCCACGCTAGGTAAACTCTACATAAAAAAAAAAAAAAAAAAAAATCTTAGGTCTAGTTGAATTGAATTTGGGAGATCATATGACACAACTAGGTTCCAAATATTAACTTCTATTTTCAGCCTCTGGATCTCTTTCTAGTTTGAACTGAACAATGAAAACTCATAGGAATGTTATTAACATCACTAACACCTGGAATAATTAAAGCACTTTTTTTTTTTTTTTAAACAGAGCATCTCTTTTTCAATGCTGGACTATAAAGGAAACTAGCCAGGGTGAGTGAGAAAAATTCTCATTTTCAGACGGGATGCATCAGTAAGATTTAGGCAGACAAAGCAGAGTCAATGGAAACTATAGGACATAAGGATCCATTTTCTAACTCGTGATTTAAAGGTACATCACATGAAAGCGATAGATCATTGTGCTGGACTGTCTGTAGCAAACTCAATATTACTACTCCTTTCTAGTGTTCTCTCATTGTAGAGAGAAAGTGAGAGACATATTTTCCCCCAGAATCCTCTTCCCTCTATGATTTTAAATTAGTTTGTCAATGAGAGATGTTTTCATGTTAATTGGAAATAGAAGAAGTCACTATATTTTGGAGGTAGTCGCAGCCAGACTGATGGGCAGATTACTGATTCACGGTAACATCTTGGTAAGGTCTTGAGAACCACTTGGCTCACCTCTGAGAACTAAGAGATTTGGCACAAACTTCTAAAAAACTTTGAGAGGGTAGAAACAGTTTTCCAGAGAGCTCTTCATACTCTGCTTTCATGCTTCAGGGAAGATCTTTAGTGTCAGCTTTCTCAACCTGTACTTCCATGTTCTTCCGATAGTTAAGCCCCTTTCTCCTGACTCAAGTTCTTTACACTTATAATAGTTACAGTGGCTTCTGTTTCTTGACTGAACTCTAATAGAGGGCTTTATTATTATTATTGTTATTATTTTTTTAATAATATCTTTTATTTTTCAATTCTAGTTGGCGTACAATATTATATTAGTTTCAACATAGTGAATAGATATCTATAAAACTCACAAAGCGATCACCCCTAATAGTACCCATCTGACACCATGCATAATTACCACAATATTATTGGCTATACTCTTAATGCTATACTTTACATCTTCATGACTATTTTATGACTACTAATTTGTACTTCTTATTCTCCTCCTCTTTTTTCACTCACCCCACCAAAATCCTCTCCCTCCCAGTTTATTTTGTTTCTTAGATTACACATGTAAGCAAAATCATATGGCATTTGTATTTCTCTGGACTTAACTCCACTTAGCACAATACCTTCTAGGTCCATCCGTGTTGGAGCAGATGGCAAGATTTGATTTTTTTTATGGCTGAGTAATAATCTATTGTATATATGTACTATCTCTTCTTTATCTGTTCATCCATTGATGGACACCTAGGTTGCCTCCATATCTCAGCTATTGTAAATAATGCTGCAATAAATATATGGATGCTCATGTCCCTTCAAGGTAGTATTTTGGGTTTCTTTGGATAAATACTCAGAAGTGCAATAGCTGAGTCCTTTGTCTCTTGTTCTAGCCTTTGTTTTAAAGTCTGTTTTACCTGATATAAGTATTGCTACCCCAGACTTTTTTTTTCATTTCCATTTTCATGAAATATCTTTTTCCATCCCTTTACTTTCAGTCTGTGTGTGTCTTTTGATCTTGAGTCTCTTAAGTAGGCAGCAGAGGTAAGGGTCTTATTTTCTTATCCATTCAGCCACCCTATCTTTTGATTGGAGCATTTAATTCTTTTTCATTTGAAGTACTTGTTTATAGGTATGTAGTTATTGCCATTTTATTATTCATATTTTTGATACATGTTTTTTTCTTCTTCTTAAAGAAGTCTCACCAAAATTTCTTGTAATACTGCTTAGTGGTGATGAACTCCTTTAACTTTTTCTTGTCTGAGAAGTTCTTTATCTGTCCTTCTATTCTAAATGATAGCTTTGCTGTGTAGAGTGTTCTTAGTTGTAGGTCCTTGCATTTCATCACTTTGAATATTTTGTGCCAATCCCTTCTGGCCTGCAAAGTTTCTATTGAGAAATCAGCTGATAGTCTAATGAGAGCTCCCTTGTAAGTAACTAATTACTTTTCTCTTGCTGCTTTTAAGATTCTCTCTTTGTCTTTAACCTTTGGCATTTTACATTGTCTTTAACATTTGTCATATCTTGGTGTGGGCCTCTTTGGGGTCATCATGTTTGGGACTCTCTGAACTTCCTGGGGTTGTTTGTCTGTTTCCTTCACCAGGTTAGTTAGTCTGTTTCCTTCACCAGTTATTTCTTCAAATAGGTTTTCAATTTCTTGCTCTCTTTCGTCTCCTTCTGATACCCCTATGATGCAAATGTTGTTACACTTGATGTTGTTCCAGAGGCCCCTTAAACTATTCTCATTCTTTTTCTTGTTGCTGTTCTGTTTGGGTGTCCTCCACTACCCCATCCTCTACATCACTGATTTGATCCTCTGCTTCATCCAATTTGTTGATTCCCTTTAATGTACTCTTCATCTCAGATATTGTATTCTTCATTCTCTTTTATGTTTCCCATCTCCATTTTTATGTTTTCTATCTCTTTGTTAAAGTTCTCATTGAGTTTATCTACTTTTCCCCTAAGTTCATTGGGCATCCTTATAACCAGTGTTTTGAACTCTGCATCTGGTAGATTGCTCGTCTCCATTTTGTTTAGTTCTTTTTCTGGAGCTTTGTTCTGTTTGTACTTTGTCTTCCCATTTTGGCTGCCTCCCTGTGTTTGTTTCTATGTATTAGGTAGGGCTCCTAAGTCTCCAGGTCTTAGTAGAGTGGCTTTATGTAGTAGGTGTCCTGTGGGGCACATTGGCACAGTCTTCTTTGGTCACCTGAGCTAGATTCTCAAGCTGTGTCCCTTGTGTGGGTTGCGTGTGCCCTCCTGTTGAGGTTGAGCCTTAGTTGCTATTTGCACTTATTGGGATGGATTGACCCTTGGGCTAATTGGTTGGTTGTAAGGATTGGCAAGTGAGGGACTCACCTTCTGGAGCAGGATTCATTCTAGCAAAGCTCTGGTGCCTGCTCTGTCTGCTCTTTAGGTGTGTCCTCCTCAGATGCTTCCCTGGGTGGTGCTCCAGCTCCATAGAAGGAGGCCATTGGGTGTGCTGGCCCGAGGGCCTTTTGGGAGGGGCCCAGCTGCAAGCCAAGTTCAGCCACAGCCTATGAACTTCTAGGGCCACCTGGTAAGAGTCACCAAGCAATTCACAGATGGCTGCCACCTGTGCTGGGCTTATAGGTGCCTCAAGAGACCAGCCAGGAATTGAGTCCAGCTGCTAGTGCTGGGCTTGGGGCTGCTTAGCAAGAGGTACAGGGCATGCTGAGGCCAGATGCTCCTTCTTTGGGTTTTGTGAGCCTTTGAGAGATTTTAAGAAAGTCCGCAGCATGAGCCAAGACAGACCAATCATATGGAATAAACCACTGGAGGCAGCTTGGATGGACCTACAAGTTGAGAGAGGTGGGGTCTCAGGGGATCACCTGGGCAGAGCAACCTGTGTTAACCGGATTGATGGAGACTCAGATATGGTGGCTGCCTGTGTCTGCATGCTTGGGTGGGGGCAAGGGCTCAATAAAGGAACAGTGATTTCTGCCAGCACTTCTGTCTGGCAGAAAGCCACCCCTCCAGCCTTCTCCTTGAATCCAGACAACTCAGTTCCTCTCTCTGTGTCCTTGGCATGCTTAGAGCAGCTGCCCCAGTGCTATGCTCAGAATGGGCTCAGTGATACTCAAAAACACCAGTAGGAATAGCTGAAATAGACTTAGTAAGTGGCAGAATCTTCCATGTTGATTTCCTAACCTGTGAAAAGATAGCTACAATGATAAGAAGAATCAAGTTTATTTCTACAAAAAGAGAAAACCATAATCGATGTAACGTACTTGGGAAAATTTCAGAGTTTAGTGGTACGATCAATGATTTGGAATATTCCTGCTTAGCCTGTCTAAAAGATAGATGGAATTTAGAGAATAAAAGGGAATTTTTGTGAACTTAATCAAGCAGAAGCTCCAAATCTAGCTGCTGTTTCAAAGATAGTTTTTTTTTCGTTTCGTTTTACGTTTTTGTTTGTTTTTTACTTTAACAAGCCAACTAAACTCCAGTGCCTAGGATTCAACTATTGCTCTGGTGATTGTTTTTATTTTCCATACTTATTAGCAAAATTTAAAAAACTCCAATACACAGGTTGCTTTTACTTGGCATGGATTGCAGTATACCTTCCCTGCCTTAACTCATAGTATATCGAGTCTTCGTTGCAATTTAGTATACAGAGACCTCATTTGTTTCACCACCACACAGGGCACAATGCTAATCCAGAACACAGATAACATGAGCTGCTTGGAGATGGTGATACTAATGTAGCAAATACCCTAGTTGCCTTGGTAAGTCTTATTGGAAGTCAGAAGGTGGAAAATGAAGCTCATAAAAATTCTGGTATCTCCTACTTGGGGAAATTTTTAAATGTTCAGCGGTTGGGACATATTGAGATTCCCCTGTCAAGATGAAGAATACATTGCTGCATTAGTACTTACTACCTCTAAGAAAGGGGTACAACACCTGTGGGCCTCTTTGAATTCTAGAAACAACATATACACATGAGCGCATGCTAATCTGACCTATTTACCTATTGCCAGTTTGGAGTTGGGCCCAGATAAAGATGAAGCCGTGTAGCAGGTACAAGGTATTCTGCTTATTGAGCTATAGAAGCAAGCAGATCTAATGGCGCTCAAAGTGTCTTCAGGAGGTAGAGAATACTGTGTAATCTCAACAGGAGAATCAGCTCAAATCATTAGAATTTTGGAGCAAAGCTATGCTGGTTTTCACATAACTATAGTTCTTTTGAGAAGTTTCTGCTTTCTACAGGGCCCTGGCATGATAAACATTTAATCATGAGGCACCAAATGACATGAACTCTCCACTGGCTACTATATGACCCTAAAAATCATGAATTTGGGCATAGTCAGCAGCATTCCATCATTCCATGGCAGTGGGATATACAGGTTTGAGCTTGATCAGGTTCCAAATGCATAACTGATGTGTATGAACACATGATTAAGACTCTATATCGGTTAACCTTAGCTGCATAGCAAGCCACCCTAAAATTTAATGGTTTAAAATACAACCATTTACTTATCTTAAAATTGTCACAATTTATGGGTTGATTAGATCACTTTTCTTGTGGGACAGCTTCACTGGTCTCTGCTGGGTTTGCTTATGTGGCCGCTGTCACCTGGCAGATCAGCTGGCAGCTGAATGATCTAGGATGGCCTCACTCACATGTGTGGCTGTTGACAGGTTATCAACTGGTACAGTGGAAGTGACTGGACTAAGTATCTCTCATCATTTAGAAGGTTAGCCCAGGATTTTTCACAGGAAGATTGCAGTTTCAAGAAATAAAAGCTGTGAGGATTCTTGATGCCTATGTTCAGAACTCAAAGTTGCATCTGCCACATTCTATTTGATAGAAAGCAAAATAAGAATAGCCCAGATTCAAAAGATGGGAAAATAGATTATACCTATCGATGGCAGGAGCTTCAATGTGCCATTGTCAATATTAACAATATATATAGACTTCCATGGCACTTATTCTTTGCTACATTGATTGATACCTCTTCCTTAACCAACATGTATGGCTCCATGGAAAGTTCTAGATTACCAGCTGATTAAAGAAGAAAAAGACCTCTTTTTTTTTCTATCTCTTAAAATTTCTTTTGGGCTAAGAAGTGCTCTTTGACAACGCAGACTCCTTGTTAAATCAAGTAGAGTCCTGTTAGTTTTATTTGCTTCTGCGTAAGCTGTTTTCTTCCCGCAAATTAAATGAGCTGAGCCAATGAAACAGTGTGAAGGACCTCACTGGGCTGCAAGGAATAAGGGATCTTTTTGGAGCAGTGATCTCTCACTCAGAGTAATACTTTGTAGGGTAAGTTAAGCCTAATATAGGGGATTGGTTTATATATTCAGATTTAATGCCAGGAACACTGGCTACTGGGCAGTTAAAAAAAAGTACAGAGAGGAAAGTTGGAGAACCTTCCCAAAAGTGTACTTAGCCTAAATTGGAGGTTCTTCCATGACTGGTTCTGAGAAGAGATATGAATCCGTATAATTTATCAAGTCAAGGCAATTGTATATATTAAATAGTAAAACTACAACCTCATGCTATTACCTTCAAACACATGATTTCTTGTTGTCTATTAACATTTCAGGAAGTATTTTATGTATTGAAAGAAGCCTAAGACCTTGCAGTGAACAAAACAAAGTTTATATTCTAGTTGCTATGCTGGATGACTGAGACCTGAAAGACATAGTTCCTGCTTTCGAGCAGCTTATAATGTGGGGGGAGACAAGAATAATACACTAACCAAAAGAAAATACAAGATCAGAGTCACTTACTAAATTGAATGATTCAGATGACATGAGAAAAAACAAAGGCTCATTTTTCCAGAAAGAGGATTGCGGAATAGTTGGGAAGAAAGCTTGTACAGGGCACACGAGACAGTCATACAATTGCTACAGGCAGTGGTGCCTTGGTTTTCATATTTACCATAGCAGCTATCTATGTGTTGGGCAAACTGTTTCAAAGTGGGAATTTAAGTCTTTTGTCTATGAATTAAGTATACTTTCACTGCATTCTACATAAATGTTCAGATCAATTATTTATTCTGGGGCGAGAGTGACAGTCTGGAGGCTTTGTCTGATGTGGGGATCATGCCTGGAGTCTAACCTGGCAGCCTGGTCAAGGTATGCCTGGCAAGAGGGTGCTTCCAGAGGAAATGGGAAGGCTGAAGGTTCCATCCATATTCCATGGGTGAATGAACATAGGAGAGAGATCAAGCTCACTGCAGACAGTAGATGCATAAGAGGCCAGGAAGGTATCATCTGGCTCTCCAGGCAAGTTCTAGAGTCCAGGAGGTCAGAGAATTCATGAGAACATCTCCAGCATGCAGGACATATTGAAACTGAGTTGGTATCCTTGGCTGAATTTATTTCCTTCATTTGCTCATTTATTCTTTCAGCTACTTAAAATGTGCTGAACACCTTCTTACGACTATGAATACAACTTTGAGTAAGTCACGGTTTCCCCTCTGTTGGGTGAAAATGAAGAGGAACAGGAAAATGAAGAGGAACATTACCCTTCACCTTAATAAGCGCCTGCAATGGATATATGTGCACGGTGCTGTAGGAACAGACTGGAGTTCTCATTCTTCCTGCTGTGTGGGTGGGCTGAGAGGCACAGGTGTGAGCCTTTGTCAACAGAGGTGCCCATACGAGCCCCCAGGTGTTCATGCTCCTGCTTAAGGTTGGGGCCAAGGAAAGGCCTTTGGGATTTTCTTTTGGTAAGTAATTAATATATGTTTTAAGTTAAATGCCAAGAGCATGAAAAGACCTTGCAGGTGCTAAGTGTTATTATAACATTAAAATAATGAGAGCTTTGCTCATCTTGCTTTGCCTAGCTTAGTGGTTATTCTTAACATTCCCTGCAGATTAGAATCACCTAGGGAACTTTGAAAAAAATACCAATGCCCAGACCTCATTTCTAGAGATTGGATTTAATTGATTTAGGGTGAAGTTTTAGCAGGTGGTGGGTGAAACAACTCCTGTGGTGATTGCAATATATAGCCAGGGTTGACATCCATTGCCAGTATATCAGAGCACTCTTTTATCTTTATTCTAATAGTTTTCTGAGACTCAGTTTAATTCCCATCTCCTCTATTAAGTCATCCTTGCTTTGCCCATGTTTTTGAACTCCTGAACTTTGTCGTCTGTAATACTCAAGCACTTTCTGACCAATATACAAAAGAGCAGAGGCTGTGACTTCTATTGCTTACATCCTGGAAGCTTGACTCTCAGATTTGGCTGAATTATCCAGATTGTAGATCAGAATTATAATTGTTTTTATTCTCTGCTGATGTTTTATACAGAAATTGGAATACTTCATAGAGTATGCATACTGCAAAGGGACCTTAACAAACCCTAATCAGATCCCTTTCACTTTATAAATGAAAATATTCAAAGGCAAAGTCACTCCCCTAAGTTCATATCATTGGTGGCTTATAAAACTCTCTGAGCACATTCCCTCTGATGCATCAGAGGCTCTCTGGTTGCACTTCAAGGCATTAGAAGGAAAAGGCTGGTACAAATTTATACTTTCTCTAGAGTCCTAACCTTGATAAAAACAAGTGGAAATTAGGCTACTTTAGGCTGAAGGTTTAAATTGAATGGGTGCCTAAGTCCCTAGAAGTGAGGTAAAATGAAGAGGCTGATGTTTAGGTTATGTATTTTTCAGCCATAGGAAATGTTGTGCCCAAAAGCGCATTTGGCAATGCATGCAGGCATTTTCGTTTTCATAGCTAGGAGAGGTGTTATCTGCGACTAGTGGCTAGAGGCCCAGGATCATGCTAAACATCCTTCAGTGTTGTGGGATAGCCCCCCACCAAGAAGAATTATCCAGCCCCAAATGTCAATCGTGCCAAAGGCTGAGAAGCCCTGTAGTAGATGTTCTTGTCAGCTTCAGAGAAAGGGCAAGGACAAGAACAAAAGACAGAGAGCCACCATTTACAAATGATCTACCTCCGAACAAAATGGCCAAAAAAATTTCTTCTGTCAGAGTGATAAGGTGGTGAGAATTAGTAGGGTTAAATGACATCAAAAGGGTGGGGCCCTGATCCTATAGGATCAGCATCCTTTATAGGAAGAGACGCCATCGCTCCAACTGTCTCCACCGTGAGGACGAAGTGAGAAGGTTGCTGTCTACAGGAAGAGAGGCTTCATCGGAAACTGAACTGCAAGGGACCTGCAGATCCCAGAACTATGAGGAAGAAATTTCTGTTGTTCAAGCCCCCCACCCCGCAGCCCCAGCGCATAGTATTTTGTTATGACAGCCTGAGCAGACTAAGATACTCAGGAAGTCTGAACAATTAGAAAAAGAAGAGAAAATAATAAAGATATTCGAGATGTCAGAGATTATCTTTTTTTTTTTTTAATTTTATTTTACTAGTTTCAAGTATATAGTACATTGGTTAGACATTTATATAGTTTATAAAACGACCTCCCTAATTGCTCCTTCTCTCCTCTGGCTCTCCACCTAGCCATTACATTAATGCTAACTGCATTCTCCATGCCATGTTCCCCTTCCCCATGACCATCTATCAACTACTAATTTGTACTTCTTTAACCCTTCACCCCATTCTCCCAGCCTCCCAACTCTACGTCCCTTCTGTCCGTCACCAAATTGTCCTTTATATTTGTGAGTCTGTTTTTGATTAGTTTGTTCTTTCTGTTCCTTAGATTCTGCATATGAGTGAAATTATATGGTGTTTCTCTGTCTGACTTATTTCACTCAGCATAATAACCTCTAGGTTCATCCATGTCATTGAAAATGGTAGGATTTCATTTTTTAACGGCTGAGTAATATTCCATTGTATATATGAACCATAACTTCTTTATCCATCCTACAGGGGAAACATCAGAGGGTGAAGCTCAAGCCTTCCTCCATGAGATACTCTGTGGATCCCAACCCCACCCTCACCCTCATCTCCACTCCCACCCCACTCCAGTGCTGTGTCCCAACAACTCCTTTCTAATAACAATCAATTCTAACTGACTGTGGTCTTTTTATCCTCTTAGATGCTGAAGAATGTTTTTCTACAGAAACAAGATATATCGAATAATACAATTAGGAGATATTTAATAAATAAGGATATTTATTTATAATAAATATTTATATTTAATTATTAAATATAAACAATATTTGTTTATATTTATATTTATTTATTAAATATAAACAATATTTTCATGGCATAAGGATTGTGTATCAGGGACCGACCATTAATGACCTAAACTTGTTTCCTTAAAGATTTTAGTGCATTGCTTTTAAAAATTGGGTTTGCATAAAAATTATTTAGAAAGCATGTTAAAAGTTCACGTGGCTAATTTAGTAGGTTTGTAGTGAATCTGTTTATAAAACCATGGGCGTTTTTGAATCAGGTGATCTGCTGATCACACTGAGAAGCACTGTGTTCATACTACACAATTGATTTTTCAAGGGCTATGAATTTTGGGAAATGAAAAAGAAAAAGACAAGGGGGTGGGACAGAAGGAAAGGAGTTATAAATAAAAGCAAATAAATAAAATAAGGGAGTGAGGGCAGCCATGGAGCAGAATTATATTTTAGGGCAAATCACAGTGAGAAGGGATAGAGCCTACTAGAATTTTGTAGAAAGAAAGTCTAGTTTATTTGGCTCTGTCAAAAATTGCTCCTAAATTCTGGACTTGGCATTTGCAGTTGTCTCTGCATTGAGTTCATTCTGTTCCTCAATACGAAACTTAAAACTAAGAGCCCTCTATGGAACCTCTCTTTGGTTCACTTGGGGATTCAGGAGAAAAGAAACCAGGACATTTAGCTGAACATACATTGGCAGACATATTCCCTAGGCATATCTCATAGGATGTCCTATGGGCACATCCCAGACAGCTGGAACCAGACTGTACCAAGAGAATGAACTTCTCAGGGAAAACATTATATACCCACGTATTCTGTGCCCCTTAATGTTTATTTAACCTAAGGGAAATCAGGTTTAAACAAATGTCTGTCACAAAGGGAAATGGTGTGTTTACATCTGGGAGGCTATGAAGCTATGGAGAGACCACTTTCTGCCTCAGGGATGGTCGTGAGGAAATGGCAAGGAGGGGCTGCAGGTTCTGTGTGTGCTGGATTTCTCTCGCCAACTTTGTTACACCAGGAACTAGATTTCCCAGAATCTTAGGGGAGTGTCTGAGATTTTTATTCAGTTGAGTTGTCCAAAAGTGAAGTCGCATGAGATTTGGGAGATGGATATGAAGCAGAAGATAAAAATTATTGTCCATGAGAAGTGGTCCGAGATAGAGGTGTATGTGGGTATCAATTTGTTCTTGATCGCAACAGATGGCCTTACTGACCCATAGCATCCTTGGTCTGCCATCTATCCTTTTCCTGCAGATTCACAGAGGCAGTAGTTACAAAGAACCAAAAGCCTTCTACAGAATTCTGCAGCTCTCATCGTAGTCAGAGTACAGCAGTTAAGCGCTCCTAACTTCTACCTGTTCTTGCAAGCTCCAGTTCATTCCGTTACACCATGGCTAGTTCATGACTTTTCTCTGATTTTTTCACTTTACTTCCCCAGTGACACTGTCAATTATATAAGGTCTAGTTCTTATAATGAATTCCTTATTCCATGATACTTGTGATGACACTGCTTCCCTGACTAAATCCTAATTAAAACAACCCCTTGTCACTCTCCTCCTCTTTCCCTCCCAATGCACACCAGCCTCATGGGCCTTCAAAGCGCAAAGACTATTGAGGGTGGGACAATTCTCCATATACCCTAGAGAAAGTTCTTCCCCTAAATATTAGTGTCTGGATCTGAGAACTATCTCTTAGTGAGGGCTAGAGAAATGTGGGATGAGTAGAGCTATTGCTTTGCAACAATAAGAAATTAGAGGCATTCTTCAGTTTATAAAGAACTTGGGTAGAGACACATGGCCATAAGAGATAATTGTAAAAGCTGTCGAGCTCGCACGACTGTTGGGACTATCAGCCTGGCTGTAAGCTTGGAGCACTAGGTGAGGAACCCAAGTGACATATTGATGTGCTCCAGACAAGCCACTCAGACAGAGAAAATTGTTTTAGAGGAGTAAATGCAAATGGAAGAGTCAAAGAAACATCCAGGAGGTGTGAAAGTGATGACTTAAAAAATAAATCGAGATGCCCCAAAACCAGTGGGAAACTTTGCTCGAGGCAGGTAACATATTGCTTACCTCCTCCAAGGGACTGGAGATTTCAAGTGAAGCCTACTCATGGCCAGAGGAGACCGTGGGGAGTACACATCTGGGTCAATAAAACCAGTGGTTGTGGTTCTGGAAGGCTCTGGGTCCCACCCTTCTCAGAGGCAGTGCTGACGGAACTCTGCTTTGGATTGGTGGTTTGAGAAGCTTGAGGAGATTCAGCATTTGTCCCAGATAGAAGTAGATGAGCCAAGAGAGTAGGGAGAGCCACATATATGACCTGACTGTAGGTTAGTTGGTAAAATGCATCTTTATTTTGTTAACAAAACTGTTTCTATGCTTTTCTTTTTTGTTTTATAGAAAATGTTCTATGTGAGAATTTCTAACTTCATTGGCTGGACTAATGAGGAAATTAATTTTTCTAACTTCAGACCAACAGACAGATGGGGATCTGGCTCCTTTTTGGAGTTTGGTGGCAATAGCATCAGTTGCCCCTCCTGCATGCTGGCAAGCGGCATGGCTACAGGGACGGGTGCCCGGAGGGATGGCCATTCAGACTCAGCAAAAGGCAGTAAGAGTTCCTGCTCCTTCCTACCTGATGTGAACTTCACGGCTTTTCTTTCTAGGCCCTTCTTTCGAGGCTCTCTCTGGAGGGAAAACTCTGCTTCCTCTTGCAGTAAGAGGAAAAATCACTGTAAGTTCAAAGGATCTGAGGGATTAGCCTGAGGTCCAAAACTGCGTGTTCACCCCTGCCTGCAACTGCAATTGCCTTTCGCCCTGCTGCCTCACTAAATTATCCCCAAACCTGAAAACACCTTCCATCCTCACTCCAAATGAGATAGTCTTCTGATGGCGGCAGCTGGGTGAGCCCGGTAGCTGCTCCTAGGTTATTCACTCTGCAATAATCACAACTTGCTCTCCTAGGGCTTCTGGGACTTGTAACTGTTGTGCTTTCTGCCTTAAATGTAAATAAAGGGAGGGCAATGCATTGATTCCTTTAAACTGTCAGTTGAAATCACATTTTAACTGGGAGGTTGAAGCTTGCAGGCTTCCTTAAAGTGCTAATGAACTCTGACATGTACAATGGTGGGGGCTTCTGAGTTGGATCTGCTGGTGCCCAGGGCTGCTGTGGATGGTACAGAGCTCTGTCCCTATCTTATAGTGTCTTCCTCTTTAGCCCTTTCAATTTATCTTGAAGATGTGGGACTGTTTCTCTTTATCAGACATCTGGTGCCACCACCAGCATAGTCCACCAGCCCACTGGCTCCCCCAGATAATCTTAGAATTTGTGGTGGTATGAAAACTGTGAAGCAAGCAAAGTTGGTCTCTGGTATATTCCCATCTGAACCCACGGAGGCAAGATCTTCACAGAGAATGGGACTATCAAGGGCAGAAATAGTAAGTGGCCAACATTGGAAAGTAGAGCCTGGGCAGGATGCCAAAATTTACTCTACAAAGAAAAAGCAAGGATGGGAGCTCAGTCAGGGCCACACCCTGGTTAGCATAGTGGAAGACCCGGATTACCATGCGGATCGGCATTCCTGGGGTCCCTGGGGTCAGCGGCAGCCTGGAGCTTACTAGGAGAGAGTTGTGTTGCTAGTCTCCTTCTGAAACAGTTCTGACAACTTTTCTTTAGGGACAGGACTTCTCTTGTGAGCCTGAGTTCTCTCTTACCTCAAAGGTGCTTTTCTGTCAGTTCGAAAGGATCCATACTCGGAATTCCTCACGATTTTCCTCTCACCGATTTTTGTTGTTGTTGTTGTTATTGTTTCTTACTCTGACTGTGTTCTATTCAAAAGCTAAGTATTTAGGACTAAGATGAGTACTCAGATTGAAGTAACAAGCTTTTGCTTTGCTTTACCCAGCCTTGCTCTTCTTTGAAGATTATTTTCACACTTTCTCTTCCCTTTACACAGTAATAACCTTGGGCTCCTCAGAGCTGGGTGTACTTGTGAACCTGAGTTTCACTGACTCACTAAAGGATGTTAAGGGTGGGAATAACGTTGTTATTATTTTTGCATTTGAATTTTAATAGAGACTCTACTGTCCTCAAAACACCCTCTAAAGGAGAGAAGAACCTTCCCATTTGGCCACCTGTCAAGTCCTGTCCCATGAGTGTTACCTATTCCACCTACTAGCCCAGGGACAATACTAAGGTATATAACAGAGCAGCACTCAGGATAAAGAACGTGTCCCAGGCCAGTGGAATGAGGCAGTTGGCAACTCCCAAATATGTTTGCAGATAGTGCTGAAAGTTGAGATTAGTCTAGCTGCAGGATCGGATACAGACTTTGGATTGCTTTGCCAAATGTGGGGTAAAATGTCTTTGGCTGTTGTAAACTCCGGCTTCAATGGAGACAGAAGAAGCCTCTTTCTCTCATCTTCTCTGAGTTCCTGGGGCCTAACAGTCAGGGTTTGGCTTAGGAAGGCATTCAGTATCTTTTTATTATAGTTTTGATGTCAATCCCAATGCCACATGGAAAAGCTTCTTGTGTTCAAGGAGCAGCCACAAGCAGAGAACAGCAATCTGTGTGTTTTTTTATTTTTATTTTTATTTTTTTGGTCGCTGAGATAATTTTGAAAGAGGCAATGTTTGCATTTCCAACTTACCCCTTCACTTTTCAATTTCTTTGTCCCCTTATAAATGCCCACATATTATTTTCATGGCATTGTGGTCTTAGACTGTCCTTTCTTTTAGAGGAAAGCAATCTGATAATCAAACCTTCGTTAAGTATTCAGAACTGAGCATGTTATTCCTTTAAAGGCTATTTAGATTTTAAAAGAGGTTGCAGGAAAAGGGCAATACTTAAACCATATTTGTCTTACACACAAAAACATTCTTTGACCCAAACAGAATATAATTATCAGTTTCCATGAGCCAAGAAAACTTAGACTTCTGTAAAAATTCAGCCCTCTCTTGGTTGATGCATTAGTTCACTGTAGCTTCAACTCATTTTGTTGATATTATTGATAAAATAATGCCTTCTGTGGATTATCATTTTTTTTTTTAATACAGAGGACTATAGTATTTTGTTAGGGAGTTGGGATGGGAAGAGGAAGAGGGTATAGAATGATAAAGCAGAAAATTGGAAGACCCAGAGCATGGGCATGTTTACAAGGTCATCAGTCACTACTCTGATCTCCACGAACACCTTGAAGTCTTTAATCCTTTTTAAATATCTATGCCGTTTAAAAGATAAAATTACAAAGATAACTACCATGACACTTTATAAACTACAATGATTTTGTTGGAAAATTAATATTAGTATGGACATTTGTGGCAATATCATTAAATAGATCAGTTTTAGTTATTTGTGACATAAAATATTGGTGGGATACATGAACCATGAAATGTATGTTATGCTCAATGTTAAAAAGCAAAAGTGTTTCTACTGCATACATTTATTCTTGGCACAGAGAAGTCTGTTGAAAAAATCTTTTCTGTCAATAACACATATCATAATGGTGTTTGACGTTTTGAGCTGGAAGACAGAACCCCAGGGATGTGTGTGGCATGGAAGATAAATACATGGATACTAAAAAAGCTGCTTTTTTTTTTGTTGCTCAATTGGCATTAAAAAATCTTGATTTGTATATCTAGGAATATTTGGATTTTTTAGGTGATCATGTGCTAAAGCAGCAAAGTTGTAATAATGTCTTGTGTTAAAATAAAATGAGTTATTTAACAAATATAAATTGATTTATTTAACAACTTTTTTTTTCTAAACTGAGTATGTATATTTAACTCTATATGTGTCTGTTAATAATTCATACTCCTATCAGTGGGATATGAGAGTTCCAGTCATCATTCATTTTAGCCATTCTGTGTTGTATGTTATATTGCTTTTAATTTGCATGATCCTGATACCTAATGAACTTGAGTGTTTTTTCGTGTGTTAACTTGTCATTTGGATATTTGAATTTTAAGACGATCTTTTAATTTTTTGTTCATTTTCCTGCTGTCTTATTGATTCAAAGGAGTTCTTTATATATGCTGGGCATAATCCTTTTTTGGATTCACGTATTGCAAATATTTTATCACTCTCCGTGACTTTCCTTTCAATTCTTATTGGCTTATTTTCCTAAACAGAGGTTCTTAAATTCGATAAAGCCCAATTTATCAGCTCTCTTTTGTTTTTAGTACTTTTCATATCATGCTTAAGCAATTTCTGCCTACTTCAAAGTCATAAGGTTTTGCTCTACTTTTCAGAGGCTTCTGATTGTCCTTTGACTTTCCATCTGGTGTAGCATAAGAATATCTTAAAGGGAAAAATCAGACACGAGTAAATTTTCTCTAGTTTCTAATATAGTCTCTTCAGTTCTGTGAGACCACCAGATATGTGGTTACCTAGTCCCCAGTAGTGGTTTTCTGAGCAGGCAAAGCTAGCCTAGATGTTCCCCGTTTTTTCCTTTTGCCAGAATCAGCCAATGCTCCCAGGGAAGAGTGGCAGCAGATCAGCTAATTTCTCTGTAGTTCTCACTCTCTTTAATCTTGGTCCATCTAATCTTTATTGAATCAGTGCCTTTCTGCTGGCTTTAAATATATGCTTTGGATATTTTATAGGCTTTTCTAGTTATTCTTCGGGAAATCCTGCAAACTACTCCATCCTGCTTGGAAGAAGTTCCTCTATTTGTTCTTAATTGAACATTTTTACTTATGTCGCTCACTCAGCAAGTATTACCCTTTCACCTTCTTTCATTCCTTATCTCCCTCTTCTATTGACATATAATTTGTGCTTTCAGATTTACAGATCATGATATGTTTCATGATTTTCTTCTGAGTATCTCGACAGGAAGTCTGGGTAACCTTCTCACAAACCTTTTCTGAACTTTAAAAAATTTGTTTACATACATAATCTCACTCTTGATTCTTGATCTGTTTTTTAAACATCTATCATGGCTCTGATAAGGAGTGTGTCTTTGATTCATATGTGAAAAAAATGAATTTTGTAGTTGTGTAATCTTTCAGATCTGATACTTTTTCATCCGTAACTGAAAAAATAAGTTAATGATAAAATTTTCTCTCTTAAAGGAATAAATTTAGAATGAAAATAGAAGGAATGCAAGAGAATCTGAAGATGTGTGTGTGTGTGTGTGTGTGTGTGTATGTGTTTGAAATAAGGGAAGAGACTTTATTATTTATGACCTCTGTGCTTTTTGTCATTATTTTGTTCTAATTGAGTTTATAATAACCTCTCTGCTTGTCTTTGAACTACTATAGCAGTTTTTCTCTAAAATGAAATACAAGCTGAAGAAATAGCTCTATAGATGATCTGATAGGCAGCATGAAATTTTGGTGCTATCCTCTCCTGTCCAAAGATAGAAAGAAAATGGTTGTATTTGTAGCATATGCACCTAGATAGACGTGCGGTGATGAACACATAAAGAATAAGAATCTCTCATCACTGTCTCCAAGACCGTGTGCCTTAGGATGCCTGAGTATCTTTACCATGAACTTAGAGGCATATGTTATTAGTGACATAGCACCTGCTTAAACATTCCATACAGGCATGTATTTTAATGTACTCCCTAGGCATCAGATATGTTTTCCAGAGGCTATTTATGAACTTTATCCTCTGTGCATTCTAAGAATACCTTCCTTAACTTCACTCTGTGGTCTCACATCTCATAGAATGAGTACATTTTCAAGCAAAGAAACCATCAATTTTCAGGCAGCATGTCACGATGTTGAATATGTTGGTCAAATCCTCTCTTGCCGTTTCTTCTATTGTTTGACATTCTTATACTTTGCAATGTCTTCACCTTTTCAGTTACTCTCAGCTTGGTACCAGGAAATCTCTAGGGCTCTGTTCAAGCCCAAAGATTTCCTGATTATTATGTCTTTTTAGATTGAGGGCACACCATAGGGGCACTGTAGGAGGTTCCTCACATGGAAATGCAGGTGATGGGTCTGTGTAGGCATAGAAGGTCTCTTCCAGAGTCATTCCTGGGAGTTCCCTGGTGAGTAAAAATATGTTGAAGGAATGCAGGCAACTCCAAAGGGAAGAAAGATAACATAAACATCTAAAAATTGCATAGGAGAGAAGGGAATATGTCATTTCTTCAGATTCCTGTTAGCAGTTGTCATTTTTCTTGGTTAAAGTCATGGAAATCTGAGGCCAACCAAGAAAAATTATGCATTGGCTGCTTGGCAGATATTCTTTTTTGTTGTCGTGTTCATTCCATATTTATTGAGAAGCAAAAAAAAAATATTTGCAGCATGGTGAGACCTTGTGGAGAATGCATATGAATTAGGAACCATCTTAATATTGAGGAACTTACATTATGTTTAAGGAAAGAAATTCACACTTCTAAAATAATTATGATGTAATAACACAATGCATCATTAATTTATTCAAATATTTCTTAATTTATCCATTAAGCAAATAAATATGGAGAGCAACACATGGTGCCTGAAGTTCTTGGAAAATAGAAAATTGAGAACAATATTAATTCCTAATGCTAACATTTATTAGGTGCTTAAATATGAAAGATAACCCTGTTCAAAGTATTTTACAAGGATTAGTTCAATAAATTCTCACTGCCTCAGTTTTCTTTTCATTTGAGCAAAGAGGAATTTAAGGCCAGAAAGGATTTGTAATTACCCCAGGTCAGCACAGCAGGTTGATGGTAGAATTGTCAGGTGGATCCAGACCATTTGGCCCCTGAGCCTATGACCCAAACCTTTACATTATGCTATTTTCCCTTGTCCTCTATGAAGCTAATCATCAAGAAAATGAGAAGAGCCATGTAATTGCCTATACCTGTTAAGAGTTTGGGGATATTGATGGAGGAAGTAAGAGTCTGACTTCTAAACTTTCCACTTACACTTGTGTCTTGAATATTGCCACGTGGCACTCAGAAGGCATCATCTTCTTTACATTTTTTAATCCATAAAACTCTAAAAAGTCAGCTAAGACTCTTGGCAGAAAGGAATCGGCAGTCCAACCACTTCCCTTTGTATTCATAGTTATTAAAATATGCCGGACGGTCTAGGGTCTTCCTAATCATAACTAAAGGAAAGAGGCTATACAAGGTTCCAAGAGAGAAAATTTATCAGAGCTAAGGATGGTGGCAAGACACTAGATTTTCGACATCAGAGAGAAGTTATGGTTCTAGACTCTTAATATTTTCTGACCTTTCTGCTCTAGATTCATGTGGAGAAGATATGGATGTCAACAGAATGTATTGTATCATTGAAATGCTGTAGCATTTGAGGCCTGGCAGATTTTCTATAGAATATTTGTGGCTGTGATCTATATAGGTGCCACTGGTGATGGTGATGAAAGTACTAGATTCAAGCTGGTAGCTTTGGGTTGCCCAATCAGCCTGTATCTCTGTGGGACACGACAAATTTAGCACTCCCAACAACACCAGAACCTCTCCCCTAGTGAGCTGTCTGAAGGCCATTGATGAAGGAAGCAGGTCTCCAAGGCCTGATGAAGGAATCAGGTCTCTGAATTATATCGTCGTACATCTCTGTTGGTAAAAAGAAACAAACAAAAAACACCTATAATATATAAATATTTATTTATTTAGAAATTACAAAAGATACTATAAACATTAGAAACGTACTCAAAATATGTTTCAAGTGATGCAAGATAAAATATACAATATTATAAAATATCGTCTCAAAAATGATGACATCATAGCCATATCTCAAGGCTTTATATATACTAAGATGAGGTTAAAAATCTATATTGCAAATAGGTCTAATTATATAATCCATTGTTTTTGTCTCATAACATTCCTGATGAGATGCTTATACTACACATAGATATTTCAGCTCTGCCATTTTCTTATTATGCATTTGTGTTTGCATTATTCCTATCAACTTTAATTTACTTCTTCCAATAATTTTAGAAAAAATATTTTAAGCTGGTTTGCCTTATTGTGGAGGTGTAGTTAACACTAGACAACATTACCCATAAATCCACTTGTTTAGGTACAAATGAACTGCAAAGTATGGCCTTTCTAGAAAGCAAATGGAAGAACAATGCTCCCTCCCACTGTCCACCCTTTGATTTTGATAAATTTCTCCTCTTCCTTGAGGATTCTTGTGTGTTGTATGAGACATGAGGTTCAAGTGGGTAATTACATATTAAGTATACAATTATACTTTACGTAAGTTGAATACAGGCAATTACATATAAAATATAAATAAAATTAATTTTCTAATTTTAAGATAGATTCAAATATAAATTCTAATGTTTCTTTCTGCATCTCACTAGATCATGTTGCACAACTAACTTTTAGAGACAGCTCCCTCCCCTTAAACTCCCTTTTTATTTATTATACTGAAGCCAAGATATTTTAAAAGAGGCACTTCTGTTGAAATCACACAGTTCACTAGTTTGAGATACTTGGATAACAATTAGAATTACAATAGATTTTAGGAGGTCGAAAGAGAGTGAGCTCATTTTTAGTTGGAGGGACCATGAGTTAGCCTTGCAATAGGAGTCAAGCCTATCATTGGAAATGGAAGGGATATTGATAGAAATGTAGTTATTCCAGGTGAAAAAATTGAAATGAATGAAGCAAGTACTGTCAGAGGACATAGGGAAGGTGAGTTTAGGGAACACAGTCATATATTTAATTTTATATAATTATGTCAAATTATATAAAATTTTAATAATGAGTTTGCATTGCTGGTTAGATATACAGGTGGCAGTGTCTCTCAAGAAGATGGTTCTTCATGGCTGGTGTTTTGGAGCAATCTTGGAGCTAGAGATATTGATTTAAGAATCAATTTCAAAGGATATTTTCTAAAGTCATAGAAGTGGTTCATCAAGAGTAGTGAGAATATAAGGACCATTTTTATGTATAATGAATGTGCTGAATTCCTTTTGGAAAGGCTTTCTTATCTACTCTTTGGGTTCCCTCTCTTTCTGAAAAGTTGAGGTTACCAAATGTCTTTGGAGAAAAATAATGGTTGTCAAAATTCCAGTGCTAGGTGTGGATGTCGACAGATATTCCTTCTTATTGGAAGGAACAGGCTGGTCATGTGGTCAGTAGAACTAGAACTAGATTGGAACTTGAATTTGAGAAGATAGGCTGAGTGATGAATAATCAAGTTATGCAGTTATGAAAGTAATTGCTTATGTATGACCATCGAAGTGCTAGATCAAGAGGACATGCCTTGCAGCATTAAGGAAGTAATTTTAAAAATTAAAGCAAGTTCTACTTAATCAACAAATCAAAGACTGATAGCATTTCCAACATTAGAGTAAAAAAGGATGATGACATGGTCCCTTCTCTAAAATACTTTACACCACTTATAGAGAAAGAAAAGATAGAATAATTTTTTATTAAAAGAATGAACATAGGATTGGATAAATAATTGTCTTTGTGATGGCTGGAGCAGTAATGGCTACCGGTATTTTTGGAATACTTTGCTCTCAAATGTAATATTCAAACAATGTGGCAAGGAGGGACTTAGGCTATCCTTGCTAAATTATATTTTTTGTATCATATTAAATGTATTTTATTCCATAATCGCATTTTCAATATCAATATACAAGATTTCTTTGTTTTTCAGTTTTAATATTTCTATTAAATATTAGAGAGTTACAATACATAGGGCTTCTTCATTATGCTTTCCAAAAATGTTTCTTATGAAACATTAAAAATGTATATATGCGATGTAGAAATAACATGTGCAGATAAACTCTTACACGAATAGCACTATGGTATAGTGGAGTGAGCCCTGGATTTAGAATCAAACTTGTATTTATATCCATTTCCAGCATTTGAACAAGTAACCCAATGTCTTGAAAACAATCTTCATCTTCAAAGTAGAGATTCTGATATCTGCCCTGACTGACTCTCAAGGTTCTTAAGAAGATCCAGCAAGGTTAAGCATGTGCTGCTATGAAAACTGAAAGGTGCTAAACCAACACCAGTCAATATATCAATTTATATGCATCGTCCCTTATGTATAAACACATGCATATTTTTTCTCTTAAGGAATTTTTTTTCATTAAACTAAATATTGTTTCTAGCAAGAGAAGCCTTTCAAGTAAGGTTGATATTATTATTCCTTACAAGTTTCATCTTGATTCATAAACATTTTATGCCAAGAATAATGCTCTTTTAAAAACAATAAGTGCCTGTTTTAGCCTGGGGCCACTGGAAGCCCTGAAAGAAGCAGGAGGAATTAAAGGCCCTTAATCATATTTCCCCATTTTTAACTGTTAGTTTTTACACTCTTGAGCCATTTCTCTCCTCTTGCTGGGCCCTACCGAGGCCCATAAATCTTAATTAAAGATGCAATTTTTTTTCTTATGAAATCTGAACTGCAAGAAACCATTCTTATTTTTTATTTTTAAGACTAGCTCCATGTGTCGGCTCATAAAACACGCAAGACTTTTACACTCAAAGGATTTTGAAAGCTGTTATTGCTGCTGTCATGTGGCGCTGGTCCAATAATTATTATTATTGTTATTTTATTTTACTTTTTTTACACGTGAACTTCCAATTTTCTTGTGTAGAGCACAATGGAAAAAAGAAAATGAACCTGCAACAGGCAGGCCTTGGTTAGGAAAGTGGGCAGTATGGCTTATAAAGCATGCAAGAAACATGAGTCCAAGATTCCAAGGGGGAAAGCAAGACTAAATGCTACTGGGTGCTGAGGCTTCTTGATGAGGTTCCCTCCAGGAAACCTTTTTTGAAAGGGAATATTCTCTTGACTAGAGTCTGGTAGGTCAGATGATCAGAATGCCTGCAACTACACTTCTTACCTCTTAGACTGGGGGAATGTCCTTGATTCCTTTAGCCCTCAACCTAATATCCTGATGTCAGGCCCCAAATGAGTTTAATCGTAGATAACTGAGGTAGCTTGAAAAGACCTAAACCTGTTCTAAATGATGATACTTCTCAAGAAAAAAAATGATCGTAAATACCTAATGAGGCATGAGGCAGTGCCAGGTTCTGTGTACAGATACCAGGCTAGCTGTCAATTTGTCTGTCTTCTGTCATCCCGTCAGAATTTCAGCGTTCTCCTATTGTCCATAAGATCACATTAAAACTCTCAAGACCGCTTCTAGCCTGGCCTCAACCAATTTTTGCAACCACATCTCCAACTGCCATATCACACCCAGCTGTACTTCTGTTTATACAGGGAAAGCGTAGACAGTGCTTTCCAAATATATCTTATTCTTTTGAAAATCTATCCCTCTGCATGCGTTGAGAGGTGCAGTGGGACAGGAGCAATTCCACAGTGGACACGGTGTAGGTTTTAAAGTTAGGAGGTTTGAAAATTAGGAACCAAGTAACCACAGGTCAATTACGTAGCCTCTGTGAGCCCCTTCTTTCTCATCTGTAGGATTGGGGCAATAAATACCTCCTGGTGGTGGTGTACAGTTTTACATGAGATGCATGCGATGCACCTAGGACAACATCTGCCACAAAATAACTGCTTCATAAAGTAGATACTCTCTTTCTTTCTTTCTGCTAGGAGTTCAACAGCCCACCCCCTGTGAGTTCCAATTCCTCCTCTAAGACTCCATCAAATTATACCTCATTTACAAAGCCTTTCATAAGATTCACCAAGCACATCAGGGTGAATTAGGATGAGTAATTTGGCAATGAATGGCAAGATAGTTGGGAAGGAGGAGGAACCTTGAATAAGGAGGCAGCCAAAACCTTTTTCCTCTTGTGGCAAAAACAGCATTCTTTTTTCCCCCACAGAAGGGGCTTTCTGGGCTCTTGCCTGGTTTTGTGTCCTCAGGCAATTCTCAAATTTCTTTGAAGTTTACTTGCCTCTGCCTCCCTCTCCTACACTCCTCACCCTACTCCCTCTTTCTAATCTACCCATCTCATCTAGGGCTTCTTCCAGTGCTCTTGTTGGCTGGTTGACAAATCTTTCAGGCTCCAGTTCACACCTTGACAAATAACAGATGTCATTAACTCTTTTATCACCTTAGATTTTCCACGACATTTTTGTTCCTTCATTGAATTCTGTGTGATTTTGTTTTCTGACATCTTTGGATCCCAAAGTGCAAGGCCCCTTTGCATCATAGACTCACAGGATTATAAAGATGGGTCTAACACATCTTCACTCTCTATTTTATTTTTAAAGAACAGGAAGCTCAGAGAGGTGAAAAGGCTTTATTGAATCAATACTTGTATGTTGATTAAGGCTCTGGACCCTTGTCTCTCTCATGCTGGCCATTGCTTGTCTGCTGTGCCCCACTGACTCCTCTGATCATATGGCACCTTGAAATCTCAGAGAACTCCAGTTGGGAATTAGAGTGCCAACATAATGCTGTAGCTGTGTGGGGTGCAACCTAAAGCTGATCCCCTTCCTAGACTGCTAAGTTACAGGGTCTTTTTAAATAAAGCCAATAAGGATTATGCATGCCAAGGGCATCCATAACCAGGTGGATGGAAAGAGGTGAATCTTTCAGATAGGCTGCCCCTGGAGAGACCTGCAGATGACACAAGCTATTTCATGGTGTTGGGCAGGACAAAGTTCAGAGAAATATCAGAACTTTCCAGCAGACGTTCCCACTCCTCTGATTTTCCTACCCAATATGATTTCCCAACTTAATCTCTTCCTAGTTCCAGATGGATATTGAGTGTGGTTCTGCAGAGATTCACATTCAGGAAACTGTGATGGTGTCACTGGGGCTTTCTGGAAATAATCAAAGGAGGAGGAAAAGAATGAATATTTATTGAGTACTTCCACAAGGTCTGGTAATTTTACATACATTCTGACATACATCTTCACAAAAACCTTAATGAAGTTGTGAGAAACTTCCTATTTTATATACATGAGGGAAATGAGGCTTAGAGATGATAGCTAGCTAATTTGCCAAAATTTACTCAGGAAGCTAGAGCCAGCTTCAAATTTTGGCTTATTTGGCTTAGAGAAGGTGAGGAGTACAAAGACCTGACTGAGATTTTGTAGGACTGATTTCTAGACTCCAATTTTCTATTTGTGTTGGTTTCTATAAGCCTACTAACTCCTGCCTATACTTCTTTTTCTTCATTTTAAAACTGGGTGTTGGAAAGGCAGATAAAAAAATGACTTTGACAGTACTTTGAAAATTAAGAAGTGTTGTACAAACACAGGTCATTGGTAACATTTTATTACAAAGCGAATATTAAATAAATGAAGACAAACAAAGGAATATACAAATTTCTACATTGTTTTTAAAATGATTTTGAAACTAACCAAGACCCAGAGGGTATCTTACAATGTATTCTATTCCACTAGCAGGTTCATCAAATACCACAACACCATTAACGATTCTTCAACTACGAATTAAAATGAAGTTACTGAATCCAAAAGACATATTTCCTAGTATCCAAAATAATCTGACCTCTCCCTAGTCTGTATTTAATGGTGTATGAGATGTGTGAGGTGTGAAGCGAATTAAATTCTGACATTTTTCTGACCAGTTGCTTTATGTATACTCTTTATATCATATTAATAGGCACTAATGCTTTCATATCGTGTTCAAACCTTTTACTTCAGACATTGAAAAATAAAACTAGTAGTATCAACAGTATCAATTCAGACATCAACCATTTATATGGACAAGGCAAAGCGGTGGTTAGAATTTCATAATGTTGTAGATAAAGCCAATTTTCTGTTGATCAGGATGGAGTAAACCTGACACTCTTAACAACGAACAAACTTAGAAGAAAAACTTTCCTTTCGACTTCCGTTTCCACTTGGGCAATGCTTTTTTCTTCCGTAAACTGGGCACAAGTGATACTCTTAAACATAGCGCATACCTACATGAGTACAGATTATTTTTCCTTAGAATAAAAATTAAAAAGATGGTTTAAAAAATTAAAGTAATTTTCACGAGAAGCCTGAAGAAAGTACAACGAGTTCGTGTCTGCTATTCACTGTGTAAGCGTGCGGAAGTAATTACTAAACTGCATTGACAGCCCTGGCGCCAGGGCTTGTGTGCAGTCAAGGCAGCGAAGACAAAGTGACACTTCTCTCTCACCTGTTCATTTTCACAAATGCGTGGACACAGGGATTGAAAGACCACTCCCGAAAAAGTCTGAGGGAATGGAAGTTCTGGATACAGCATGGCAGCTGAAGCTGGAACTGGACCCGCCCCAGCTCATTTGGGTGAAGGTGACTGGACACATATATGAGTTGAGAGTTGTATCACTAAAATTTTTTACACTTCTGGACTCATGACTCTCACTTCTGTGACTACTTTTTCCCAGCCCCCATGTCTAGGTGGCCTACAAAGTAGAAAGGGTCATCTGTCAGAGGGGGTGCCAAATGAGTTTCTGGTGCGAAGGTGCCATGGGTCTATTCTAGGTTCAGAAGAATCGGGGTTGAGCACATTCTCACCCCCTCTGGTAGCATCTGGCATAGGAGCCTCATCGAGCTCCGAGATGCCTCTCTGGGGAGCCAATGGGGCCTGGAAGCTGTAGATGATCCTGATTTGCCTGGCTGATTCTTGGTATAAATAAGCTTCTCTGGTGATTCCAAGAACCACCTGATGGAGAAGAAGTCTGGGAAAACCTGGGCTTCTAGCCATTGCGGTTTAGTTCTGTCAGCCATGCCACGTTGTGATTGCTGGTTAAGATAGCTGCTCAGGTCACTGGCAAATAATTAAATAATTCACAGACGAGCAGATATATAAGTAAAGATACATTTATTTCTACAAATCATCTAAATAAAATTATACATGGGGAAAATTTCAAAAGCATGTTCTACAAATTTCTTTTAAAAATGCAGCCAAATTATACAATTAACACTCATACTGCTTTTACTACCAAGAACCAGTGATTAACCTGGGGAAGCTAGGGAAATGAAGTGGCCACACAGGTATTGATTATAATACAAGGTGAGTGAGGGGGAGGGTGGGGAGAGTAAAGTTAGGGGTGAGCATGGCTATAGGCAGCATCAAGGTGACACACGGCAATGTAAATGTTGGAGTGTGGTTGCTTTTTAATTGCTCCTCAGTATCGGGTACAACTTCATAAACCTATCTAGGTCTAAACATGAGAGGGACAGATAGGGAATCATATTGAAAATGATGTTGTATCGGCATGGTTGAAGCTAGGAAATCTGTTCAGTTAAACTCGGTCCTGATAAGCCAATACCACACCAAAATCTCACTCAGTTTCTCCCAGTGGGAAGGAGAAAGTTTCTGCATTATTGGACTCCATTGACACCTAAGACCACTGTCTGCCATGCTTCACTCATTTCTCATTCTGGGAATTACAGACCAAGAGATAACATGAATTTTAAATTACTTGGGTCATGATGAGAGGAAAACTTACCAAATCAATCAAACACAAAATAAAAAGTATTTAGAATAAAGGGTGTAATTGCAGAAGAATTTCGAAGCCCCACTGGGAATAGGTAGAACCCTGTGTTGATATTGGCTGCAAGATTTCTCTCAGTGAAGTGTCATGGAGTCCATGGATGGGATCCTGAAATCTGCATACCAGCTTTTTATACATACGTATCTGCTTTGTTCTGTTAAGAGGGAGCAAGTCTTTCAACATATTTTTAAAGGAATCTTTATTAGTCAGCTTTTTCTAGTTGCTAGAATAAACAACGCTAAAAATTCTGTGGCTTAAAGATTTATTTCTCATTTATGACCAGCTCAGTTCAGTTGGAGATTGGGGGCCAGTGTTCTACTCCACATGGCTAATTAATGGCTCAGTTTCTTCTTTTCTTTTTTT